>NC_133410.1:14130000-14441250 GCF_049350105.2 Macaca mulatta
TTCCAAAGCCCGGCATGGCAGATAATGAGGTTAGAGATCTAACTGCAGATTATGGAACTTTTCAAGACCCAACTTCCCTGCCATATCTAGGAAGCTTAATTTCAATTAGCTTTCTCTCTACCCCACACTCACTGGAGCCTGGATCTACCATTTTCTCCTCTTGAAGAAGAAAATACACTACGTTAGTACTTGGGCCTCACATGACAAATGGCAAGTATGTGGTGATACTATCAAGACACAGATAGTCATATAAGTAGTGATGCTGTGTATTAAAATAAGCTCTACTGCAAATCACAAAATTATGTCTTTATAACTATTGATAAAACTTCAACAATAATTGTTAAAGTTAGCCTTCCCTAATATATAGAAAATATGTCTGTATGATCTCAAACTTTAAGTACAACAGACAACTGAGATTTTTTTAATGACACTCTTGAACATATACAATACTGTTATTTTAACCCCCAACTTTACTGCCATTTGAAAAGTATTTTCTACCAAATAGTGAACCTACCTGTTCAGTTACCTCTAAACTGAGTACTTCCCAACTAAGGAATCCCATCAATTGAGTTAGATATTGTTAGTGATACAACCTTCCATCCAGTTTTTCTGCTGCTTTTCTTGTGAGCATCTAAGTCAGTATGCTAAACTATTTGTGTGCAAATCAAGATTTTTCTATATATTGTGTAAATACAAAACAAATACAGAAATAAACTGTATGCTAAGGCCAGTAAGCCAGCAGTGAAGTAAGAGTGATAGATAATCCTTTGTTGTGGTAAGACAATGAGATTTCAGGGCTAATATATTGCTGCAGCATGACCTAGTCTAGCTTGACAGTTGTCATATAACACAAGATGGAAAAATGGAAAGTAAGTAAGGGCAGGGCCAAGATCCAAACCTAGTTCTGACTACACCAATGGTTCTCAAATCTATGCTCATGGTTTCTTAAAATATATATTCCCGAAGTTCCAGGCACAGATATTTTTATTCAGTAGGCTTTGAGTGAGGCCCAGATGAATATATTTTTAACATGTTCCCCAGGTGATTCTGCTGTACAGGCAGGGGCAGGAGCCATTGGACTATGCCATACTATTGGACTATGCCATACTACACTGCCCTGCCTGACTGTTCCCATCACCATACTCTAATGTTCTTGTAAGAGAAGCACGGCTGCTTTTGACCGTTGAGGGAAAATAATGTCTAGAAAGGGAAAAACTTGGAGAAGATATGTTAGAAAATTATAAAATCAGAAAAGGGGCAGACCCATATAGTGGAAAGATAGTGAACCGGGGGCTGCATATACAGTTAGAAAAAGGAATGTCTATTCTATCCTTGCCCTATAGGTGCTAGAAAATCTTGAGAACGTCTATTAAGCGTACTGGGCATCAGTGATACCTAATATACAGAATTGCTATGCAGATTAGGGATTATGTATGTAAAGCACCCAGTGTTCTGTCTGGCACATAGATGCACTTGATAAATATCAGCTTTTTCCCATCCCTCTCCTGCCTTCTAGAAGCATCACATTGGCTTTCGCTTCCTGCATTTAACAGACTGGAATAGAAACATATTTAGGGGCAAAAAAAACAATAGCAGCTCTCAGCTTCTTCTGGGGTGCAGGGAAAGAGTTGGGCTGTGTGCCTATATTTATGCCAGACAAAATAGACTTTGAGACAAAGCTGTCACAAAAGACACAAAAGGTCATTATGTAAGGATAAAAGAATCAATTATTAAGGAAAATGTAACAATTTTAAGTATATATTCATCCAACATTAGAATTATCTAAATATATGAAGCAAACATTGACAGAACTAAGGGAGAAATAGCAATAGTAGGATGCTTTAATACCTAATATTTAACAGTGAATAAAAGTTCCATATGGAAAATCAATGAAGAAACAGAGGACATAAGCAATCATAGACCAAATGAACCCAAGAGACATATACAGAATATTCCACCAAATAGCAAAAGAATACACATTTTTAAAAGTCAAAGACAGAGAATTTTGAAAGTAGCAAGAGAAAACTCATTATATCTAAGGAAATATACATAACAGCATTGGCAGATTTCTTAGCAGAAATCTTACAGGCTAGAAGGCAGTGAGATGATATATGAAAAGTGCTGAGAATGAAACTGTCATCCAAGAATACTGTAACTAGCAAAACCTGTTCTTCAGAAATGAAGACATGATAAAGACTTTCCCAGACAAACAAAACCTGAAGGAATTCTTCACCAATAGATGTGCCTTACAGAAAATGCTAAAGAGAATTCTTCAAGTTGAAGAGGAAGGATGCTTAACATCCATTCAAAAGCATATGAAAGTATATAACTTCGTGGTAAGGGTAAATATATATACAGATTGAAAATACCATAACATGTAATGCGATGGGTAAATAAGTTTTAATTTGTTTAGAGGTTAAAAAGGCAAAAATAGTACAAATACAACTATAAAATATGTTAATGAATAAACAATTTTAAAAGATATAAATTATAACATCAAGAACAAAGTGTGGGGAGAAGAAAAGTAACAGTGTAGAGTTTCTGTATGGAGTTAAGTTGATACTAGCCTGAAATAGACTATTATAACTATAAGATGTTGTATGTAAGCCCCATGTAACCACAAAGAAAATACCTATAAAATATGCACAAAAGAAAGTAAAAAGTAAATTTTTTAAAAAGTAAGTAAAAAAGAATCAAAACATATCAATACAAAAAAAATCAACAAAAGAAACCAGCAAGAAAGGAAAAGAACATAAGAACCAAAAGACAGAAAACTAGAAAATGGCAATAGTAAGTTCTTCTCTATAAACAATCACTTTAAATATAAATGAATTAAATTCTCGAATTATAGATGGCTACATAGATAAAAATAAAACTAATAAAATATAGGATCTTATCTGCTGTTTACAGGAGACTGACATTAGACTTAAGAATATATATAAGCTAAAAGTGAAGAGATGGAAAAACGTTCCATGCAAATTATAACCAAAAGAGAGTAGGATGCCTATACTTAAGCCAGACAAAATAGACTATGAGACAAAGCTCTCACAAAAGACACAAAATGTCATTATATAAGGATAAAAGAATCAATTCTTATGGAAAATGTAACAATTTTAAATATATATTCATCCAACATTAGAATTATCTAAATATATGAAGCAAACATTGACAGACCTAAAGGAGAAATAGCAATAGTGTGATACTTAATACCTAACATTTAACAATGAATAGAAGTTCCATATGGAAAGTCAATGAGGAAACAGAGGACATAAACAATTATAAACCAAATGAACCCAAGAGACATATACGGAATATTTCACCAAATAGCAGAATAATTACATTTTTTTTCAAGTGCTGAATTAATTACATGTTAGGTCACACGATAAATCTTAACAAATTTAAGAAGACCGATCTCATGCTAAATATTTTTTTTCTGACCACAATGAAATGAAACTAGAAATCAATAACTAAAGAAAACTGGAAAATTCACAAATATGTAAATTAAACAATACACTCCTGAACAGCCAGTGAATCAAAGAAAAAATCAGAAGGGAAATTTGAGAATATCTTGAGAAAACTGAAAATGGAAACACAACATACCAAGTCCTGTGGGATGTAACAAAAGTAGTAAGAGGAAATGATATAGCAATAAGCAACTACCTTGAAATAAGAAAGATCTCAAATAAACAGCATAACTTTGTACCTCAAGAAAGTAGAAAAAGAACAATCTAAACCCAAAGTTAGAAAAAGAAAGAAATAACAAAGATTAAAGCAGAAATGAACACAATAGAAAACAGAAAAACAATTTTAAAAAAACAATAAAACTAAGAGTAATTTTGAAAAAGATCAACAAAATTGACAAACCCATACCTAGAATTGAAAGAAAAAAAAAAAAGAGAAAGAAGACTCAAAAAAAAATCAGAAATGAAAGAGGAAACATTTTACCTAATGCCATAGAAATAGAAAGGATCGTAAGAGGCTACTATGAACACCTATACCCAACAAATTGTATAAGCTAGAATAAATAGATAAATTACTAGAAACATACAACTTACTAAAATCGGATTATGAAGAAATTAAAAACCTGAACAGATCTATAATTAGTAAGGAAATTGAATAAGATGGCTTCACTGGTGAGTTACACCAAACACTTTTAAATAAATAGATGACTTAGGAGTATGCAATTCTTTTTATAATTTTTGACCCTTTTATTGTAACTTTAATTTTAAGTTCAAGGATACAAGTACAGGTTTGTTACACAGGTAAACTTGCGTCATGGTGGTTTGTTTTACAGATGATTTCATCACCCACATATTAAGCCTAGTACCCATTTGTTGTTTTTCCTGATCCTCTTCCTCCTCCCATCCTCCACCCTCCAAAGGGCACCAGTGTATGTTGTTCCCCTCTATGTGTCTTTTTTCTCCTCATTTAAATCCCACTTATGAGCACATGTGGTGGTATCCCGAGAGAAATCTAACCAATTTTGTAGTGCGACTATATTTCAGATTCTGTTCTGATTTTTATCAGTTAAATTCCTAGGAATGAGAAGACATGATAATAAAAATTATTATTCAATTATTACAAAATTAATGCCAATCCTTCTTAAACGTTTCCAAAAAATTGAAGAGGAAGAGAAGCTTCCAAACTTATTTTATGAGGCCAGTATTACCCCGATACCAAAGTCAAAGACTCTCCAAACAAAATGCGGTATGTATATACAATGGAATGTTATTCAGCCTCAAAAAAGAAGGAAATCCTGCCAAATGTGACAACATGATGAATCTTGAGGACACCGTGCTGCATGAAATAAGTCAGTCACAAAAGAACAAATATTTATATGAATTTGCAAAAGTAGTCATAGTAGCGAAGAGTAGAAGGGTGGTCTCCAGAGTTTGGGGAAAGGGGAAAATGGGGAGTTGCCTGTGCAGTGGGTATAAAGTTTTAGTTATGCAAGGTGAATAAGTAAGTTCTAGAAATCCGTTGTGCAATATGACTGTATTGAACAATATTGCATTGTACACTTAAAAATTTGTCAAGAAGATAGATATGTTAAATGTTCTTAACACAATTTTTTAAATTGCTGGAGAAATTATAGTTTTTTTTTTAAAGAAAAACATTCTACTTGTTGTATTAACTGTTTCTTTGGATGTTAGTTGAGTTTGGTGTCTTTCATATTGTTTTCTTCAAATATTTGATGTATTCATTTTCTATTGCTATGTAACAAACTACCACAAATTTAGTAACTTAAAATCCATTTACTAGCTCACAATTGTGTAGGTCAGAGGTCTGGGGGAATATTACAGGGTTCTCTGCTAAGTTTGTCACATGGCCAAAATCAAGGTGATGGCTGGATTGGACTCTTGCCTGAAGCCTGTGGGAAATAAAGTACTTGCAAGAGCATTCAAATTTTAGCAGAATACTGTTTCTTGCATTTGTGCTTTTGAGATGTCTGTTACTTTGCTGTCTAGTGGCAAGGGGTCACTCTCATCTCCTAGGAATGACCATATTCCTGCTAACGTTGTTTCCTCTTTCTTCAAAGCCAGCAAAAAATGTGTTGAATTTTTCTCAAGTTTGGAAACTTTCTGTTCTGCAACCAGCCAGCAAAAATTTTGCTTTTAAAGGGCTCAGTTGATTGAGTCAGCCCACTGGATAATCTCTGTATTATAGGGTCAACTGACATGTAGCTTTAATTACAGCTGCAAAATTTCCTCATAGCAGTACCTAGATCAGTGCTCAATTGAAAAATAAGAAATGGGAACTCTTGGGAGACCATCTTTAGAATTCAATAATTACATTTGGTGTTCTTTGGCTGAATTGAGAATTATTATTGCCATCAGAGGAGTCAGGTTCAGATTACAGGCTTTCAGCACTAGGAATTGTGGGACAGGGATGGAACCAGCAACTAAACAGGTAGCCCTGCCATATATTTGACATAGAAACTTCTGTTTTTAAAAAGTTATGATTACTATATGCCATTTATTAAGCATTTTCTTACTCATATGCAAGATCTTCATTGTTTTTCTTCCTCTTTCTTTTTTTTCTTTAGTTTTTCTCCTCTTTTTATTTCTTCCTTTCTCTTTCTTTTTTTCCCCCTTTTTCAAATTATACTGATGATGACATGCAAATCATTAACCATTCTACAGGAAATAAACCATAGCCCTTACTTATTTAAAGTGACTTTATCAATTATTTCAGATGAGAAGGAAACTGAGTTCTAAGAAGGGAGAATGACTGGTTTGAAGTTCCAAGGCTCTTTGGTGGATGAGCCAAAATGGGAGCCCCAGAGTTTTTGTCCAGTGCTTGCCTTCCCCCGAGACCATAAGAAGCCACTCCAGTGCACTTTTTGAAATGTCATCATGCTGCCTGAGAAACTAAAATTTTGGTGGCTCGCAATGATGTCGTTACTCAAAGTGGTGCAGGCATTTCTCCTACAGAGTGACTTTTCATGATCTGAATTAGACACAATGCAGTATATTAATTAGGAGACTTATTTTGCGTTATGTAATCTGCTATTGATTAAAACGAACCATTGAGCAGTTTAGTGGTGAAGAAAAATGCTGCTTCACACGCAGCACAGTTGTTTTGTTTGGGTGTCTCTGACCTTTCCAAGACCACAGCAAACTCTTTCCTCCTCAAGGACTTTGCATTCGCTGTTCCCTCTGCTTGGAATGCTCTTCCCCCAGGTCTTCTCTGTCTTCAGATCTCAGATTTCATGAGGCCTTTCCTGTCCATGCATTCTGAAGGGAGTCCTTCCTGTTAACTTCCCTCTCGGTGTCGTATCTAGTTCCTTTATCACATATCACAATCCATAATTATTGTATTGATTTGGTTGCTTACGTGTATCATGTCTGTCCCTCCCACTAGAATGGAAGATTGAAAGATTCTTGAAGTCAGAATTCTTACCCTTCTTAGTGACTATGACAGCCCCAACATGTAGAGCAGTGCCTCACCCATAGCAGAAATTTTGATAGACAATTGCTAAGTAGATAAAAACAGATGGTAAGAATGTATAAGAACAGCTAGTAGTAATAGAAAAAGGAATGAGATTGTTTTTGAGAAAAAAAGCTAGATGGAAACAAATGCCAGGTTTCTTATGTTTCATTTTTATAGCTATATGTTTTTAGTTAAAAAATACTCATTAATAAAATTCCTACAGGGGAAAAACAACTTTGTTATTGGAATTCTGAAAACCTTCAGTACCTTATTTCTTCTTCCCATCGAAATGATTACTTCTATAATGCATTTTTTGGATTTTTTAAATATTTTTTTAGAGACAGTGTCTAACTCACTCTGTCACCTAGGCTAAAGTGCCGATCTTGGCTCACTGCAAACTCTACCTCCCAGGCTCAAGCAATTCTCCTGCCTCAGCCTCCCAAGTAGCTGGGATTACAGACGTGCACCACCGTGCTTAGCTAATTTTTGTATTTTTAGTAGAGACAACGTTTCACCATGTTGGCACTTTTTTGGATATGAGATTTATTAAGACTCCCACTATTGTAGAATGGAGTATAATGCACATTAATTTCCTTCAAAACTCACTCACCTCTTCTCTAACAAATTAAAAAGTTCTCTGGATTTTAGCTGTCTCCTGAATATAGGGACCACAGTGTTCATTCAAAGAGGCTTGCCTCTTATTTCAAATTGGACTCAATATCTCATCTCATGAGTTTGAGACATCAGTTGGCCACATATGAGCCTATCTCACCACACTTCAGCAAGACTCTTTACACAATACCTGTTGCAATAAAAGATGGTGTGTAAGTTTTCATTTTCTAACTCAAATAATCTAACTCCAGAAACTTATGGAGAACTGTTTTAAGCAAGATTAATCCTTTTTCCACTTTGGGCATGTGTAAGTGGGGAGGGTCACACCTGGAATGATTTGAAGCATTAGAGTTTTCTCCTGTTTTTCATAGTTGTTCCCTCCACACTTTCTCCAATAGATCTCATTTCATGCTTTTCTGGACACCATAGCAAATGCCCTGGGGATGCTGAAATGATTACCATATAGCCATTCTCTCCAAGCTCTCAGAATTTAAGAGGAAGGGCTGTCTTTGTGTAATCTGGAAATGCAGCAGAAATGAATTATTTAATCATTTATAGGTTTTTCATATTCACATATCACTTATAAGTATATTACTCTTGGAAACAAGAAATGTAATAATGATAGCTACCCTTACTTGAGTTTCAGGCACTGTACTAGGTACTTTACATATAAGAAGACAGGTGAGGAGAAGGCAAAAGAGAAAGGGGATCATTGAGTATCACACATAGGAATTTGCATATAATATATCATGTATCCTCATAATAACTCTAGGAGATAAAAGCTATTATTGTTTCCACTTTGCATTTGATATTAAAGTGCAGAGATATTAAGTTACCAGCTCAACTCGGGGTCACATGAATTCACATGAATAATGGGAGCTTTTAGTCCAGATCTGTCTGACTCCGGGGACCGTGCTTCTAAGCACTAAATCGTGCTATATTCCCCTGATGAGGAAACTGAACCTCAGAGATGTAAAATCCTCTGCTCCAGATCACAAAGCTCAGATTGCATAGAAATGATATCTGAATCCAAAGCCGATGTTAAATACATGACCCTTCCCCAAATCATGAGGAAGAGGAACATGTGTTGCAGTCACAGGCATACATGTAAGACTGGATCTGGTCCAGGATTTGTCATAGGGGCAGCAACATTTATTGGGGATATAATATGTGTCAGGAACCCTAAGCACTTTATAGGATTAACTGAGTTAACCTTCACAACCTTTTGGGGCAGGTAATTCTGCTGCCCATTTTATGGATGAAGACACTGATGCGTAGGGAGTTTAAGCCCCTGTTCAAAGCAACAGTGTTTATCTAGCCTCCTCTTCATTGTATTAGCCTTCAAATCCTTTGTCCCAAATGGGATCATTTATATTGCAGGTGAAAAATTGAAATGGGAAGCACTACATTTCAAATAATAAAAGTACCCATAACAGTGTGAAACACAGGTAGAGATTAGCTTAATGTTTAGTGAATGAATTGAATTAAGCAAATGAAGAATCAAAACAGGCAATTTTTCTCTTACAAGTGACTGCAGGGGAGAAGGAATCACCCTTCAAATACCTGGGTTTGAAACATAAAATAAGCTGCCATTCAACAGACATAGAAAAATAATGAAAGTCTCGTCAACAACTTCTGGCTCTTTTTCTTGCCATCCCAGTCCTCACTGTGGCTTTCTTCCAGTCATGTCCAAACTCATTCTGTCCAAACCCCTTCTGCCACATACCCCACTGGCATGCTCTAGACGTCCACCCTTCTGCCACCTTCCTTTCAAACGTATCCCTCCCGGAGTTGCTTGTAAACATGGTGATGATGAGGATATTTCAAAATAGCTTGCATTTTACTGAAATGCTTCCTCTATGACAGGTACTTTGCTAAGCTCTTCATTTTCATTACCAAAACAAACAAAAAAATCTTCTTTCATTCATGAGGAGATTAGAGAAGAAAGAGTGGCCGGGTGCGGTGGCTCACACTTATAATCTCAGCACTTTGAGAGGCCAAGGCGGGTGGATTACCTGAGGTTAGGAATTCAAGACCAGCCTGGCTAACATAGTGAAACCCCGTCTCCACTAAAAATACAAAAAAATTAGCTGGGCATGGTGGTGTGCACCTGTAATCCCAGCTACTCGGGAGACTGAGGCAGGAGAATCATTTGAGCCCAGGAGGTGGAGGTTGCAGTGAGCCGAGATCAGGCCATAGCACTCCAGCCTGAGCGACAAGAGTAAAACTCTGTCTCAAAAAAAAATGAGAAGGGAAGGGAAGGGAAAGGAAGGGAAGGGGAGGGGAGGGGAGGGAAGGGAAGGGAAAGGAAGGGAAGGGGAGGGGAGGGGAGGGGAGGGCAGGGCAGGGCAGGGCAGGGCAGGGCAGGGAAGGGAAGGGAAGGGAAGGGAAGGGAAGGGAAGGGAAGGGAAGGGAAAAAGATTTTAAGTAACTTGTACAAGTTCTAGCTAAGAAATATTCTACCCCTCAACAGGCCAAAACCCATTAGCTAGTTTTCTGCATAGGCAGAAACACTTTCGGTTCTATTGTTTTTTTTTTTTTTTAATTGAACTTTTGATTTTGAGATAATTATAAATACACATGCAGTTGTAAAAAACAATACAGAGAGAGTCTATGCATCCTTTACTCAATTTCCTCCAATGGCAACGTCTTGCAAAACTAGAATGTAACATTGCAATCAGGACATTGACATTGTTGTAGTCAAGATCCAGGACGGTTTCATCACCATGCAGATCCTTTATGGCACCATTTTGTAGTCCAAACCATTTCCTCCCATCCCCATCTCCTTCTTAAGCCCTGGAAATCACTAGTCTGTTCTCCATTTCTATAATTGTGTCATTTCATAAATTTTACATAAATAAGATTATAAGGTATGTAACTTTTTGGAATTAACTCTTATTCACTCAGCATAATTCTCTGAAGATTGATCTAGGTTGTTGCTTGTATCATTAGTATGTTCATATTATATTGCTTAGTAATATTGCATAATATAGATATTGCACAATTTGTTTAACCATTCACCCACGGAAGGATATATCTGGGTATTTCCAGTTTTTGGCTATTACACATAAAGGAGCTATTTTCATGTCTGAACAGGATTTTGTATGACCATATGTCATCCTCTCTCTGAAATAAATGCCTAGGATTGTAATTGCTTGGTCATATGAGAGTTGCATGTTTTGTGTTTTTTTTTTAATTGTCAAACTGTTTCCCAGAGTTGCTATACCATTTTACATTTCCACCAGTAACATATGAACGATCCAGTTTATTCATATCTTCATCACTAACTGTATTAGTCTGTTTCATGCTGCTGATAAAGGCATGCCCGAGAATAGGAAGAAAAAGAAGTTAATTGAACTTACAGTTCCACATGGCTGGGGAGGCCTCAGAATCATGACAGGAGGCAAAAGGCAATTTTTCCATGGCAGGGGCAAGAGAAAATGAGAAAGAAGCAAAAGCAGAAGCCCCTGATAAACCCATCAGATCTCATGAGACTTATTCGCTATCGCCAGAATAGCATGGGAAAAACTGACCCCCATAATTCAATTACCTCCCCCTGGATTGAGATTTGGGTGGGGACACAGCCAAACCATATCATTCTTCCCCTGGCCCTTCCAAATCTCATGTCCTCACATTTCAAAACCAAACACGCCTACCCAACAGTACCCCAAAGTCTTAACTAATTTCAGCATTAACCCAAAACTGTTAATGTTCAGCATTAACAGTCAAAAGTCTCATTTGAAACAAGGCAGGTCCTTTCCACCTATGAGACTGTAAAATCAAAAGCAAGGTAGTTACTTCCTAGATACAATGGGGGTACAGGAATTGGGTAAATACAGCCATTTAAAATAGGAGATATTGGCCAAAACAAAGGGGTTACAAGGCTCATGCAAGTTTGAGATACAGTGGGGCAGTAAAATTTTAAAGCTCTAAAATGATCTCCTTTGACTCCAGGTCTCACATCCAGGTCATGCTGATGCAAGAGGTGGGTCCCATGGTCTTGGGCAGCTCTGCCCTTGTGGCTTTGCAGTGTGCAACCTCTCTCCTGACTGCTTTCACAGGCTGGCATTGAGTGTCTGAGGCTTTTCCAGGAGAATGGTGCAAGCTGTCGGTGGATCTACCATTCTGGGGTCTGGAGGACAGTGGCCCTCTTCTCACAGCTCCACTAGGTGGTGCCCCAGTAGGGACTCTGTGTGGGGGCTCCAACCCCACATTTCCCTTCTGTATTACCCTAGCAAAGATTCTCCATGAGGGTCCCACCCCTACAGCAAACTTTTGCCTGGGCATCCACGTGTTTCCATACACCTTCTGAAATCTAGGCGGAGGTTCCCAAACCTCAATTCTTGACATCTGTGTATCCACAGGCTCAAAACCCTGTGGAAGCTGCCAAGCCTTGAAACCACAACCCAAGCTCTATGTTGGCCCCTGTCAGCCATGACTGGAGCAGCTGGGACACAAAACACCAAGTCCCTAGGCTGAACACAACGTGGGGACCCTGGACCCAGCCCATGAAATCACTTTTTCTTCCTGGGCCTCCAGGCCTGTGATGGTAGAGGCTGCCATGAAGATCTCTAATATGGACTGGAGACATTTTCCCCATGGTCTTGGGGATTAACATTAAGCTCCTTGCTACAAATGCAAATTTCTGTAGCCAGCTTGAATTTCTCCTCAAAAAAAAAAAAAATGGGTTTTTCTTTTCTACTGCATCATCAGGCTGCAAATTTTCTGAACTTTTATGCTGTTTCCCTCTTAAAATAGAATGCTTTTAACATTTAAAATAGAAGCACCCAAGTCACCTTTTGAATGGTTTGCTGCTTAGAAATTTCTTCCACCAGACACCCTAAATCATCTCTCTCAAGTTCAAAGTTCCACGAATCTCTAGGGCAGGGGAAAAATGCTGCTAGTCTCTTTGTTGAAACATAACAAGAGTTACCTTAGCTCCAGTTCCCAAAAAGTTTCCCATCTCCATCGGAGACCACCTCAGCCTGGACCTTATTGTTCATATCACTGTCAGCATTTTTGTCAAAGCCATTCAAAAAGTCTCTAGGAGATTCCAAGCTTTTCCACATTTTCCTGTCTTCTTCTGAGCCCTCCAAACTGTTCCAACCTCTGCCTGTTACCCAGTTCCAAAGTTGCTTCCACATTTTCAGGTATCTTTTCAGCAATGCCCCACTCTACTGGTACCAATTTATCATATTAGTCTGTTCCACACTGCTGATAAAGACATACCCAAGACTAGGAAGTGAAAGAGGTTTAATTGGACTTACAGTTCTACATGGCTGGGGAGGCCTCAGAATCATGGAGATAGGCAAAAGGCACTTTTTATCTGGTGGTGGAAAGAGAAAATGAGGAACAGGCAAAAGCAGAAACCCCTAATAAACCCATCAGATCTTGTGAGACTTATTCACGAGAATAGCACGGGAAAGACTGGCCCCCATGATTCAATTACCTCCCCCTGGGTCCCTCCCACAACACATGGGAATTCTGGGAGATAAAATTCAAGTTGAGATTTAGATGGGGACACAGCCAAACCATATCACTATTTTTTCTTTTAGCTATTTTAGTAGATGTGTAAAGATACCTCATTCTGGTTTTAATTTGCATTTCTCTGACGGCTAATGATGTTGAACATTTTTCTACACATTTTTTTTTTGCCATCTGTTTATCCTTTTTGGTGAAATGTTTTTTCATGTCTTTTGTTCATTTCATAATTGGATTGTTTATTTTTCTTTACTGTTAAGTTTTGAGAGTTGTTTATATATATTCTACATGATAGATCTTTATAGGATATATGGTTTGCAAATATTTTCCTCAATTCTGTAGCTTGCCTTTTCATCCTCTGTACAGGATCTTTCACTGAGCAACAGTTTTTAATTTTAATGAAGTAAAATTGATCAAATTTTCCTTTCTATGGATGGTGCTTTTGGTATCAAGTCTAAAAACTCTTTGTGGAGCCCTAGATTCTGAAGTTTTTTTCCTGTTTTGTTTTGTTTTGTTTTTTATAAGTGCTTTATTGTTTTACATTTCACATTTAAGTCTGTGACCTCTTTTGAATTAATTTTTGTACAAAGTCTGAGACTTAAGTCCAGGTCTTTCTCTTTTTCCTTCTTTTCTCCTTCTCCTTTCTTCCAGTGAGTTTCTAATTGGTCTTGTACCATTTTTTGAAAGATGATCCTTCTTCCACAGAAGTACTTTCGCACCATTGTAAAAATCAATTGGGCGTATTTGTGTGTATATACTTCTAGGTTCTCTATTCTGTTCCATTTATCTGTTTATCCCTCTGCAAATACCTCACTGTCTTGTTTGTGGTAGCTATATAATGCCTTTAAACCAGATATACAGATTATTTTCTTCTTATCCTTCTTTTTTCAAAAGTGTTTCAGCTGTTCTAGTTCATGTCTTTTCAAATACATTTTAGAATAATCTTGTCAGTGTCTACAAAATATCTTGCAGGGATTTTGAGAGAAATTGTTCTATACTTGTATATCAATTTGAGGAGACCTGACATTTTACTATGTTGTCATCTACTCTGTGAACACAATATGCCTCTCCATATATTTAGATCTTCTTTGATTTCCTTCATCAACATGCATTCCTTCATCAGCATTTTATTTCCTTCATCACATTTTGCCACTAAAAGTAATGGCAAAAACCGCAATTACTTTTGCACCAACCTAATAGCTTTTAGCATACAAGTCCTGCACATGTCTGAAATGTAACATAAATATTTCTCTTTTTGTATGAATGTTTGTAATAGTATTTTAGTTTTTATTTTGGTGTCCATGTGTCAATTGCTAGTATATAGATATGAAGCTGGTCATTGTATATTTACCTGTGTTCACCTCTGTATTTTTACCTGTATATTACCTTTGTATGCTTGCCTTTGTACCCTGTAACTTTGCTGAGCTTGCTTATAAGTTCTAGAGATTGTTTTGTAGCTTTCCTCAGAATTTTTTACTTGACAGTTATGTCATCTGCAAATGGGACAGTTTAATTTCTTTCTTTCTGATTTGTATGTCTTTTATTTTATTTTTTTGCCTCATTGCACTGACTAAAACTTATATAGCATTATGCTACGTGAGTGGTGAGTGTAAACATTCTTGCCTTGTTCTTGATCCTAGAGGAAAACTATTGTTTTTCACTATTAAACATAACTTTAGGTTTTTTTCTAGGTGCTCTTTATCGGGTTGAGAAAGTTTCCCTCTATTCCTCTATTCCTTTTTTCTGGGAGTTCTTATTATTAATGGGTGTGGAAATTTGTCAAGTTATTTTTCTGCAACAATGTATACGATCCTGTGATTTTCCTCTGTAGACTGTTAATATGGGGATTATTTGATTAATTTTTGAATACTGAACCAACATTATATCCCTGGAAGGAAACTTTTTTTTTTTTTTTTGAGACAGAGTCTTGCTCTGTCGCCAGGCTAGAGTACAGTAGCACAATCTTGACTCACTGCAACCTCCACCTCCGGGGTTCAAGCAATTCTCCTGCCTCAGCCTCCCGAATAGCTGGGATTACAGGCGTGCACCACCACGCCTGGCTAATTTTTTGTATTTTAGTAGAGTTGGGGTTTCACCATGATGGCCAGGATGGCCTCGATCTCCTGACCTCGCTATCCATCCACCTCGGCCTCCAAAAGTGCTAGGATTACAGGCATAAGCCACGGCGCCCGGCCCCTGGAAGGAATCTTACTTGGTCATGGTATGTAGTTTCTTTTATATATTGCTGAATTATCTGTAATATTTTGTTCATGATTTTTACATCTATAATCTTCAGGGATATCGGTCTGCTGTTTTCTTTTTTGCACAGTATTTGTCTGGTTTTAATATAATGGTAATAGTAGCTTCAGAAATTGAATTGAGAAGGTTCCCTCCTCTTCTATTTTCTGGAAGACATTATGTAGAATCGATGTAACTTCTTTAAACATTTGGTAAAATTCTCCAGGGAAAATTTCTGGGAAGTTCTTTGGGCATGGGGAGTTTTAAATTACAAATTTAATTTCTTCAATAATTATAAGGCTATTCAAATTATTTATTTCATCTTGGGCAAGTTGTAGTTATTTGTATTTTGAGGAAGTGGTCCCTTTAGTCTAGGTTGTCATATTTACGCAGATAGAATTGGTCATACTGGTTTCTTGTTATCCTTTTGACATCTTCAGGGTATGTTGTGGCATCCCCTTTTTCATTCCTGATATTGGTAATTTCCTCCTTCTTTTTTGCTTTGTCACCCTTGATAGAGATTTGTCAATTTTATTGTTTCTTTTAAAGAATTAGCTTTTCGCTCCATTGATTTTTCTCAATTGTTTTTGTGTTTTCTATTTAATTTCTACTATAATATTTATTTCCTCCCTTATCCTTGCTTTGAGTTTATTTCTCTCAGTTCATGAGGTGAGAGCTTAAATTATTGATTTGAGGCTTTTTCTCCTTTCTAATGAATGAATTTATTGCTATAAAGTTCCCTCTCAGCACTGCTTTAGCTGCATTACAGAAATTTTGATATATTGTAAATTGTTTTCATTTGATTTAATGTTTTGTTTTGTTTTGTTTTTTAAGGGCCTTCAGACTTTTTCTTTATTCCATGGATCATTTGATTGCTTAGTTTCCAAGTGTTTGAAGATTGTCTTGTTGTTCTGCTATTGATTTTCAGGTTGATTCAATGGTGAATGGAGAACACACTGTAAGATTTTATGTCTTTCCCATTTGTTAATGCTTGTTTTATGGCCCAGGATATGACCTATCTTAGTGTATGTCCTACTTGCACTTGTCAGCTCTATTTTAAGGATATTAAAAACAAGCATCAACACTCAAGACTCCCTTGCGTGGTTCTTGGCTCTTGGCTTGTGGCAGGTTATGCCTTCTTCTGGGCCCACCTGGTTGAGAGCTTGCCTTCCATCTGCATTGTTTGTGTCTCAAGAGCCAACATTTTTTCAGTCTGTTGTTTTTCTGCAATTTTGTTTTACTCTGAGTCAGCCTACAACCTCACTGAGCTGCCTATCGGCACTGTCTCGGGTATCTGCCTAAGCATCAATTATTGTTTAGATAATTCCGTTTACAAAGTCACACAGACTTTAAGTACTCTGCTCCAAGCCTATTATTCTCCATAATTTCTGGTATTTTTGTTCATGATTTGCACTCTTTTTACTCCTTTATCACTATTCTGTGATAGTGAACACCAATGTAATCTCCACCCAGGTCACAAAATAAAATATTGCCAGCACCCCCGCCATGCTCCTCCTTTTCAAAGATATCTATTATCCTAACCTCCAAAAGCAAAAGTGTAATTTTGAACATTATACAAATGAAATCATATAAGATGTTTGTTTTCTTTCTGATTCCTTTCACTATCATTTGTGAGAATCATACATATCATATGTAGCTGTGGTCTGTTCATTTTTATTGTAATAGTATTTCATTGTAAGAAAAAAACCCATATTTTATCTGTTATTTTGCTGATGGGCATTTGGGTTGTATCCAGTCTGGAGCTATGATGAATAAGGCTGCTATGAACATTCTTATACAGGTCTCCTGGTACGCATATACACATATTTCTGTCAGGAATATATTTAGGAATAGGAGTTTTCAGGTAACAGGTGATACTTATCTGCAACCTAAGTTGTTACACTATTTTCCAAAGTCATTGGACCAATTAATATTCCTACCAGTTGGGTACGAAGTTCCCATTGCTTTACAATTCCACCAAGACGTAGTATGTCTATCTTCTAAATTTTTGTCTTTCTGGTAAGTATATAGCAGTAATTTATTTTGATTTAATTTTATATTTCCCTAATGCCTAATGATGAACACCTTTCTGTGTTTATTAGCCATTTGGATATATTTTTTTGTAGATGCCCTTTTTAAAAAAAGTTTGTTGGTCTTTTACTTATTGTTGAGTAGAAATTCTTTATGTATTCTAGCTCAAGCGTTTTTTGTATACATAAATTGCAAATATCTTCTCCCGTCTGTGACTAGGCATTTCATCATATTTCTTGTGTATAAAAGTAGTTAATCCTAATGTATTCCAATTTATCATACTTTTTATTGTTGTATCTTTTTACGACCTAGTTAAGAAAATTTTAACTCTTCAAATATCATAAAGATGTGAACCTATATAGTGTTCTGAAAGCTTCATTGTTTTAACTTTTCTATTTATTTCACCCATTCACTTGAACATTTTTTATATGGAGCAAGGTAACAGTAGTTTTTTTTTTTTAAGTGAATATTCAGCTGAATTAGCATGTGTATTTTAAAAAGTCACTTCCCGCTGTTCTGAATGTCAGTTTTGTCATGCACCAAGTACCTATATGTGCATGGGATAGTTCCTGGGAACTGGAATGCATTTCATTGCTCTGTTTGTATGATCTTGTACCATACTACATACAATTACTGTAGCTTTATAGCAAGTCTTCATATCCCTTAGAATAAGTTTTTTTTTTTTTTAACATCTTTCTTCTTGTTTATGTTGCTATAAAAAGCAATCAGCTTATTTCAGCAGTAATCTTCTTGAGATACTGGGGGAATTGAATTAAATCTACAGATTTGGGAAGAATTGACTTCTATGAATTATTGCCCACCAATCAATGAAGTTGGTATATCTCCCAGTATTCAAAGACTCTTTAATTTCTTTCAATAATATTTTATAGTTTTCTGTGTAGAAGCCTACATATCTTTTATTAGAGTCTAGATTTCTTTGTATTTTATGCTATTGTAATGATATCTCTGTTTAAATTTTATTTCCTAATCTTTTGTTAATATAATATAGAATTTTTATGAAATTTTATCTATTGATTTATCATATCCAGCAACTTTGAGAAACTCACTTATTAATTTTGACAATTTACCTGTTTATTATTCAGATTATATAAAATCATATCATCTGTGCTAATAAGCTTTACTATTTTTTGCAACTGAAAAAAAATTTATTTCTTACTTTATTGCATTACTACCTGTAAATAGTAAACAGCAGTGATGAAAGTAGGTATCCTTGTCCCATTTCTGATCTCAGAGTCTCTTAGTTTATTTTACATTCCTATAACATAATACCTGAGGCTGGGTAATTTATAAAGAAAATAGGTTTGTCTGTTTATTTATTTACCCCATGATTTTGTAGGCTGGGAATTTCAAGAGCATAGCCCTGCATCTGGTCTGCTTTTAGTGGAGGGCATATGCTGGGTCAAAACATAGTAGAGAGGCAGAAAAATGAACAGGCCTGTGGAAAGAGATCACATGGTGAGAAAAGAAGCAAAAAAAAAAAAAAAAAAAAAAAAGAGTCTAGGAAGCTGAACTCACTTTAGTAACAACCCACTCTCAAGGTAACTAATCTAGTCCCACAAGAGTGAGAACTCACTCACTCCCGAGGGAGGGCATTAACCTATTGATGATGGATCCACCTGCATGATTCAAACACCTTTCACTAGGCCCCACTTCTCAATACCACCACATTGGGGATCAAATTTCAACATGAGTTTTGTCGGGGACAAACCATATTCAAACTGCAGCAGAGAGGAAAAGCTTTCAACATTCGTTTGGGCGGGGGGACAGAGAGAGGCCTTCTCAGGAACCAACGCTACTTACACCTTGATCTTGGACTTTCAGCCACCAGAACTGTGAGAAAATAAATTTCTTTCATTTAAACCACCCAGTCTGTGGTATTTTATTTTGGGGCCTGTTGTATTATATTCAGTGTTATTCAGGTGAAGCATCCTCTAATTTCCACTGTGCTTTTTAATTTATTTTTTGAATATGTTTTATTTAGAGGTGAAATTCATAATTTTATATGGGAACCTTAATCATTAATTTTTTATTATTGATTTCTAGTTTAATTGTAGTGGGGTCAGAGAACACACTTTGTATGATTTCCTTTCTTTAAAACTTCTTGAGACTTCTACGGCTTAGCACCTGGTCCAAGTATATAAATATTTCGTGTTTATTTGAAAACAAGGTATTTTTTGCAGTTGTTAAATAAATATTTTAAATTTGTCAGTTAGATTAACTTTGTTAATCATGACATTCAAATATTCCATATATTAACTAATTTTTGACTATTTCTTTCAGAATTTTTATTTGATTAATCTTATACATTCCAGTTTTCTGCCAAAATTCTCAATCTTGTATTTTTTTCTTAAACATATTATGTTTAGTTATTTGAAAATCTGCATCTAACAACTACATTATCTGACTCCCCTGTGGGAATCTATTTTCTGTTGCTTCTCTTGATATTTTGGAATTTTATTTCATGTTTTTCTGTTTCCTCATATGACTGATTATTTTCTATTAAAGATCAGATGCTATGGACTGAAATTTTGTGTGCCCCCAACATTTATATGTTGAAAACCTAACCCCCAAGCTGATAGTATTAGAAGGTAGGGCTTTTGAGGAGGTGATTAGGTAATGAAGTCTCCACTTTCAGGAATGGGATTAGTAACCTTATAAAAGAGACCTGAAGAGCTGCCTAGTGGCCATCTATGGCATAGGAATTGGGTGTTGACCAGACACCAAATCTGTGAGCATCTTGATCTTGGACTTCACAGTCTCCAAAATTGCAAGAAATATACCCTTGCTGTTTATAAGCCACCTAATCTATGGTAATTTGTTATAATAGCGTGAAGGGACTAAGCAAAATATTGCATATAAAAATTATACATATAATATGAGGCCTATGATAATTTTATCTTTTTCCAGACAATATTTGTGTTTATTTCAGCAGGCAGCTAGGGCACTAACAATCTGGGCCGCTTTAGTCTAAATTAAGTGGCTTTTATCCCTTTCAGGACCTGTATACTTCTGGTTTACCTAAGGGTGGGTTTCCAGGGCTTTCACTCATTTGCATGGCTGAGACTGTAATGTTTGCCCTCTTCACCCCATTAAGCTATCAAAAGAGTTGCTTAGCTTCTGGAATCAGCAGACAACCATGGAGAAAAAGTGGCCTCAATGCCAGCCCAATTATTTGGTTTTCCTAGATCTTGACCTCGGTTTTTTATTTGTTTGTTTTGCTTTGTTTTTGTTTTTGTTTTGATAGAGTCTTGTTCTGTCATCCAGGCTGGAGTGCAGTGGCATGATCTTGGCTCACTGCAACCTCCGCCTCCTGGACTCAAGCGATTCTTGTGCCTAAGCCTGCTGAGTAGCTGGGATTACAGGCGTGCACCACCATGCCTAGCTAATTTTTGTATTTTCAGTATGGACAGGTTTCACCTTGTTGGCCAGGCTGGTTTCGAACTCCTAGACTGAAGTGATCCACCCTCTTTGGCCTCCCAAAGTGCTGGGATTACAGGCATGAGCCACTGCGCCCAGCCTCTCATAATTCCTTATGACTTATTGCTTATTAGCTCTCTAAGGATTAAAAGCAAATTTTTAAATAAAAATATTTTGTCTGTTATTCCCAATCTGTTCAGTTACTCTCAGTAAGAGGATTGATGCAAATTACCGGAATTAGTTTGCACTTTTTAACCAAAGCCTTATGTCTTTTCTTCAGTTACTTAGCTATTGTCTTTTCAAATATTATCTTTTGGCAATTTATTCTATTTTGTTATTAGGATTTCCAAGAACACCTGTATGAGCTTGCTTATCAATAATGTCTCTTATTTCATCCTTTTCGTTTCTTGATGTCCTCTTGCTGCATTCTGTATGAGTTTTTCAGTACTGTCTTCTAATTCACCAATTATATATTTGGGTCCTATATTTATTCCTTCCTACTTTGAAGGGTAGTCTCCAGAGTTTGGGGAAAGGGGAAAATGGGGAGTTGCTGTTCAGTGGGTATAAAGTTTTATTACTCAAGGTGAATAAGTAAGTTCTAGAAATCTGTTGTGCAATATCATGACTGTATTGAACAGTATTGCATTATACACTTAAAAATTTGTCGAGAAGATAGATATGTTAAATGTTCTTACCACAATTTTTAAAATTACTCAGGAAATTATAGTATTTTTAAAAGAAAAACATTCTACTTGTTATATTAAGTGTTTCTTTGTATGTTAGTTGAATTTGGTGTCTTTCTTTCATATAGTTTTCTTCAAATATTTGATGTATTCATTTTCTATTGCTGTGTAACAAACTACCACAAATTTAGTGACTTAAAACAAAACCCATATTATATAATTATATTATAGATATAATTATATCTTTGGGTCCTATATTTATTCCTTCTATTAATACTTAGAAATTTTTGCTAATCACATTTTTTCTCTTTCAGAATTTCTTTTGGGCCATTAAAAAATATCCTTCTGTAAGTCATATTGCTAATAGATATCCTTGATATAATGTGATGAAAGTGGCACTTTACCCTTGTGGTTTTCTTCCTCAAAACATGTTACCCCTTGGTCTAATTACACACAAAAATATCACACAAATTCCAACTGGGGGATGGTCTACAAAATAGTTGACAAGTATCACTCAAAACTGTCAAGGTCAGATCAACAATGGAAAGTCCGAAAAACCACAAAGAGGAGACTAGGAAAACATAAATAATAAGATAGGATTCTGAAACAGAAAAAGAACATTAGGGAAAACCTAGGAAATCTGAATAAGTATGGTCTTTAGATAATGATGATAACATGTTGGTTTATTAATTGTAACAAAGGTACTAATATGGTTTGGCTGTGTTCCCCCTCAAATCTTGAATTGAAGCTCCCTTAATTCCCACATGTCATGGGAAGAATCCAATAGGAGGTAATTAAATTATGGGGGTGGGTCTTTCCCCTGCTGTTCTCGTGATAGTGAATAAGTCTCACAAGATCTGATGGTTTTATAAAGGGGAGTTCCTTTACACAAGCTCTCTCTTGCCTGCCACCAGGTAAGATGTGACTTGGCTTTTCCTTTGCTTTCCAGTGTGATTGTGAGGCCTCCCCAGCCATGTGGAACTGTGAGTCCATTAAACCTCTTTTTCTTTACCCAGTCTTGGGTATGTCTTTATTACCAGTGTGAGACTAGGCTAATTCAGGTACCATACTAAGGTAAGATGTTGACTTTTTAAAACTGGGTTTGGGATATAGGGGAAATATTTGTACTATTATTCAAATATTTCTAGAAATCTAAAACTCTTCTAAAATAAAAAGCTTGTTTTAAAAAGACAACTCCCTCCAAAAATCTTTCTGTTCTTGAATCATCTCCACCTGTTTTTATTTTATAATTTCTGTTCTTTCCTCATGGATACTACATTTTCTTATATTCTTTTGGGGATTTAATCCACATGGTGTAAAGTCTACTTTAGAATATGACTCTAAAACATACAGTTCCTCAGTAATAAATTCTCCTGTTTGTTGAGTTGTGTACAAAATCTTTTCTGATAATTATTTTGACCACATACTTTGTAATTTTCCTTTTCAGATTCACCTTGAGTAGAAGTTTCTTACAGTTTCTCTTCCCAATCTCATGAGGCTTAGCCTTTTGAATTTGGCAGATTTACATTGCTACCCCCTAGAGCATTGGATTCTCCAATTCAGAACCAGGTTTCATTTTGGCACCACGGGTCTCTTCCTTATTGGAGCATTCAGAGATGGAGTTTCTGAGAGATAAGTTGGTTGACTCAGACCCCAGTTTCATGGGTCACCCAACAGGAGCTGTAGCCTTAGGTAGAGTGATGTAAATCATACCTGTGGTGGCCTTGCAAGGAGGGACTCAAGGGAATAAATACACAGTATATGCAACCTGTCGTACACCAACTCATGTACCCTTGTGCTTACTGAACAATTCTATGTAGGTTTTGGCCTATTTCAGGCTGGCAGTGCCTCAGCTCATGTGTCTGCTGCTCTTCCCTCTTTTATACTCCACCCTCCTCTTTCTGCCAGGTCTTCTCTGATGCCTGTGACACTCTGCCAGCACTCGTTCATTAGTAACAAATAAATGTGGGCAATCAATAGCCCTTGGGGACTGGAGACAATGGTGAATTGCTTCTCCCTTTTACCCTTCTGGTGGACAATGCTGAGGCATAGTCTGTTTTCTTCTTAGAACCATTGAGCTGCTGAGATTTAATACCTGATGTTCACTGCAATAGCCGACTTGATAATAGATCCTTATCTTGATTTTGTTGCTTCCCTTATCTGACTCACCCCAGTCCTTCACTCCTGTTTCCTACTATCACTTCTAAAACTACCTGAACATGAACCCTATTCTTGGACTCTGCCTTCAGGGAAATCCAGGATGAAAAATATCCTGTCCTCATTGAAACCAACAAAATGTCAGAAGGCAACAGTGACCAGTGATGGTATCTGTAGTAGTCAACTTCTTCACCCAAAGAGCAGAGCAGGGGCAGGTTAAGAGTCAATCTTGAAGGACAAATGGCAAACACTAAAACACCTTCCAAAAGTTTATTACCTCCTCAACCTTAGGACTAAATAAATAAATTTACTCAGCATGGCATGTTCTTCTGGGCAAAACGCTTATATAAATCATACCAATTTTCTCATTTACTGACATACTGCTATAAGGAAGTGATACACCCATCTCATTTATGTAGAAAGAGTTTTACACAAAAAAGTTGCTTGAATTTGGAATATGTAGGTTATGGCATAAAGTCAAGGCAGCACAAGGTCACCACTTGGTAATAATATCATCCAGTACTCTAAAGCATTGATAAGGAGATTCACAAGATGTTCTTTAGCAATTCTCCTAATTCTAAGTCAAAGCATCAATGTCTACTGGTGAAACAGAAACACTCTTTCCATGGGGCGATGTGAGTAGTCATTATTGGAATGCACTCAAATTTTTTGGAAGGAATGTGCTTCCTAACTGAGGGCACCACTAACAGTGTTATATCACTCAGCAGGAAGCCTCACCATGCAGTGGTAGAGGAATAGAGGTTTTGGAGCAGAGCTGCAGGTATGTGTGTCAAAGGGTGGGTTGGGGAGAGAAGTATAGATTGTATTCTCCAAAATTATGTGCTAACGTGAACAGAGATGCAACAAGGAGAAATGCAAAACGGAATATGACCCTTGGTTTCAGCTCTCCAGTGGCAAAATCTAAACAGAGCCTTTGTTCAATACTTGGCACATCATTCCCTAGGCGGCAATGGTCCATTTTGAGAAGACATATGACACTCTCAGGGAAACAGGACTTGGAAGAAGTAGAAGGACCAGCCCATCGAGGAGAAACAGAGTGATGGTGTGTTCTTT
The DNA here is from genome assembly GCF_049350105.2 of Macaca mulatta. Classification (NCBI taxonomy): domain Eukaryota; kingdom Metazoa; phylum Chordata; class Mammalia; order Primates; family Cercopithecidae; genus Macaca; species Macaca mulatta. Next base: position 14,154,648 of record NC_133410.1, read on the forward strand.
ACTCGGGCAAGGCTACTCTGTGCACACCAGGATGCCTCTAACAAACAAAGGTCCTTTGGAAAAAGAAAGAGCAGCTCCTGGCTGTTCTTGGTCATGAGAAGACTCTTTTATGTGTAAGGGAGTTGTGAGAAATTGGCTCCTATCAAATGTCAGATGATTGTGTTCGTTTGATTTCATGTAATGGCAAAATTTTATAAGAAGTCAAGTCAGTCTAAAGAACAATATGCTGACTTGGAGCCAGAAGACCTGAGATTGAACCTTAGCTCTAATAATAATATCAGCTCTGCTCATAATCACATAACTGCATATGAGCAGAGCAACTCCATAAGATAGCTGCTGTTCTTAGCCTCATTTCACAGGTCTGTAAATGGAGGCACAAAGAGATGGAATAACATTTCTAAGGTCACAAAGCTGATGGTAAGTGTCAGACTTGAGACCCAAGCCTGTCAGGAATTTAATGATTATGCTTTGCTAGTCCTCAAAAAAATTCACTTACTCCATTTGAGTACCCATTTCCAAATATTTTAAACATACCTAATAATATTTACAGGATTTAGTAGAAAAGCAAATGATTTTTTTCAACAAGCATTTGCTTGTTGTTGATTCCCTTTGTTCTGTTTCTCAGAGATTGACTAATATCTTTAAAGGCAATTACTCTGATTTTTAAAATTATTCACTACAAAAGTAGCATTTTAAAAACATTTTGGAAAGTTAAAAAGAGAAAAAAATGGTAATCTCACTATGCAAATCCAACTATTGTTCAAATTATGTTGCATTTCTTTCCAGTATTTCCCTACATGGACCATTGTTGCTGTTTTCCAAATATTAAATTACACTGTATATAATTTTATATCATCTTTTTTCACATTAAATCATAAATATTTCTCATTGTTTAGTCTTCATCACCATAATTTTTAATACCAGCATGAGAGCCTTTGTGATATAATTGACTTAAATATCCCGTTCATGTTGCAAGTCTAATTGGTTTCTATTTTTCATTATTACAACAATAAACATCTGCTTGCATAAAGCATTTTACATATTTAAAATTATTTCCTTAGGATATATCATCAAAGTAGAATAATTACATCAAAGTGTACAAATTTACTTAAGCAATTTGCTACAAACTTTCTTTAGAAAAGTCCTTCCAATTTATATTCCCCCCAGGAGAATATGAAAGTATCCATCACATACACACTGACCAGCATTAAGAGTCTAGAGCTATTTTTTTGAATTTTGTGATTAAATGAGACACCGTAAATTATTTTAACTGGCATTTCTTCCATTGCTAAGGGAGTCTACTCTGAACTCTCCATTGTCATTAACCTGTCATACCCACTAGCACATGAACCACAATCAGTTACCTATCATAGCTTCACGATATGTGGGGCTGGTCCTAACAATACATTTTCTTCCTCAGAAATGTTTGTTTATTCTGCTCATGTTTCTAAGTGAATTTTGGAATGATGGGAATCATGTTGTCAAGTTTCTTAACAAAACTTCCCTTTGGGATTTTGATGAGGTCTGTATTAAGTAAACCAGGTCCTCCCAATTACACCCAGAAAACCCTTGAAGTCACCCAACCACGTGCTTTAGCATCTCACTTCAGGAAACCTCAGGAAGCCCCACAGTCTCCACTTCTAGCATCCCTGCTGCATCTTGAGGTTTTCTGCCCTAAGCAACAAAATGCCCAACAATGAAGTAGCCTGATATGGTTTGGCTGTGTCCCTACCCAAATCTCAATTTGAATTGTAACTCCCATAATTCCCAAGTGTTATGGGAGAAACCCCATGGGAGGTAGCTGAATCATGGGGGTGGGGGAGGGCTTTCCCATGCTGTTGTCCTGATAGTGAATAAGTCTCAGATGATCTGATGGTTTTATAAAGGGGAGTTCCCCTGCACACGCTCTCTTGCCTGCTGCCATGTAAGATGCGACTTTGCTCCTCCTTCACCTTCCACCGTAATTGTGAGGCCTTCCCAGTCATGTGGAACTATGAGTCCATTGAACCTCTTTCCTTTGTAAATTACCCAGTCCCAGGTATATCTTTATTAGCAGCATGGGAACACACTAATACATAGCCTAAACCGTGAGCAAGGATTTATACCCTCACCAATAGAAAACCCTGAGGCAGGACTTTTCTAGGTTTAGCCCTCACAACTGCACAATGTCTCCAAGGCTTTGCGTTTTCCCATTTGGTCCATCCTCAGTTGGTCAGCGGGGATAGCTACTTCAGACCCAGGTCACGCCATCATGATATCCAGTCAAAATTTCCAAAGTCACAGGGGGAGTTTCTCTTTCAAGATTTTGTTTTGTTTTTGATTAAGGAGGAAGGCCCTTCCTGGAAGTTCTCCCACAGACCTCTCATAGATTCCATTGGCCAGGTTGGCATCATCTGACCATGCCTTCTCCAATCAGTGGTGTGGGGAAAGAATTGCCATTGGTTCTGGAAAATCCAGTCACATGATAGGGCTGGACATCACTTCCTTCATTTAGCATGAAGAGGGTGAGCATCAGAATAAAATCGGAGAAAGAGGGATGCAGGACAGAGGGTATTGACAGCTGAGTAACAATGGCACCACACCAGGATTTTCTCAAATTGCATTTTGGGAAACACAAATTATAGAGTTAATCCTTGCTCTGGGTGTCTAGCTATTTGCAGTGCTGAATCTTATGCTATTTGGGGACACTCTTTCTTTTTTAAAAAAAAAGAATACGAAATATCTCATACAAAATTATGTGGAAGAACATTCCTTTAAAAGGAGAAAAATGCAGCAAATTATGTATTTTTAGAGTCTAGCAAATTACCACAAATATCGCAAATTCTAGAAAAAGAACATAATATTTATCTGCTCTGCTCACCTATACTTTTATAACCGATAATTCTGAAGAATAGACCAAATTAGGGTATATACAAACGTAATTAAAGGCACATTATTGAATTACATAATTAAGTATAATCAAATTACTGTTGTGTTACATACACGGACTTATTGATGAACATGTCTATGACTTTTCTCCCTGTAACACTTGTGAGTTTAGAATGCTTCACTTCATTAATGGCAATTCTGAATGCTGTTGTATCCAAAATGTCCGCTTTGTCAGGGCAAGACATATCAGATCTGTGCATGCTGTATACGGCCTGTGACTTCTCATACAGATGTATTTACTGTTTGGTACTGTTGTAGCTTTCTATTGCTGTGTAACAAATCACCACAAACTGAGTGGCTAAAAACACACAAATTTATTACCTCACAATTTATACAGGTCTGAAGTCCAGGCACAGCATAGCTGGATTCTCTGCTCAGGGTCTCATCAAGCAGAAATCAATGTGGGTTACAGCTCTTATTTGGGGTTCAGGGTCCTCCTGCAAGCTCTCTGGTTTCCCTGGTTGTTGATATGATTCATTTCCTTGCAGCTGTAGAACTGAGGTCTCCATCTTCCTACTAGCCACTAGGCCTGAGACCACTGGCAGCATCTAGAGGCTTACTTACCACGTGACCCCAGGAGGAAGTTTACAACGTCAATGTTTGCTTTTTTCCCCCACTGCAAACCAGCTAGGGGTATGCCTCTATGTCTTTTTCTTCTGCAACCAGCCAATCTCTCAGCTTTAAAAGGGTCCATGGGATTAGGACTGCCCCTACTCCTCCTCCTAGTCTCCATATTTTAAAGTTAACCGAGTTGAGAGGTTAATTACATCCTCAAAATCCCTTCATAGTAGCACTCAGATTATAATTGGATTGAATAACTACGGAAAGAAGTGTGCAGACTAGAGCCAGGAATCTTGGAGGGCCATTTGGTAATTCTGCCTAGCAGAGGCACTATTATAGGTTTGTGCTTTACAGATGCAGGGATTCTTACGCTAGTGTGATTCTCTTCAGGATTAAAATTGTATATGCTACATTATTATCTATCTTAGCAGAAAAACTTGTTTTTGACTAGGCATTGATAAGTGCCAAATTGCTGGCAATTTCACATGACAGGACTGAAAAAATTTTCCAAAGATTATCTCTGGTTCTGCATATTTCAAACTTCGTTTCCTTTCTTTTACCATTGTCTGTCCTCTGGAAAAAATAAAATAATGTTCTCTGGTAAAATAAGTTTGAAGTGCATGCCAGGTCCCCATTCAGAAAACTAACAGGATACATTCATATAGAGACCCTCAATTCCCTTCTCAACAATTCTGAAATCCATAAAGCTCTGAAGCCAATGCTTTACATGGTGGCAACGCGTAACATGAACTGAAATGAAGCTACTTATGGGTCCTTATTGATTTTATTATCAATTATGTATATCACTGTAGAAATATTAGTCATTCATTGTAAGATGCTGCCAAGACTTTTAGGAGTCTTAGGACACAACTCTCTAAAAATTTTAAATTCTAAAAAAAAAAAAAACTAGGCCCCAAGGATTTCAGATAAGAGAGTGTGAACTATTATTAAAAGCTAGAAGATATAGTATTTAAAAAGTATTTAACAGGCAAACGATCATAATTATTTGCTCAGGGAAAGATGTTTTCCATCTATTCTACCACCAACTGGTGTACTGCAATTCAATTCTGGCACTAAGCACCCAGAATTAGTGCAGACTCCATAAGTCAAAGGACATGGTTCCCAACAACACTATTTTCACTTCAGACACCTGCTAAAAACGGGGCCCCAAGGCCACCTGCACTTAGGACACACCAACTACAATTCAGGGGTTCCCATGACCACTTCTAGTTCAATAATTTGCTGGAATGACTTGGAGAACTCAGAATGTGTTATAGTCATGGTTTTATTATAAAGGATGCAACTCAGGAATATCCAAAGAAAGAGATACACAGGGAAAGCCCTGGGAGGCTCCTGAATGCAGAGCTTCTAAGCCCTGTCCCCGTGGAATCAGGACACATCCTCTTCCCAGGACATTGATATGTTCAACCAGGAAGCTCCCACAGGCTTCAGTGTCTAGCATTTTGATTGGAGTTTCATTATGCAGGCATGACTGATTACATCATTAGCCACATCATTTAACTCACTCTCCAGCCTCCTGTCACCTTTCTGGAGGTCAACCTGGTTCAAAGTCCCAGCCCTCGAATGATGCAGCTGGTCTTTTGGTGAGCAGCTCTCATCCTGAAGCTATCTAGGGGTTGACTGTGAGTTATTAACATAAACTCAAGTGTGGTCTAAGGCTCTCATGAATAACAAAAACACTTTTTATCACTTGGGAAATTATAAGGGTTTTAAAAGCTCCGTGCCAGAAACCCTGGGCAAAGGTCAGATTCTCTATCATACAGAACCATCATATGACTATTAACATTCCTGGCATGTTCTTCCTTTCTCACTAGTGGGGCTGCTACCTGAGACTAAGACCCAGTTTCTGATGCTGTTCTTTTGTTAATGTTCATGCACAACAGGAAGAGAGACTTCCACAATGTCCCCCCCTGGGTTAATGCCTATCTTCAATCCACTTTCTATTCCTGGGTGGGAACAGGGAGATTTCTATTCAAATCATATGCATGTTTTAAGAAAGATATGTAAACATAAATACCTACACACTTCTTTTGGTCAAATTTGTTGTCTAGCATTTTATAATTAACTACCAGCATATACTTGATTTATATTTTTCTTATGTTTTCAAAATAGTAGTTGCTGACTTGGAGGAATGCTACTGATTTTTGTATATTTATCTCTCTGATGTCTTTTACTCATAACTCTTATTAATTCAAACAGCATTTTGGTTGATTGATTTGGATTTTTGTAAGTAGTAAATCATGTCATCGTCACATAATGATATCTTTCTTATACTGATGTCAATCAAGGAAAATGACCAACGCATGTCTCAAACATTTTAGGAGGTTTATTTGCCAAAGTCAAGAAGCGTGCCTGGGAGACAGGTCTGTGCCTTTTTCTGAAGATGATTTTGAGGGCTTCAATACTTAAAGGGGAAAGGGCGGGATATTGAGAAATACACCATTTTCATGTGAGATGGGGTAAGGGGAAATATTCATGGCTTTGTCTGACTCAGTGATCTGCACTTTTACATAAGATAATGTAGACAACAGAGCACAAGAAACAATCAGATACATGTTTGTTTCAGGTGGGCAGACTAATGACTTTCTGTTCTGTCCTGTATCCCTGCACCTGCGAGGTAAGCTATCAATTTACATTTCCATGGTGAACTTCAACAGAAATGCTTTAGGCTAAAGATCTTGGGGACCATGAGGAATTTCCTTGTGGGCAAAATGTGAGTAAGGTATGTAGCTTTTCATCTTTGTAGCCATCTTATTTAAAAAAACAAAAAGGGAGGCCAGGTGCGGTGGCTCACACCTGTAATCCCAGCACTTCGGGAGGCCAAGACAGGCAGATCACCTGAGGTCAGGAGTTCAAGACCAGCCTGACCAACATGGAGAAACCCCATCTCTACTAAAAATACAAAATTAGCTGGGCGTGGTGGTGCATGCCTGTAATCCCAGCTACTTGGGAGGCTAAGGCAGGAGAATCATTTGAACCCAAGAGGCAGAGGTTGCAGTGAGCTGAGATGGTGCCATTACACTCCAGTCTGGGTAATAAGAGCAAAACTCCATCTCAAAAAAAAAAAAAAAAAAAAAAAGAAGAAGGGAGGGAGGCAGGTTTGCCTAACTCAGTTCCCAGCTTGACTTCTCCCTTTGGCATAGTGAGTTTGGGGTCCCAAGATTTATTTTCCTTTCACACTCGTAACACCTATTTTTGTTTCAGGCATCATTAGAATATCTAGGATATTCAGAATACACTTAAATAATTACAGTGATGCCAGAGCGCTGTTTAGTTCTTGATTTCAATGGAGACATTCCTGGTGTTTTATTATTAACCACGATACAATATTGGCTGTTTGGGAATATACTTTGTCATGCTAAGGATGTAGACTTCAAGTTTAGCATTTTTGTTGTTAATGGATGTTAAATTTTATATATGACCATTTAAACACCGTTAATTTTTTGAATATGATTTATTTTAGGAGACTAATAACAGAATCCACTTTGCGGGGTTATTTTTTTAATATAAAAGTATGCCTCGAGTTCTTATTCTAAAATTCTAGAATCATCTGAAAAAGCTAATGTTATCACCCTTATTAAGTCTCAATTAAAGAATCCCTCCAGGTAGTTTTATTGCGTGGACCTTACCTAATTATTGGACTCAAGATTCTGATACTTGAATTAGAGAAAGCCAGGTATCTACGTGTTCTACTTTAGCACTTTGTAAACATCAGTGAATATAATGTAAGACAACAATGTAAGCTGGCCTTTGGGGAACAAATGCTCTACCAAATCAGGGGTTGGAAAACAGAGGTCCACAGGCCAGATCCACCCCTGCACACCCTACCTCCAACTTCCATGCACTGCTGTCTTTTTGTAAATACAATTTTATTGGAACACAGCCATGCCCATTTATTTATGCATCACTGATGGCTGTTTTCATGCTATGTGGCAGAATTTAGTCATTGCAACAGAAATGTATGACCCACATGGTCTAAAATATTTACCATTTGACCCTTACAGAAAAGTGTGCCTACCCCTGTTCTAGATACTAACCAGTATTCTGAGGGGGAAAAAAAAAAATGTTAGGAAGGCATTCCAGTGTTAAGTAAGTTCAAGAAGTAAGTTCATGTTGACCCCCACCATGTAATCGAAAATTAACATGTAGCTTGATTCCCCCAAAACTTGGCTACTAGTAGCCTACTGTTGCCTGGAAACTTTACTAATAACATAAACAATTAACACATATTTTGTATATGTATTACACACCGTATTCTTACAATAAAATGAGCTGGGGAAAAGAAAGTGTAATTAAGAAAATCGTAAAGAAGATAAAATATATTTGCTATTCATGAAGCAGAAGTGGATCATCAAGAAGATCATCCTCATAGTATTCATGTTGGGTAGGCAGAGGAGAAAGAGGAAGCGTTGTTTTGCTGTCTCAGAAGTGGCAGAAGCAGAAGAAAATCTTCATACAAGTGGACCCACATAGTGCAAACTCATGTCGTTTAAAGGTCAATTGTATGCATATATAAGCTCACACATATACAGCAATTTGATTTTATACCATTATTTTACATACTTTTTTAAACTTCCAAATCTATTTTTCTTTGAAGAACTATTAATATTTCTCAGCACTCTAGAATTTAGTGGATTCTACTTGGGAAATGCTTGCTGTAAAGTGTTATTTCTTTTCTTATTACTGCTGTAGAATTCTCTGTTTCTGCATTTCACCTCCCCTTTCCTTTGGTCCTGCTTTATCTGACTCAAAGATTATTTGTAATATGGTTCAGCTATGAACTTGCTCGTAGTTTGAATTTTCCAGGCTGAATAGTAAGGATGAAGTGAGTGCATGACTGATTGGCTGTTGCTACAATCACTTTTCATTCATAACAAAGGTTATTAACTTACCTGTGATGTGTTTATGGCAACTGTGTGGGAGGCCACAAGGTACAAGGGGAATTCCTTTGGAGCCAGGCAAAAGTGCACTCACACTGGCACTTTGACCTGTGACAAGTTCCTTGCTTCCTGTTAGCTGGCTTATCTATTTTTATAAACTAGGAATAAGAACAACTACTTAAAAGATAACCAGAATAATGTGAGTTAAGGCTTGTGAAGTAGCTAGTCTGTTTTCTGCAACACAGCAAATGTTTCCCAAGGGTCAATTCTTTTCTGCAAAATTGCTGACACAGTTGAGAGACAGTTTTAGATTGAGGTAATCCTCAGTGGGGAGGCAATGTATTGCAGTGGTTGAGAATGTGGACTTTAGAACCAGACATATTCCAGCTCCCTCTTCCTCACCTCTGTGACAAAAGTGACTTTCTCAACCACTCCTCCTACCATATGACTGTGCTGAGTTTTTGTGAGAATTTAGTGAGATAAATATGCAAGATGCCTGATGTTAAATAAATGGAAAAGATAATAAGTACATTGCCAAGATATTAGCATGATGGTCATAGAGGTATCATACTATATAAAGGGAACAATGAATCAGAAGTTGAAGGATACAGCTTGTAGTCCTCAAGTGAGCCACTAATGTACTGGTTAACAAGCAGTAAGATAATCAAGTAAGGTTATCCAAGTAAGGTTAACCAGTAAGATAATCAAGTAAACCACTAACTTACTGGTTATCTAACTAGTAGGATAATCCTATTTAGATAACCAGCAAGTTAGCTAGTTTGATGTGGTTATATAACCTCTCTGGGCTTCCATCTACCATCTTTGTGGGCTTGACCTAGGTAATATCGCTATACATTTTAGAGCATTTTTATGGCTACAACATATTTCACACACTTTATTTCACTTTGTAGTCATAATAGTATATCTCAGGTTCTATGAAATAAGACTTTATGATGACAATATAACTAGATTAGAAGCACTTTCTTTCTTTACCTCCAGCTCCTTCCGTAATGTCATTTCTATAGCCAAATCATTTCCAATGTCCGCAAAGGGGATCCTTGTTAGGCACTACTTTTATTAACACACAAATGTTCCAACTCAATTGGCTTCCGGGCTAATGAATTTAATTTGACAAGGAAATTAATCAGTTCTAACTAGGTTTCTAAATTATTCCTTGCGCCTTTATGTGTCCTTGACTTGCATTCACTTTTCCACATGCTGGTGTTGTTGGGGCTTTTCAAGCTATGTAGGGTCAATGGGACAGGCTCCATCACTAGCCTTAAGGCCTCATTCAAGTTCATGGTGGGGTTACTCCTGTGCTGGGCTGGAGGTATTACTGGATTCCTGCCCAGCCTCCAGCATAACCACCAGCTCTTTCTATGGGCTAGGCCTCTTTGGTTCTTTAAGAAACTTTGGGTATGAACACAAGCAATTCTGAGACATGGAATTGTAGATGAGAAAAACCACTGGGAAAGGGCAGATTTGCGGATGGTGAAAGCAAATCAGTGACAGCAGCTCCCGGTGAAATTTGCCTCTGAAGTGTCTCAGGCCTACCTTGTCATGTTTGCTAGCCCTACAAAGCATCGAAGCCAATGTAAGACATCCATCAGTTCACCTGCTCAGGAAGAATGTTCTTTCTTGGGATAGTAATGTGACATTGATTTCTGGCAAGACAAGAATTCCATCCAATAAGACCCTAATGCAATATTGGATCATCATAAAAATAATTGAGAAAAAATTCAATGTTTAATCTCTGCTAATTTAATATTCCTAAAGATATGTGAACAGGACTTCAGGTCAGATGGATTTTACTGTGTCAATTTTTTGTTACCTTTTTCCCCTAAATTCCTTTGGGTCAGAAAAAAAAGTTCAGAGTTATTGTGGAGTTTGGGAATGTACTCTGTTTTGTTTGTTGTTCTTATTGTTATTTGTATAGTATTTTAGGGTAGCAATTCCATTTTAAAGATTTTTTTCCCTAGGGAAGTAATCATATAAATACTAAAGATAATGATACTTAACAATTCTTGTGTTTATCCTTTGCCAGAGATTGTGCTAAGTGCATTATCAGCATCATTTATTTCATCTTCAAAAAATGGACTGAATTGAAGATTAGTGTTATGTTCATTTTACAGATGAAGAAAGGAAGTTTGGAAAGGATAAATACATTGCCAAGGTCACATAGCAAGGTAACTGTAATGTCAAAACTTGTGGTTTATCCATCTCCTAATTACTATGACACATTAAATTATGTTGCATATAACTGTACACTGTATATTTGAATAAAATATAAATGTAAAGAAAAAAGACTAGAAGGATATGTGCTGAACCTATTAATAGTGTTTGGTTTTAAGTAGTGAGATGACTTTTCTTTCTTATTTTCCAAGATTTGTTAAATAAAAATGTGTTACATTGCTCACACACACACACTCCACTCCCCTCTAAATGTTTCTCCCCAATTTTCCATTTCAACAAATGGCTTCACCCCTACCCAAAACAAAACAGGTAGCTAGGAGCCGTTCTTGATTCCTCTCTTGGCTTTAACCTCAACACGCCCTTTCAATAAGATTATATCCCCAAATATATCTACTACTCACCTCTTCTACTTCCAGGGACAGTGCCATTATCTTTCCTAACTTCTACCACTGTCTTCACCACATGGCAGCAAGAGAGAACTTTTGAAAATAAAAATCAGAATGTGTTTCTTACCCTCTGAAAACTGTTGGTGGCAAGTAGAATAAAATCTATGCCTACCCCACATTCCTAACCTCTCTGGATACGGTTGATTCCTGCTTTCTTCATCAATTCTCCTGCTGCCATTTTCCCACCTCTCACTAGGCTCTGTGAGGGTTTTCCCCCAAGGCGTCAGGCATGCTGTAATTTTCTTTCACATGTCTTTTCTGTGGTCAGGACTCTCTTCTTCTGCCTCTTGAGAGGAAGATCTAGTCAACTCCCATTTATTTCCTTTCCTTCCTTCCTTCCTTCCTTCCTTCCTTCCTTCCTTCCTTCCTTCCTTCTTTCTTTCTCTTTCCTTCTTTCTCTCTTCTTTCTTTCAAATAGAAACAGGGTCTCACTCTGTCTCCCAGGCTGAAGTGCAGTGGTACAATCATATCTCACTGCAGCCTTGACCTCCTGAGTTCAAGCAACCTTCCCACCTCAGCCTCCGCCTCTGAAGTAGCTGAGACCAAAGGCGTGCACCACCATGCCTGATTCCATTCATTCTTCATTTCTCTGCTAAGAGGCCACCATCACAGAAAGAGGTCCCTGTCCATCTTATCAAAAATAGGAGAATAAGATACATGAGGTACCATCTCTTACTGAGCGTCGGTCTTTTGGAAAGTGTGCTGGTTAATTTTACGTGTCAACTTGACAAGGCTAATAAATACCCCAGATACCCCTTATTCCATAAACTCTCCCAAAGAACCCTGCTATTTTCTCCTTCAGAGCATTTTTTATGGCAGAAAGCTGAAATTGAAACACTTTGAAATTACTTTGAAGTGTTTGGCTTTGTTTTCTTCTTCATGATCTGTCTCCTTCTCTATTACTCAGGTTCTCCAAAGAAAAAGAACCAATAGGATAGATGGATGGATGGATAGAGTGAGAGAGAGAGAGAGAGAGAGAGAGAGAGAGAGAGAGAGAGAGATATGAGACAGTCAGATAGATAGATAGATAGATAGATAGATAGATAGATAGATAGACAGATAGATAGGACATTTATTATGAGAGTTGGCACACAAGATTACAGAGGCTGAGAAGTTCCACAATATGCTGTCTGCAAAGTGGAGAACCAGGAAAGTCAGTGATATAGTTCAGTCAAAAACTGAAGGCCTGAGAATCTAGTAGGGGCTCCTGGAGCTGCTGATTTGTCTTGGAGTCTGAAGGCCTGAGACCCAGGAGCTCTGATTTCTGAGGGTAAGAGAAGATGAATGTCCCAGATCAAGAAGAGAGAGAGAATTAACCCTTCCACTGTCTTTTTGCCATATCTGGGCAGATCACCTTTACTCAGTTGACTGATTCAAATGCCAATCTCTTTTGGAAACAACCTCACAGGCATAATTTTTTCCAGTTATCTGGGTATTCATTAACCTTGTCAGGTTGACGCATAAAATTAATCAGCACACTTTGCAAAAGACTGACACTCTGTGAGAGATGGGAGCTCACGTATGTTATTCTCAGTCCAGCACAGTGCCTCGCTCGCAGTGAGGTGCTCACTAATTATCAATAGCTAAAATTTAGTAAGCTGGAGACATGAACTGCCCCTGAGGCAAGCTTGAACAATTTCAAGCCATTACAAATTTACTATTTAACCAAGTGCATGTAGCTGAGTCCCTGGGATTTGGAGACCAACTGTACAGCTGGGAAGCTTCTAAGTTAACTTTTATATAGAATGTAGCATTTATTAAAGCATAAGTAATTAAAATGTGATGATATAAAATTTTCATATATATTTAAACTCAATAGTAACTGTAGAATTGTTTATAATTTTGACCAGCAAAAACTTTTTTCAGAAAGGAATATTTCATGACTGACATTGGATAGCATTCTCAGATAAAAAACAGACAACTTTTAGTCAGTTTTAGTATTGTTAGATTATCTCTGGATAAGGGACCCTTTTATTGCCTGATCCAGGATGGTCCCCTCTCACTGCTCAGATGTACTTTGTACCCACTGGGATCGCATAACTTCCGAAACTTTGGGCCGTGACTGTGTCTTTATTGACTGGAAGTTCTCAGACAACCACCCTGACTCATGCTTTCCACTTCTATACAATGGGTACACGAATGGCTTCCTCATAGGATCATTGCGAGAATTAGATAAGAAGAGAGGGGGCGGAGCAAGATGGCCGAATAGGAACAGCTCCAGTCTCCAACTCCCAGCGCGAGCGACACAGAAGACCGGTGATTTCTGCATTTTCAACTGAGGTATTGGGTTCATCTCACTGGGGAGTGCCGGACGATCAGTGCTGGTCAGCTGCTGCAGCCCGACCAGCCAGAGCTGAAGCAGGGCGAGGCATTGCCTCACCTGGGAAGCGCAAGGGGGAAGGGAATCCCTTTTCCTAGCCAGGGGAACTGAGACACACAACACCTGGAAAATCGGGTAACTCCCACCCCAATACTGTGCTTTAAGCAAACAGGCACACCAGGAGATCATATCCCACACCTGGCCGGGAGGGTCCCACACCCACAGAGCCTCCCTCATTGCTAGCACAGCAGTCTGTGATCTACCAGCAAGGCAGCACCGAGGCTGGGGGAGGGGCGCCTGCCATTGCTGAGGCTTAAGTAAGTAAACAAAGCCGCTGGGAAGCTCGAACTGGGTGGAGCTCACAGCAGCTCAAGGAAACCTGCCTGTCTCTGTAGACTCCACCTCTGGGGACAGGGCAATAACAAATGCAGCCAAAACCTCTGCAGACGCAAACGACTCTGACAGCTTTGAAGAGAGCAGTGGATCTCCCAACACGGAGGTTGAGATCTGAGAAGGGACAGACTCCCTGCTCAAGTGGGTCCCTGACCCCTGAGTAGCCTAACTGGGAGACATCCCCCACTAGGGGCAGTCTGACACCCCACACCTCACAGGGTGGAGTACACCCCTGAGAGGAAGCTTCCAAAGCAAGAATCAGACAGGTACACTCGCTGTTCAGAAATATTCTATCTTCTGCAGCCTCTGCTGCTGATACCCAGGCAAACAGGGTCTGGAGTGGACCTCAAGCAATCTCCAACAGACCTACAGCTGAGGGTCCTGACTGTTAGAAGGAAAACTATCAAACAGGAAGGACACCTACACCAAAACCCCATCAGTACATCACCATCATCAAAGACCAGAGGCAGATAAAACCACAAAGATGGGGAAAAAGCAGGGCAGAAAAGCTGGAAATTCAAAAAATAAGAGCGCATCTCCCCTGGCAAAGGAGCGCAGCTCATCGCCAGCAACGGATCAAAGCTGGACGGAGAATGACTTTGATGAGATGACAGAAGAAGGCTTCAGTCCATCAAATTTCTCAGAGCTAAAGGAGGAATTACGTACCCAGCGCAAAGAAACTAAAAATCTTGAAAAAAAAGTGGAAGAATTGATGGCTAGAGTAACTAATGCAGAGAAGGTCCTAAACGAAATGAAAGAGATGAAAACCATGACACGAGAAATACGTGACAAATGCACAAGCTTCAGTAACCTACTCAATCAACTGGAAGAAAGAGTATCTGCGATTGAGGATCAAATGAATGAAATGAAGCGAGAAGAGAAACCAAAAGAAAAAAGAAGAAAAAGAAATGAACAAAGCCTGCAAGAAGTATGGGATTATGTAAAAAGACCAAATCTACGTCTGATTGGGGTGCCTGAAAGTGAGGGGGAAAATGGAACCAAGTTGGAAAACACTCTTCAGGATATCATCCAGGAGAACTTTCCCAACCTAGTAGGGCAGGCCAACATTCAAATCCAGGAAATACAGAGAATGCCACAAAGATACTCCTGGAGAAGAGCAACTCCAAGACACATAATTGCCAGATTCACCAAAGTTGAAATGAAGGAAAAAATCTTAAGAGCAGCCAGAGAGAAAGGTCGGGTTACCCACAAAGGGAAGCCCATCAGACTAACAGCAGATCTCTCGGCAGAAACTCTCCAAGCCAGAAGAGAGTGGGGGCCAATATTCAACATTCTTAAAGAAAAGAATTTTAAACCCAGAATTTCATATCCAGCCAAACTAAGTTTCATAAGAGAAGGAGAAATAAAATCCTTTACAGATAAGCAAATGCTTAGAGATTTTGTCACCACTAGGCCTGCCTTACAAGAGACCCTGAAGGAAGCACTAAACATGGAAAGGAACAACAGGTACCAGCCATTGCAAAAACATGCCAAAATGTAAAGACCATCGAGGCTAGGAAGAAACTGCATCAACTAACGAGCAAAATAACCAGTTAATATCATAATGGCAGGATCAAGTTCACACATAACAATCTTAACCTTAAATGTAAATGGACTAAATGCTCCAATTAAAAGACACAGACTGGCAAACTGGATAAAGAGTCAAGACCCATCAGTCTGCTGTATTCAGGAGACCCATCTCACACGCAGAGACATACATAGGCTCAAAATAAAGGGATGGAGGAAGATTTACCAAGCAAATGGAGAACAAAAAAAAGCGGGGGTTGCAATACTAGTCTCTGATAAAACAGACTTTAAACCATCAAAGATCAAAAGACACAAAGAAGGCCATTACATAATGGTAAAGGGATCAATTCAACAGGAAGAGCTAACTATCCTAAATATATATGCACCCAATACAGGAGCACCCAGATTCATCAAGCAAGTCCTTAGAGACTTACAAAGAGACTTAGACTCCCATACAATAATAATGGGAGACTTCAACACTCCACTGTCAACATTAGACAGATCAACGAGACAGAAAGTTAACAAGGATATCCAGGAATTGAACTCATCTCTGCAGCAAGCAGACCTAATAGACATCTATAGAACTCTCCACCCCAAATCAACAGAATATACATTCTTCTCAGCACCACATCGTACTTACTCCAAAATTGACCACGTAATTGGAAGTAAAGCACTCCTCAGCAAATGTACAAGAACAGAAATTATAACAAACTGTCTCTCAGACCACAGTGCAATCAAACTAGAACTCAGGACTAAGAAACTCAATCAAAACCACTCAATTACATGGAAACTGAACAACCTGCTCCTGAATGACTACTGGGTACATAACGAAATGAAGGCAGAAATAAAGATGTTCTTTGAAACCAATGAGAACAAAGATACAACATACCAGAATCTCTGGGACACATTTAAAGCAGTGTGTAGAGGGAAATTTATAGCACTAAATGCCCACAAGAGAAAGCAGGAAAGATCTAAAATTGACACTCTAACATCGCAATTAAAAGAACTAGAGAAGCAAGAGCAAACACATTTGAAAGCTAGCAGAAGGCAAGAAATAACTAAGATCAGAGCAGAACTGAAGGAGATAGAGACACAAAAAACTCTCCAAAAAATCAATGAATCCAGGAGTTGGTTTTTTGAAAAGATCAACAAAATTGACAGACCGCTAGCAAGACTAATAAAGAAGAAAAGAGAGAGGAATCAAATCGACGCAATTAAAAATGATAAAGGGGATATCACCACCGACCCCACAGAAATACAAACTACCATCAGAGAATACTATAAACACCTCTACGCAAATAAACTGGAAAATCTAGAAGAAATGGATAATTTCCTGGACACTTACACTCTTCCAAGACTAAACCAGGAAGAAGTTGAATCCCTGAATAGACCAATAGCAGGCTCTGAAATTGAGACAATAATTAATAGCCTACCAACCAAAAAAAGTGCAGGACCAGATGGATTCACAGCTGAATTCTACCAGAGGTACAAGGAGGAGTTGGTACCATTCCTTCTGAAACTATTCCAATCAATAGAAAAAGAGGGAATCCTCCCTAACTCATTTTATGAGGCCAACATCATCCTGATACCAAAGCCTGGCAGAGACACAACAAAAAAAGAGAATTTTAGACCAATATCCCTGATGAACATCGATGCAAAAATCCTCAATAAAATACTGGCAAACCGGATTCAGCAACACATCAAAAAGCTTATCCACCATGATCAAGTGGGCTTCATCCCTGGGATGCAAGGCTGGTTCAACATTCGCAAATCAATAAACATAATCCAGCATATAAACAGAACCAAAGACAAGAACCACATGATTATCTCAATTGATGCAGAAAAGGCTTTTGACAAAATTCAACAGCCCTTCATGCTAAAAACGCTCAATAAATTCGGTATTGATGGAACGTACCTCAAAATCATAAGAGCTATTTATGACAAACCCACAGCCAATAGCATACTGAATGGGCAAAAACTGGAAAAATTCCCTTTGAAAACTGGCACAAGACAGGGATGCCCTCTCTCACCACTCCTATTCAACATAGTGTTGGAAGTTCTGGCTAGGGCAATTAGGCAAGAGAAAGAAATCAAGGGTATTCAGTTAGGAAAAGAAGAAGTCAAATTGTCCCTGTTTGCAGATGACATGATTGTATATTTAGAAAACCCCATTGTCTCAGCCCAAAATCTCCTTAAGCTGATAAGCAACTTCAGCAAAGTCTCAGGATACAAAATTAATGTGCAAAAATCACAAGCATTCTTATACACCACTAACAGACAAACAGAGAGCCAAATCAGGAATGAACTTCCATTCACAATTGCTTCAAAGAGAATCAAATACCTAGGAATCCAACTTACAAGGGATGTAAAGGACCTCTTCAAGGAGAACTACAAACCACTGCTCAGTGAAATCAAAGAGGACACAAACAAATGGAAGAACATACCATGCTCATGGATAGGAAGAATCAATATCGTGAAAATGGCCATACTGCCCAAGATAATTTATAGATTCAATGCCATCCCCATCAAGCTACCAATGAGTTTCTTCACAGAATTGGAAAAAACTGCTTTAACGTTCATATGGAACCAAAAAAGAGCCCGCATCGCCAAGACAATCCTAAGTCAAAAGAACAAAGCTGGAGGCATCACGCTACCTGACTTCAAACTATACTACAAGGCTACAGTAACCAAAACAGCATGGTACTGGTACCAAAACAGAGATATAGACCAATGGAAGAGAACAGAGTCCTCAGAAATAATACCACACATCTACAGCCATCTGATCTTTGACAAACCTGAGAGAAACAAGAAATGGGGAAAGGATTCCCTATTTAATAAATGGTGCTGGGAAAATTGGCTAGCCATAAGTAGAAAGCTGAAACTGGATCCTTTCCTTACTCCTTATACGAAAATTAATTCAAGACGGATTAGAGACTTAAATGTTAGACCTAATACCATAAAAATCCTAGAGGAAAACCTAGGTAGTACCATTCAGGACATAGGCATGGGCAAAGACTTCATGTCTAAAACACCAAAAGCAACGGCAGCAAAAGCCAAAATTGACAAATGGGATCTCATTAAACTAAAGAGCTTCTGCACAGCAAAAGAAACTACCATCAGAGTGAAAAGGCAACCTACAGAATGGGAGAAAATTTTTGCAATCTACTCATCTGACAAAGGGCTAATATCCAGAACCTACAAAGAACTCAAACAAATTTACAAGAAAAAAACAAACAACCCCATCAAAAAGTGGGCAAAGGATATGAACAGACATTTCTCAAAAGAAGACATTCATACAGCCAACAGACACATGAAAAAATGCTCATCATCACTGGCCATCAGAGAAATGCAAATCAAAACCACAATGAGATACCATCTCACACCAGTTAGAATGGCGATCATTAAAAAGTCAGGAAACAACAGGTGCTGGAGAGGATGTGGAGAAATAGGAACACTTTTACACTGTTGGTGGGATTGTAAACTAGTTCAACTATTATGGAAAACAGTATGGCGATTCCTCAAGGATCTAGAACTAGATGTACCATATGACCCAGCCATCCCATTACTGGGTATATACCCAAAGGATGATAAATTATGCTGCTATAAAGACACATGCACACGTATGTTTATTGCAGCACTATTCACAATAGCAAAGACTTGGAATCAACCCAAATGTCCATCAGTGACAGATTGGATTAAGAAAATGTGGCACATATACACCATGGAATACTATGCAGCCATCAAAAAGGATGAGTTTGCGTCCTTTGTAGGGACATGGATGCAGCTGGAAACCATCATTCTTAGCAAACTATCACAAGAACAGAAAACCAAACACCGCATGTTCTCACTCATAGGTGGGAACTGAACAATGAGATCACTTGGACTCAGGAAGGGGAACATCACACACCGGGGCCTATCATGGGGAGGGGGGAGGGGGGAGGGATTGCATTGGGAGTTATACCTGATGTAAATGACGAGTTGATGGGTGCAGCACACCAACATGGCACAAGTATACATATGTAACAAACCTGCACGTTGTGCACATGTACCCTACAACTTAAAGTATAATAATAATAAATAAATTTAAAAAAAAGAGAGATTCTCACTTCAAAGGTCAAATAAAGTTATTATTACTTTTTTTAAAAAAAAAAGAAGAAGAGAGTAGAATATTTTAAATGCTTGTTAAAGGTCATGCCATCATTTGCTTAAGGATAGAGATGGTCTTGTTTATCTTTTTATTTTCAGCAGAAAAATAATGACAGGAACTTCATTGCGTTTGTAAAAATGATTGAATTGAGGTTTTTTTAGCCTCCCCGTGCATCAGGGCATCCTCAGGATCTCAGAAAATGTTTGCCTGAAGGCATGACCAAAGGTGAGAGTTGTCCCCACCCAATCTTCTTTCAAGTTGTCTTTCAGACCCGCATTGTGGCTCCAGGGTTGGATACGAGGCAGGCAGTAGGAAGAGAGGGTTTCATCTTGGATTGTGGTCTGGAAAGGGAACGCAGCACCTTACCACCCATCGTATTTGCTTTTGCTTTGTTTCAGCTTTCTGCTGAAAAGGCAAAGTGGGCAGAGCAGGAACCTTGAGAACAATGAGACGTGAGTTCCAATCACAGCACATCTTAGGAGCTGTGTGACTGTAGGCATGCTACTTAATATCTCTGACCTTAACTATTCAGTGAGTGTAATATGCCCGTTTTAATGGGATTGCTGAGGGAATCAGATAAAAATAGCATTGTATATCCAACATGATATTTTGAACAGTCAGTGCTCCATAAATATTAATCTGCTAATGTCTTATTTCAAGATTTTTGTGTAAGTGGGGGAAGAGAGTGGGAGAAGAAGAAAGGGAGGAGCAAAAGAGAGAGAAAGAGAGGCTCAAGAGATAGACCATGTAATGTCTGCAGAACACAGCAGGTTTCTTGGAAAAGTGATAGAGAGCAAGCAGCAGCATTCAGCTCGGGCTGTGTCCATGACCACAGGCTCAACCCTGCTGTTTGCAGATGGGGAAATTCTTGAACTGTAAATATTAGACCAAAGAAAACGTGGCTTTTGTGAATTTCTTCTGGACTGGTTTCTGAAAAGGGTTGCTTTCTGTGCCAGCTCCCCACCTCCACATCTGTTCCCTGGCCTCCGGAATGTGGCCCCCATGGCAGAACCTGAATTGTTACCAGGGTGATGAAGATGTCCTTGGCTCAACATTTGCTGACTAGGGCCTGAAAGGCTGGTCAGGACTTAATGACCAGGACTTCTAATATTCAAGGGCAGCTCTGGCATCAAGATGGGATGAAAACTGGCAGCCCCAAGGAGGCTTGCCTACCCCTGCGCCTCATTCCAGATTTCCAGTTATTTACAATATTTCCAAAGCATCCAGTTCATGGTATTTGGTGGCATAACTCTGACCTCAGAAGACCCTCCTTAGAAATATAATGTGTGTTTAATGTGTCCCAATCTTAGTTCTGCTACTTAGTTATGTGACCTTGGATAAGTCCTTTTATTTCTGAGTTTCATTTCCTTTGAAGGGTAGAGGGGACAGAGAGAAAAGAGGGTGTTACACTTATATTTACAGTGCAACAAATCACTCCAAACCTTAGTGGCTTAAAACAACAATTTATTATTGTCTTTTATGGTTCTGTAGGTTGACTGGGCTCTGCTGGGCAGCTCTTGCATCAGGTGTCTAGAGATGCAGCCATCTGAAGACATGACTAGGCTGGATGTCCAAGAAGGATTACTTATATGGATGGCACTTGATGTGGGCTGTCATCTGGGAGCTCAGTTGAGGCTGTTGACCTGACAGCCAACATGTGGTCTCTCTATGTGGTGTGAGCTTCTCACTGAATGGTGAATAGATTTGCAAAGAAAATACCCCCAAAGAGAGCATTCCAAGAGGTTTAGGAAGAAGTTTCAAGATTGCTTATAACCTAGTCATGGAAGTTCTAGAACATCACTTCCACCATATTCTCTTGGTCAAGCAAGGCCAGGCTAGGTTCAAAGGGAGTGGAAATAGATTTTACTGCCTAATGAGATAGGGGCAAGATCACAGTGGAGAAGAGGTTGTAGGATAGGAGGTATTGGAGCAGCAATTTTTGGAAACTACAGTCTGACACAAAAAGGCAAAAAGGTGGATGAGATTGATCCCTTGGAAAAGTAGGGAAGAAAATCTTGTCATTTCTGATTCAGTTTTATTCTGTCTTCCCCCATCATCTGTAGCTCTGTGTCAATAGTGGATGTGGCTTTAGTGTGGTGATCTTTATTCACTGAGTTCTTTATTCACATCTTTATTCACTGAGTACCCACTTAAAAAGACAATGGTGTCTTCTTTCAGCCTGCTTTCCAGGTGCATGTTCCCAATAGCTTGGCCAGATATAGTCCCTCCTCACTTGGTTGCCATTTGGGGCTTCTCCTCACTTGTCTTCTCCTCTGATTTTTTGTTTGTTTGTTTGTTTTTGTTTTGTTTTTGTTTTAGACAGAGTCTCTCTCTGTCACCCAGGCTGGAGTGCAGTGGCACGATCTGGGCTTATTGCAAGCTCTGCCTCCTGGGTTTATGCCATTCTCCTCCCTCAGCCTCCTGAGTGGCTGGGACTACAGGCGCCTGCCACCATGCCCAGCTAATTTTTGTGTTTTTAGTAGAAACGGGGTTTCACCTGGTTAGCCAGGATGATCTTGATCTCCTAACCTCGTGATCTGCCCACCTTGGCCTCCCAAAGTGCTGGGATTACAGGCGTGAGCCACCGCACCTGGCCTCCTCTGATTTTTAATGTTACTTCCATAGAGCTCAGGAATCATCAAGACATTCTTCCCCCTTCTCTGAGAATTGGAGAGAGCTGGAGATAAGATCAGAGATGTCCCCCATTTTTACCTAAGCACACTATACCATTGTCCAGAATCCATAAGCCTCCTGAACTTAAGAAAAAATCAGATGGGTAGCAGGCAGCATGAACTACAAGTGCAAATGCCTAGATCTTAAACATCTTCTTTATGATATTTATTACTTTTCTATGGTATGTAAAAAATTGCCACAATATACATAAATACCATGGAATACTATGCAGTCATAAAAAGAATGAAATCTTTTTTTGTAGGGACATGGATGGAGCTATAGGCCATTATCCTTAGCAAACTAACACAGGAACAGAAAACCAAATACCTCATGTTCTCACTTATAAGTGGGAGTTAAATGACGAGAACACATGGACACATAGAGGGGAACAACCACACTGGGGCCTTTTCAAGGGTGGAAGGTGAGAGGAGGGAGAGGATCAGGAAACAACTAATAGGTACTAGGCTTAACACCTGGGTGATGAAATCATCTATACAACAAACCCCTATGACACACATTTACCTATGTAACAAACCTGCACATGTACGCCTAAACTTAAAATAAAAGTGTAAAAATTTGCCAAACATAGCAGCTTAAAACAATACCTACTTATTATCTCACAATTCTGTAGGTCTTCTGTCCAGGAAGCATTCACTGGGTTCTTTCTTCAGGCTATCACAAGACTGAATTTAACAGGTTGATCAGCATGAACTCTCATTTGGAGGCTCTGGGGAAAATCTGCTTTCAAGTCAATTCAGATTCTTGGCAGAATTCGGTTCCTGCAGTTGTGAGGCCAAGGTCCTCATTTTCTTGTTGTCAGCTTGGTTCACTCTTGGTTTCTAGAGGCTACCTGTGTGCCTTGCCATGTAGCCGCCTCCATCTGACCTTTAGATCCGGGTGTAAATGTCTCAGGTGATTAGGTCAGGCCTGAGGTACCTCCCTATCTTAAGGCAAACTGATTTGGGGCCTTACTCATATCTAAAAAATTCCTTCCCATGAGTACCTAGATTACTGTTTGATTGGTAAACTGGGAGAAGGTGTATGTACACCAGGGCCCTGGAATCTTGGGGACCATCTCAGAATTTTGCCTGTCACACCTTGCTTTACTCTCTCTAATAGTCGCACCAAAGAAAGCCTAAAAGTTTCTGTAGTTTGGCCACAGCCGGTTGGCAAGTGAGAGGCTCCCAGCCTCTGAAAGTGATGCCCTTAGAGCACCCACACCTGGCTTCCAGGGAGGGGAGATGTCTCATCCTAAACAACATTGACAGTTCCTACAAGTCTCTCCTCTTCAGTGCTTCCTTTCCCCCATTCTCACAGCTTGGGGAGTGCTGGCTGTGGTGGCTGGTAGTGGGGCTAACTGGCCCACCTCTTAGGAAACCTTGGTCATGATGCTCCATCCTGGTCTCTGTTGGAGGTTTTGTTTAGAATATGAGCCACTGGAGCCTCTTTGTCCTCCAATTGCAGAATTCAGGAAAAGTCCCACTCAACATTCTGGGACATTGTTATTAAATGGGATAATGACTATCTTGGAAATGGTGTCCTGGGGAATGAGAAAAAGCTTATTGTGCCATTCTTACCCCTCAGGCCTTTAGAATGATAGCCTGTTTTCTTTACTTGGAACATACTCTCTCTAATTTTCACTTAGATCCTCTTGTCCATCCTTCCTGTTTTATCACTTTTTCCAATTTTTTCAAAGAGGTCAGCATGCCCTTATTATATTATCACATGAATATGTACAACCTTTAAGAGAAACCAATAAGAGAATTTAAAAAGAGCATATAACTTTTAAACCAGCAGGATGTAAAAGCAAATGGAATATAAAACTCAATCTTTAAAACAGAATAAGGAAAATAATTAGAAAAAAAACAGGAAATGAAAAATTCTTTTTATTATATTTTTTATTTATAAATTTTTGTGGGTACACAGCAGGTGTATGTATTTGTGGGGTACATGAGATATTTTGGTACAAGCATGCAATGTGAAATAAGCACAGCATGGAGAATGGGGTATCCATCTCCTCAAGCATTTATCCTTCGAGTTACAATCCAATTACAGTATTAATTTAAAAATATATAATTAAGTAATTATTGACTATAGTCACCCTATTGTGCTATGAAATAGTAGGCCTTATTCATTCTTTTTTTTTTTTTTTTCTTTTTGATACCCATTAACTATCCCCATCTATTCCCAAAACCCCTACTACCCTTCCCAGCCTCTGGCCCTCCTTCTACTCTCCATGTCCATGAGTTGAATTGTTCTGATTTTTTGATCCCACAAATAAGTGAGAACATGCAATGTTTGTCTTCCTGTGCCTGGCTGGAAAGCTGTAAATAGTATGAGAGAAACAACCCCTGAGAGATCATAATCGCAATATATAATAAGACACAAGTCTTCCAGAAATAGATAGAATGGGTAAAAAATTAAAATCGTGTGTTACAGAAGACATAGTTAAAAGAAAAGAAAGCATAAAGTTTGAGAGTAAATGGATGGAAAAACATACCGGGTAAATACAATTCTAAAATAAACTGTTGCAGCTGTATTAATATCAGAGAAGATAGACCAAGGAGGGGGAAAATCTTCCAGAGATGAAAAGGGTTATTATTTAATAATAAAAGGTTGTAATCACTTGGAAGATATAATAATTCTAACCCTGTATGCTCATAATACTACAGCAGGAAACGAGAAAAACAACTGTGAGGAGAAATGACAAATCTACCACTCATAAAATGAGACTGAAACTTAGCTGTCTCAGTAGCTGACAAACTAAGCCATAAAATATCATAAAAAACTAGAATACTTGAGCAATGCAATTAAACAGATTTAATAGATATATAGTGAACCCTGTGCCAATATTAAATGAATATACTTTTGCACAAGAAGACGTAGCATATTAATGAAACTGACTGCATGCTAGGCCATCCAGCAAGTCTCAAACAATGGCAAATAATTGGTGTCATAGAAACTATATGCTATGACCACAATGTAAAATAAGTTAAAAATCAGTTAAAATGAAAATTGAAACGTGTATTTATATCTATATTTGTTCGAAAATTTAAATCAGTAGTACAAAAATCTATAACCTAATCCCCCATTGCCCCCTAAAAGACATAAAAACCTTATAGAAGCAAACGAATGAAGCAAGTTATTCTGAAGACCTGAGGTATGAGAATGGCACAGTTATCCTTTGCATACTGCCTGGACACATTTCCAAAGGAGTCATCTTCCCATTTAATGGCAATGTAATCAGATGTGAAGTGGGACTGTTCCTGGAACTCAAAATTGGTGATGAAGGCCCAAAGCTGAGGACAAAGGTGCTCTCCTAGCCCACATTCTAATCAGTCAGCCCCCAAATTTTCAAACAGTGTGCAAAATTAGTCTTACTGTCACCACCTCCACAACATCATACAACCTGAGCTGTGAGAATAAGGGTAGGAGAACAAAGAAGAGGAGGGAGTCCTGGGCACAGTCAACTTTGTGGGACGTGTAGTACTTCAGAAGAGATGCCTTCTCTCTCTGGAAGTCAAGTGTATTTTTATCACCCTTAATTTTGAGAACATTCTTCTATGTTTTCTTCTAATAGTTTAAAATTTTGTTTCTCACATTAATGTTCTAACACTTCTGGAATGGATTCTTGTGTGCAGTGTGAGGTAGGGATCCAATTTTACTTTTTTTTCACTTACAGATAACCAATTGCCTCTGTGCAATTTATTGAATGACTTATCCTTGCTGCACTATCCACAATACTAGGTTTGTTAAATATTAAGTTTCCATCTTTGCTGGTCTCTTTCAGGGCTCTGTTTTCCATTGAGGGGATGGAGATCTCAGGGAGGGTTCATGGGTGCAATAAGGAAGAGGTACCACAGAGACATGAAGCCTCAGTTTTCACTGGAAGAATTCCATACATGATGCCTAAAAATGAAAAATGAAGTAATTTCAGCATATTATTTAGAGGTCTTGTGGTATTATCAAAATGATTAGCTAAATGATTGGTAACTTATTATCTGTAAGAAGAATAGTGGAATGAAAGAAAGGATGGGGAATTTTGAATTTTCTTACTGAGCCACATAGACCCTATAAACTGAAAAGATACAAGACCTTGCTAAAAATGAAAGCAACAAATAAATACCATCAAACAACATGACTTTTTTTGCATTATGGAAGGTTAGGAAACCCTAAGGTGCATTTTTGCCATGTGGCACCTTGGGATAGTCATTTCTCTTCTTTACTTCATGAACAACATTCTCAACTGTCAGAAAGAGAGGTACCAATTGGAGTCTCCTATTGTATTAGCAATGCTTGCTTCCTTTAACTGGGTATGTGATGTCATTATTGCCTTTTTTTTTTTTTTTTTTTTTACATGCTTGTGTATGTCTGAAATATTTCACAGAAATTTCTTACCCTGGGAAAATATCTCTACAAGGTCCTATAATATTACATTAACCTGATTAGGTCTATTTTCTTTATTAAAGTGAAGAGCAAAAGAGGAAATGGCGGCTCACAATATCCTAACCACGAGCACAGTGCCTGACACATAGCTGGCTGAAAAAATTTTATCTGTGGATTAAGTAAAAGGTGTCCTGTAGTTCAGCAAGCTAGCATAGCTTGCTCTTTCTCATTCTCCAAACTCTACCCATGCATTAAAGCTGAGATCAGAGCCCCTCCCCTGACTCCTTCCTGAGCCTTTCACTGATGACCAGTGTCATCTCTCTGAATCCATCCACTATTTGTGGTCTGTCCTATAAAAGAGGGAGAGAAAAGAGAATAGACATTTTATTGAGCTCTTAGAAGCACATGTTTTTTTCTCATTTCATCTTCCCATTATTTCTGTGAGATACATATACCTTTGTTAGTGTTTGTTCATGCCAATACAATTTGGTAAGCACTCACTATTGACCATGCATTTTAGAAAGTTCTGGAAACACAACAACAAAAGAAATGCAGTAAAACATTGTCCTTTCCTTCAAGAGGGTTACGTTGGAAATAGGAAAATAGGAAATTAATACTCATAGAGGTCTATGATCTTCTAGCATAGCCAGGATCTAAACTTAGTGACACAGCTTTCATGGTCTATAATATACTAGGCATTGTGCTAGGTGTGGTTCCTCTTTTTCTTGATTTACTCTCACAATAACCCAATAGTATAGCACTTGCATATTTTTAAATGAAAGAACACATTATCTGAGAAACTTATACAAATGGCAAGAGATTGTATTATGTTGAATATTGCCACTAAAAAATTCATTCTCACGGAGCACCTCAGAATGTAACCTTGTTTGTAAATAGGATCTTTGCAGATGTAATTAAGATGAAGTTATACTGGGTTAGGGTGGGCACTAAATTCAATGACTGGTGTTCTTATAAGAAAACCATGTGAAGACACAGAGGGTCATACAAGAAAAAGGTCATGTGATTGTACAGATGGATATTGAAGTGATGCAGCTGCAAGCTAAGAAAACCAAGGATTGGCTGGGTGCAGTGGTTCACACCTGTAATCCCAGCACCTTGGGAAGCCAAGGAGGGCAGACCACCTGAGGTCAGGGGTTTAAGACCAGCCTGGCCAACATGGTGAAACCCATCTCTACTAAAAATACAAAACATTAGCTGAGTGTGGTGTCAGGCACCTGTAATCCCAGCTACTCAGGAGGCTGAGGCAGGAGAACTGCTTCAACACGGGAGGCGGAGGTCGCGGTGAGTGGAGATCACACCATTGCACTCCAGCCTGGGCAACAGAGAGAGACTCTATCTCAAAAAAAAAAAAAAAAAAGAATGAATGAAAAAGAAAAAGAAAAAAGAAAAGAACACCTAGGATTGCTCATCACTGCCAGAAGCTAGGAGAGAGATGCTATGGACTGAATGTTTGCATCCCCCACAAATTCATATGTTCAAAGCTAATCCCCAATGTGATGATATTAGGAGGTGGGTTTTGAAAGATAATGAGGTTATGGGAGTGGAGCCTTCATGACTATTATGATAAGGGATTATTATATCATATCATTATGATAAGGGATTATTGCTCTTATAAGGGGCTACCAGAGTTTCCCTCTTCTGCTATGTGAGTTTATAAAGAGCAGATGGCCGTCTCTGAACCACGAAGAAGGCACAATTGTGCCAGTGCCTTAATCTTGGACTTCTCAGCCTCTAGAATGTGGGAAATACATTTCTATTATTTATAAGCCACTCAGACTATAATATTCTGTTACAGCAGCCTAAATGGACTAAGAAAAGGCATGGAACAGATTCTCCCTCCAGAAGGAACCAATTAGAACAATACTTTGATTGAGATTTTCTGCCTCCTGAATGGTGAGACAATGAATTTCTATTGTTTTAAGCCATCCAGTTAGTGATAACCTTTCACAGCACCACAGGAAACTTCTTTATTTGTTGTTATTTTTTGAGACAGAGTCTCTCTTCCTCACCCAGATTGGAGTGTAGTGGCACAATCTCAGCTCACTGTAACCTCTGCCTTCCAGGTTCAAGTGATTCTCCTGCCTCAGCCTCCCTAGTAGCTGGGATTACAGGTGTACACCACCATGTCTGGATAATTTTTGTTTAGTAGAGATGGGGTTTTACCATGTTGGCCAGGCTGGTCTTAAACTCCTGACCTCCAGTGAGCTGCCCACCTTGGCCTCCCAAAGTTCAGGGATTACAGGCATGAGCCACTATGCCCGGCCAAGCCACAAGAAACTAATGGAGAGAGAGACTGAGGCAGGATTCAGGCCTATATTTGGTTCCAGGACTCTTGATGGCTGCTCTGTCTTGTTTCACTCGAGGTTAAGGAGAAAAGGAGCTGATGCAAATGTGCTTTGAAAATCTCAAAGTATTCCTCAAGGACTGTGGATTTTATTGCTATTATTGTAAGAGACTATTCTGCAAATTGCCTAAGAACTCAGTGAAATGTCATTAGTAAATAAAATGAGATGAGGACACAACACCTTTTCCATTAAGTCAGTTCTTTAAATGATATTTCTGGGATTTCTCCTGCTTTCATTCTGTGTCCCATTCTGTTCAAAATAATGCCCTGTGTATTTATACCCAGAATTTCATAAGAGAGCCCGTAGGTAAGTATTTAAAAATAGCCCATGCTCAACTGTAATAATTTACACTAGAATGTACAGGGAGCTTTATGGCTTAGGACAGATATAATCATGCTGGACTTGCTAAAACCACATTATATGTAAACCTGGATGCTAGTGTATTAGCCCGTTCTCACACTGCTATGAAGAAATGCCCAAGACTGGGTAATTCATTAAGGAAAGAGGTTTAATTGACTCACAGTTCCGCATAGCTGGAGAGGCCTCAGGATACTCACAAGCATGGCTGAAGGCAAAGGAGAAGCAGGCACCTTCTTCACAGGGCAGCAGGATGGAGTGAGTGCAAGCAGGGGAAATGCCAGACACTTCTGAAACCATCACATCTTGTGAGACTCATTCATTATCAGGAGAACAGCATGGGGGGAACCACCCCCACAATCCAATTACCTCAACTTGGTCTCACCCTTGATATGTGAGGATTATTACAATTCAGGGTGAGATTTGGGTGGGGACACATAGTCAAACTGTATCACTGTGGTCTGAATCTTTGTGTCACCTCAAAATTCACAGGTTGAAATTGTAACTCCCAATGTGATGTTATTTGGATTTGGGGCCCTTGAGAGGTGATTAGGTCTTGGGGACAGAGCCTTTATGAAAGAGAGTAGTGCTTTTTTTAAAAAGGACTCCAGAGAGACACTCACACCACATGAGAAGATGATGAGAAGGTGCCATCTCTGAGCCAGAAAGTGGACCCTTACCAAACACCAATGTACCTTGATTTTGGACTTCCCAGCTTCCAGGAAGGTGAGAAATAAATTTCTATTGTTTATAAGCTATGCAGTTTATGGCATTTTGTTATAACAGCCCAAAATAGATGAAGACCTTGGTGTTGCATTGTGTCGCTGTTGTTCAACAATGACTTAAAAAGTCATCTTTGGAAGCTTTCAGGTTGTAAACAGAACAGAATTGGATCTGGTCTTTTAAGATTTTCTTAAAGGGAGGAATTTTTTTTTCTTGAGTATTTGAATCCCCTCTATTCCTACCACAACTGCACATACAAACATGTGCACACACATGCATACATACACACATACATGAAAGTATGCATACATACGTGCAGGTGCACAGATAACATACACACATACAGGAACGTGCACAGTGTCTATGCACAGGTATGCACAGGTGTCTAGTCCTGTACCTGCACATGGACATATATATGCATGAGCACATGTATATAACCATGTATATGCACATGGGCACACACACATGTACATGCTCTCTAAAAGGAACTATATACTCCACATTTTCTTCAGGCCTAATTGTCTCCTTTTTTGTATCTTCATTGTTAGCCTCTCCTTTTACTGATCTTCAATAATGCTAATGGTAAAAGCTAAATTTATATAGTTTAACTACATGCTGTATATTTTTTAAGCTCCATATTACAGACAGGTAAACTGGAGTATAGAAAAGTTATACAAGATTACCCAGCTTCTCTCATGGGTTGTTCTTGGGTATGCTCTACAATCCTCTGTACACTGGCTCATGTATTTTGGTGATTTAAAAATCTACCCCTATGTTGATGATTTCAGGATTTCTATCTCTAGCCCAGACTTTGTGCTCCAAGTTTACATAAACAACTGCATAATTGCCATCTTCACTTGGATGTCTTAAGCATCTCAAACATAATGTGAGGGGAACAGAACACCCTCCCTTCCCCCACCCCAGCACACTATAAACTGTTCCACAATTGTAACCTACTCTGCCTGCCTCCTTTCCCTCTCAGTAAATACACCATTTACTGAGCAACTCCATTCATGCAGTTGCTCAGTCCAAAACAAAACAGTTGTTTGTCCAAAAACAAAAAAATTCCCATAATTTTTCCTTTTCCATCGCCCCTTCTCTATCACATGCATTAGCAAATTCTGCCAACTTGGTCTCCAAAATATACCCCATTTGAGCTACGTGTCTCCATCTCCATTATTGTCACCCTTCCCAGAGCAGCTGGAGACAGGGTCTCCTCATTGATCCCTTCACTTCTGCTCAGTCCAAGGAATCCCCTTAAAAACAAATCCAATCAGATATATTCTGAGATGACCCCCGTACATCATGTTATCAGAGCACATACTTTTTGATCAATCTTAGAAAACTCAGGGGAATTTCCCAAGTGTGGGCTGAGAAATGCCACTGAGTGTTATTTGCAAAAACCCTGTGACCACCAAATTTGATAGGTTGTAAACACTAAAAATGAATTGTAGCCCTGAATGATGGGGGAGGGATGGGCCTCACGCGGCTGCGGGTTTGCATGTCCCTGGACACCAGCCCTGCTCCCGACCACTGGGCCCTTGCTAGCTCATTCAGCTCTCATCAGCATACTTGGAGCCAATGACTTCCCCATCACCCAGGCAACCAACCCAGTTTCTACTGTGGTGGCCACATTCCAGAAGTGGGAGGACAGGAGCAGAGGAGAAGAGCTGGTCCACAAAGCAGTTTTAGACCTAACAGGGCCTCCTAAGTCATGGTGAAGGGATTGGATTTTATTCCCAGCAGTAAAGCAGGGAGGAATTCTGTGTGACCCTCCCAGGCTCAGATGAGCATTCACTTTTGTGAGCAGTGAATGGTATTTCATTCCAGGTTTTGTCTTATGGGGCAGCAGAGATACACTGTCCAAATCCCAGCCAGAAGGGCAGGCTGGGAAGTTGGCATGAAGGAAGGAGCCCCAATCACTGGGGGACCACGGCATCCAAACAACAGAGTAGGATGCAGGTATGACCAGAGACAAGGGGAAAGATCAATTCAGTGAATTTGACATTTAAACAATCTTTAAGGAGATCACTGGGCAGAGAATGAGTGGCCGACTTTTCAGGCAGCAAGAACAATGTGGATAAAGGCCACAGAAGCAGGGGCACACTGGTAAACACCAGGACTCCAGGGCTAGTGCCAGAGGAAGGGTGAATTTTGATGGGCACCTGAAAATCCAGGACAGTCCAGCTCATTGGTGATGTTCAGGAGAGTCTGATTTGTAGTGGAAAGATGTCCCTGTTCAGAGATGCCAGGCTGTGGTAGGAGAGCAGGGAAGAGGGATGGTACCAAGGAAGGTAGCCCAGAATCCACTTCTGA
This sequence comes from Macaca mulatta, assembly GCF_049350105.2. Lineage (NCBI taxonomy): Eukaryota > Metazoa > Chordata > Mammalia > Primates > Cercopithecidae > Macaca > Macaca mulatta. The sequence goes on from NC_133410.1 coordinate 14,186,885, forward strand.
GTTCCCCAGGGGGTGTTGTAAGGCTCTTCTCTGTGTTCCTAGAGTGTGCTATACTTACCCTTTCCATGGCACAACCTGTGCCTATCACTCTGATTTTATGTGTATTGTTTTTTGATGTCAGAATCTACAGAATCTAACTTTCTTTTCAGGAGATTCAGAACATGGAGACAAATTATTAAAACAAAACCCAAACCAAAACTAGAAAAGACCGTGCTGTGGTTCAAATGTGTCCCTCCAAAATTCAGGTGTTGCCAATGTGACAGTATTAAGAAATGTGCCTTCAATAGGTGATTAGGCAATGAGGGCTCCTCCCTGTGAATGTGAATGTGATTGAGAGTCTTGTGAAAGCCTTCATGCGGCATCCGGTCTCTTGCCGTTTCGCCTTCCATCATGTGTGGACACAGCATTCCTTTCCACCCGAAGATGTGGCAATAAGTCACCATCCTGGGAGCAGGGAGTGGTCCTTGCCAGACAATTGCAGCTACAGGTACTTTGATCTTGGGCTTTCGAGTCTACAGGATTGTGAGAAATACATTTCTGTTCTTTACAAATTGCCCCGTCTGTGGGATTATGTCACAGCAGCAAAAGCAAACTAGGATATACCTATAATCCAATCACCCAAAAATAACCTCTGCAAATATCTAGCTGATGCTCTTTGGGCATCTTTTTCTATGTTTGTATTTGTGTGTTTTTCTGTATAACAAATTATGTTCAAAATATGCACATCATTTCCTATCCGTTTTTTCTCACTCCGTAATATATAGATATTAGAACTATATGTCAATGTCCACACATATCCATCCACATTGCAATATTTAGTAGTTGCCTGGTATTTATATGTAATATGCACATAACCCAGTTTCTGCAGCCGATCTGTGGCCTTTGAATATTAGGTCATTTCTAATTCTTGGCTTTTACACATAAGCCACAGTAAATACTGCAGTACTCATACGTTTTTAAACTCTAAATATTTCTTTAGGATTATGTCCCCAGAAATATTTTTTTCATTAAAGATTGATACACTTTTAGGGATCTAGGATATATGACCAGATTGTTTTTAGGAAAGTTTATTTCTGTTAAGGGTGCCTATTTCCCCACAACCTAGCAAACACTGGAAATTATTCTCCTTTTTTCTCCCAACGTAATAGGAAGACAATGATATTTCATGATTTCTTTATTGTAGATTGTCTTTCTTTCATTCTTATTTCTATTCTATAAAAGCAGACTTTTTAATATGTTTATAACCACTTAATTTTTTTCTTTTGAAAATGACCAGCTCATATTATCTGCCTATCCTTCTATTGGGATATTTACCTTTGATTTTTTTTAACCAATATGAAAATATTTTTATATACATAAACTTTCATCATTTATATTGCAAAAAAACTATTTCAGTTTGTCTCACATTTTAACTTTGTTTACAGTATTTTAACCATTCAGAATCTCTTTAGCATGATGCAACCATATTTAGCCCTAGTTTCTTTCATGATTTCTGCGTTTGGGGTCATGCTTTCAGAGCCCATCACCACCCTGTGATTAGGTAAATGGAAACCAGATGTGAGTGCAGTAGCAGTCGCTGCAGCTGTGGCATCTGCAGTTGCAGGGTCTGTGTGCAGGAAGCTTAGTCCATCCATGCACCAGTTTCAACAATAAATCCATTCACACCAATTGTTTTGTGCTGATTGGGGGAGGTTAGAGAGAGAGAGGGTTTTATGATGAAAGAAACATCACCATTTAGTACAATACATTCTATTATCATTTTCTTTTTTCTCTTTTGTTTTCTCTTTTTTTTTTTTTTTTTTTTTTTTTTTGAGACAGGGTCTCACTCTGTCCCCCAGGCTGGAGTGCAGTGGAACGATCGTTGCTGACTGCAGCCTCAATCTCCTGGGGTCAAGAGATCCTCCCTCCTTAGCCTCTCGAATAGCTGGAACCACAGGCATGCTTTCCTTTCTACTGTTCTGTCTCCGGTGAGCACTAACAGGTTTTTTTTCCAATTGTGCAGAGCAATTAATGAACTGCTTTTTGATGTGTAAGCATTCCCTGAAGGTCTTGGTCTGAAACCCAAGCAGCTTATTAAATATGTCTTCCAAACAAACATAATACTGTCTTCCAAATGATTTTGGTGAACACATTTTTTTCCTCCAATGTAAAAGTACATTCCTACATTTTCTTTTAGTGACTTAATCATTTTATACTTAATATTTGATTATATATCCAACCCTCAAGTGGTTTTTGTATGAGGACTGTAAAACTACAAGATAATATTTGGAATTCTTAACTTATCTGTATCTAACAGTGATCACTAGCCTAAGGACTACAGAAGGCGTATGTGTTTTTTGTTTTTTTGTTTGTATCCTCACTTCTTTTCACAGAGTCTAATAACATTGTAAGTGCTTAATAAATACATTTTGAATGAATGAGGGAGGTGAGTGAAAGGTTGAGGCCAGATTTAGAATTTCCCAGATCCAAGTAAGGCATTGCCCCTTCCAAATGAAATTCAAGAATATTTTCTCAACTGGAAAAACTGCAAGTTTTCACTTTTGTTTAAAATGCTCTGTAGTGAAAGGCACATTTTATCCTGCCTTGGATCTTTTTCCTCTTTCTTTTGGTAACAGTACCCTGATATTCCTCTGCAGAACTGAGGGTGAGCTGGGAGGGTTATGTGTAGTCAATCAGAACACTATATCCCCATGGCCATAGTCATTGTCTCAGTGATAGACAAGTGACTTAAACCAGATCAATGAGAGATTCCACAGGCCTTTTGATGGAAGTTTCAGGAAGCGATGCAGGTATAAATGTGGAGAGATATCCTATGGAGCCCATCTTTGCCACCCTAAATAAATATGCCAACATATAGGAAAGTAAAAAAGAGAGAAAAAGACATATTTCTGAAATGGTTATTGGAACACTAGCTCTATCGTGCACAATTCTTTTATGAGAATGAACAAATTTCTCTTTTAGGCTTAAACCAACTTGAGTTAGTTTGCTGTTTCTTGCATCCCCAGATTTTATTCACTATCTCAAAATTGAGGCAGTCTAACACACAACCCTTGTATCAAAGATCTGTGCTTATTAACACAAAGATCTCAACATTATTGATAGCTCTGGTCATTGTTGCCCCAGTTTATTCCTATGAGTTTCCTGGGATATACTAGGATCCACAACCAAGAATCTTCTTGGGCTAGTGTATTAACTAGCACTGATTGAATTCCTAGTATGTATAATGCATCGTAAGTACATTCATTATCTCTATTCCTTCCACCAATATGTAAAATTACTCATGAGGAACTGAGGCTTTTACTAGGTCCTATAAAATGTAGAAGTCACAGAGGTGGTAGCTGAGGTGCAGGTGTGTGGTGATTATGAGTATGGTCTCTGGAGCAAGACCACCCAGACATGAAGATCTAGTTCTACCACAATCTAGTTGCATATCTAGTTCTATCACTTAATAGCTACAAGACATTGGAGAAGTGACTTAAATGGTCCTTGTCTCACTTTCCTCATCTATAAATGAGAATAATGATATAACTCGTATTAGTCTGTTTCATGCTGCTTATAAAGACATACCTGACACTGGGAAGAAAAAGAGGTTTTATTGGACTTATAGTTCCACATGGCTGGCGGGGGGGCCTCACAGTCATGGCAGAAGGCAATGAGAAGCAAGTCACATCTTATGTGGATGACAGCAGGGAAGACAGAGCTTGTGCAGGGAAACTCCTGTTTTTTAAACCATCAGATCTCGTGAGACTTATTCACCATCATGAAAACAGCACAGGAAAGAGCCACCCTCATGATTCAATTACCTCTCACCAGGTTCCTTCCATGACAGGTGGGAATCGTGGAGTTACAATTCAAGATTAAATTAGGGTAGGGACACAGCTAAACCATGTCATTTCACCCCTGGCCCCTCCCAAATCTCATGTCCTCACATTTCAAAACCAATCATGCCTTCCCAACAGTTCCCCAAAGTCTCAACTCATTTCAGCATTGACTCACAAGTCCACAGTCCCAAGTCTCATCTGAGACAAGGCAAGTCCCTTCCACCTATAAGCCATAAAATCAAAAGCAAACCTATGAGCTGTAAAATCAAAAGCAAATTAGTTACTTCCTAGATACAATGGGGGTACAGGCACTGGGTAAATACAGCCATTCTAAATGGGAGAAGTTGGCCAAAACAAAGGGGCTACAGTCTGCATGCAAGTCAGAAATCCAGTGAGGCAGTCAAGTCTTAAGGCTCCAAAATTATCTCCTTTGACTCCATGTCTCACATCCAGGTCACACTGATGCATGAGGTGGGTTCCCAAGGTCTTGGACAGCTCTACCCCTGTGGTTTTGCAGGGTATAGCCTCTTGGCTGCTTTCACAGGCTGGCCTTGAGTGTCTGACTTTTCCAGGCACATGGTGCAAGCTACCGGTGGATCTATCATTCTGGGGTCTGGAGCACAGTGGCCTTCTTCTCACAGCTCCACTAGGCAGTGCCCCAGTAGGAGCCTGTGTGGGGGATCTGACCCCACATTTCCCTTCTACACTACCCTAGCAGAGGTTCTTCATGAGGACCCCACCCCTAGAGCAAACTTCTGCCTGAGCATCCAGGCATTTCCATACATATTCTGAAATCTAGGCAAAGGCTCCAAAACCTCAGTTCTTGACTTCTGTGCACTTGCAGGCTCAACACCATATGGAAACTGCCAGAGCTTGGGGCTTGCACCCTCTGAAGCCACGGCTTGAGCTCTACCTTGGCCCTTTTCAGCACAGCTGGGTTGCAGGGCACCAAGTCCCTAGGCTATGCACAGCACAGGGACCCTATGCCCAGCCCATGAAACCACTTTTTCCTCCTAGGCCTCCGGGCTTGTGATGGGAGGGGCTGCTGTGAAAACCTCTGACACGCCCTGGAGACATTTTCCCCATTGTCTTGGGGATTAACATTTGGATCTCCATTACCTATGCAAATTTTTGCAACTAGCTTAAATTTCTCCTCAGAAAATGGAATTTTCTTTTCTATCACATTGTCAGGCTGCAAATTTCTGAACTTTTATGCTCTTTTCCTTTTTAAAACTGCATGCTTTTAACAGCACCCAAGTTACCTCTTGAATGCTTTGCTGCTTGGAGATTTATTCCACCAGATAACCTAAATCATCTCTCTCAAGTTCAAAGTTCCACAAATTTCTATGGCAGGAAGAAAATGCTGCCAGTCTCTTTGCTAAAACATAACAAGAGTCACCTTTGCTCCAGTTCCCAACAAGTTCCTAATCTGCATCTGAGACCACCTCAGCTTGGACTTTATTGCCCATATCACTATCAGCATTTTGGGCAAGGCCATTCAACAAGTCTCTAGAAAGTTCCAAACTTTCCCACATTTTCCTTGCTTCTTCTGAGCCCTCCAAACTGTTCCAACCTCTGCCTGTTACACAGTTCTAAAGCTGCTTCCACATTTTCAGGTAACTTTTCAGCAGCACCCCACTCTCAGTACCGATTTACTGTATTTGTCTGTTTTCATGCTGCTGATAAAGACATAACTGACATTGGAAAGAAAAAGAGGTTTTAATGGACTTATAGTTCCACATGGCTGGGGAGGCCTCACAATCATGGTGGAAGGCAAGGAGGAAAGTCACATCTTACATGGATGGCAGCAGGCAAAGACAGAGCTTGTGCAGGGAAACTCCTGTTTTTAAAACCATCAGATCTTCTGAGACTTATTCACTATCACAAGAACAGCATGGGAAAAACCCACCCTCATGATTCAATTACCTCCCACCAGGATCCTCCCATGACACATGGCAATTGTGGAGTTACAACTCAAGATGAGATCTGGGTGGGGACACAGCCAAACCACATCAGAACTACAGTAAGTAGTTGCTTAAAGAACTCTGTGAGATAATACATAAATAAAATAACAGAGGCTGACATTTGGTAAGTGCCCAATGGAAGTGAACTATTTTCATTTCCTGGCGTTTCAGGGCCAGACTGGGAGAACAGCAGTCCATATCACTATAGAATACCGATGGTCACTTGGACACTCCATAAATGACTAAAATCTCTTTCATATGGAGTTACTAGGGCCTCGTTTTAGTTGTTGGATTTGGAAGCCCAGTACATTTCCTCCCCATCCCTTTTTATCATCTTGACCTTAGAACAGGAAGGATGTGCAGTGGACTTCTTTCATCCATTCAATCACTTCATCAGGGCATTGGTGCTGTCTTCTCCTTTAAGCACAAGAAGTCTGACTGGCAAAGTAGGGAATGTGTGTGTGTGTGTGTGAGAGAGAGAGAGAGAGAGAGAGAGAGAGAGAGAGACAGCGAGAGAATGAAAACCAACAACCTCACTTGAGCCCTGAATCAACTCTTAGACAAAAGGCAGCTTGGTCCTCTGGCTTCTCATTTGTAGGAGTCAGTAGATTTTACCTTGCTTTAATCAAATCCAGGTGGTAATTCTGTCAAAACTGAAATAGCCTTGCAAATACAGCCCTTCAACTTTGTGAAGAACATTGTAGACAAATCTTACTCTCTTCTAACTTTTGATGTATTCTCTCTCTCAGCCCTGATGCCTCCCTTATATGGTTTGGATTTGTGTCCCCACCCAAAACTCATGTCCAGTTGTAATCCCCCATGTTGGAGAGGGGATAATTGGATAGGGGGTAATTGGATAGGGGTAGGGGGTAATTGGTAGGGTAGGGGGTAATTGGATCATGGGGGCGGAATTCCCCCTTGCTGTTCTCATGATATTGAGTGAGTTCCCATGAGATCTGGTTGTTTGAAAGAGTGTACCACCTCCACCTTTGCTGTCTTCCTCCTGCTCCAGTCATGTAGGATGTGTTCACCTTCTGCCATTATTGTAAGTTTCCTGAGGTCTCCCAGCCATGCTTCCTGTATAGCCTGTGGAACCATAAACCAACTAAACCTCTTTTTTTATAAATTACCCAGTCTCAGGTAGTGCTTTATAGCAATGTGAGAACAGACTAATACAGCAGCGCACTTCTTTCATCCATTCAATCACTTCATCAGTTCTTATTGAGTATCTACCCTCTGGCCACATCACTTACATTGCTTCTGCACAGTCTATGACATTAACTTGGTGGTCTGACTTCATCACTGTAAATCTCTCTCATCCTCAGTAGAATGATGCTACACATCTTAACTCCCAGGAATGTGTGGTGAGCAAATAAAAGCCATAGTTTGAAAACCCTGAAGTGCTCTATAAGCATGGAATGATATCTGTATGTTCTGGTAACCTGAGCAGGAAACAAATTCTGCAGTATTGCAAGTGTGGGTTTTATGCTCCTTTAGGGAGCAGGTAGAATATAATTGTTAGTTAAAATGTCTGTGGTAAATTAGACTTACCACAAGATTCCACATGTGAATTGGCACAGAGTGGCACATGGTGATAAATATGTAAATCTGAAGTTGTTTTTGATTATGTGAATTTTTTCATAGGCTTTCTAAAGTCTTGTGGGAATTATTTTAAAAGAAGAATAAAGTGATAGGAGGACATTTCTTGCCACTATAAAATAAGGTGGAACATGGAAAACATAATAATACATTAAAAAATGGAGTTTCCAATCACTTACTATGTGCTTGACACTGTGCTAAGTACTCTAGATGATTTTCTCAGTTAAATTGCACACCACCCTGTAGGTTTTTCTCATTTTACAGTGGAGTAAACTGAGGCTCACAGAAGTTACATATCTAGCCCCAAATCATAGTGCCAGTAGGTGAAAGGGCAAGGCTACAGTAAAGCTGGCTTTCATAATGATTGTTTCTTGGGAAGGCTTTGTAGTAGGTATAACAACTGAAGCAGACATTTTAGAGAAGATAGAACTCGGACATGGAAGCATGGGAGCAAACAGTGGCCATTGGGAATAAAATGAGTAACAGGAGGTGAGACATGGATTTGGAAAGCAGGATGCTTGAAGGGGAAACAGAAAGCAAAATTGATTGAAAAAGCAGTTTGGGGACACATTGTGGAAGACTCTGAATTCAGGGTCAAGAGTCTAACCTTATTTTGTAGGCAACAGGAAGAAACAGAAAGGTAATGCCATGAAATGTCATAATCAGAATGCCACCTAATATGGCCATTCTACTGTCCATGTGCAGAGCAGACAGAAAAGAATAATCTTGGGGTCAGGGAGGCTAAGCAGGAAGCTATCCCAGCAATGCAACAAGACAGACTTTGTGTCTACAAGTAAAATCTGCAGGGGAAATTTGATTGTCAATACCAAGAAGACTCTTTCCTGATGACCTATTTAAGTTGTTTGGGTTTTGTTTGTTAACTTTGTTTTTGCAGAGAATTGACTCTCTGGCTTAAAATCTAATAAAGCATGTGATTCTCTTCCACACTTCGCAAACACATAGGCAGAGAAAAGACTACCCTTGCTGCAGCTTCTTGAGATTTCCTCATCCAAAGGCTCCCTCTTCTTGCCAAGAATGTGCATGATTTGAGCCAGCCAGTTCTGGCAATGTTCCCTTAATCCTCCTTCCGGAGCCCCACCCCCACCGCCTCTTACAGGAGCCATAGCTCCTATCCAATGTTAGAAAACCTGCTGACAACTCCCAGCCTCCCATCTGATCCCATTCCCTCCCAGTTCAACAAGTTTGGCCTTCTAGCTGAAAACTGGATATTTTGGACTTTGAAGCAAACATGCTCTATTTCCCCGATGGCCTCTCCAGTGTGGAGGGAAATAGACTGGCCTTTGTTGCTGTATGCCTAGGAGAAGATGACAGGCGGTGCCCAAAGCTCGGGGTGGGGTGGGTGGCAGGAGGTGAGGTCTGGTCAGTTGACTTAGCATAAGGCCTGTATTGTCCTGAGGGTTTCTTTTGGAGAAACAAAACTCTTCAAGGAGCTGAGCTACTCCTTGGGCTCAGAGCCTGGGAGGCCTGATTACCCATTGCTTTTTCATGAATGTTCTCCTTCCTTCTAGATCCCTCTTGGACTCTGAACATAACTACAATAGTGATATGCAAAGTGGCATCCTCCTCACAGGGGATATTTTGTGAAATAAAATGTAAAGCAGAAGGACCTGGAGAATCCAAGGCTATGCATGTAGGCAGCTGATTTGGCAAAGATGGGAACTGGGAACCTGGAATAGCCACCATTAGCTAGCAAGCATTTATGAAAGACCTGCTATGGAATATATACGGTACTAGGCATAGCTTGGGTCTGCACCCAAGACCACCTCCCTCTGAACTCCATATTATCTCCATTAACCCAGTGTTTTCTGTTTATTTTTGTTTAGCAGCAAACAAATGAAATCTTACATAGAGCACAAATATGCAAACTATGATTAAAAACTCTAAGTAATATGCTAATAGAAACATAATCTAATTGTTTTAATTTGTGTCATATATTTAAAGACCATCAATAAAACCAATGAGTCATGAGGGCATGGACAACAGTTACAGTTTTCTGTAAGCTACAGCATTTATGTTAGTTTTGAATTTTGTTTGTGTTGCATAGAATTGAACAAACTTTTTTTTTCTATGCAGATAAATAGCTGCAAAGAATTGGCCATTCTTAAGGAGTCTCAGTATACTTGTTCTTTAGCAAAACTAGTCCAAATGTTATTAAACTAAATAGCTATTAACATTTAACTATGACTCCATGTTCCTTATCATAAACTTAAATGTCCAAGTCAGACTGGTAGCCTGTAATGTCTTGTCAGCTAAGAAACTGTCTGTGTTGGAATTATTGTCATGGCATCATATCTTTCATTTCAATTTTCTTTGCCGGGTACGTAATCATGCATAGGGGTATTGCACAAAGGTTTGCATATATGCAATTTTACATGATAGGTTCTGATTAAACCTGTAAACAAACATGAAAAAGAGGAGACTTTCCAAGTCAGTGACACATTCAAAAAAAGGTTCAAATACACAAATCAAGAAAGATGTCAGGAAAACTTTACTATGAGGCTTTCCCCAAAGTAACATAATCTGGCAATTTAAAGTCACTCATTGGTGGCTCAGCTGAGTTAAAATTTAATCTGTAAGGCATTTAAATATGTGTTGTGTATTAGTCCATTTTCACACTGTTGATAAAGACATACACAAGACTGGGAAGAAAAAGAAGTTTAATTGGACTTACAGTTTCATATGACTGGGGAGGCCTCAGAATCACAGCAGGGGGCAAAAGACACATTTTACATGGCAGTGGCAAGAGAAAAATGAGGAAGATGCAAAAGCAGAAACCCATGATAAAACTATCAGATCTCGCGAGACTTATTCACTACCAAGAGAACAGCATGGGGGAAACCGCCTCCATGATTCGAATTATCTCCCACTAGGTCCCTCCCACAATACATGGGAATTATGGGAGTACAATTCAAGATGAGATTTCGGTGGGGGCACAGAGCCAAACCATATCATGTTGTTTTTATATGAACATTATAACAGTAATTAACAGTATTAACTGTAGTTAAAAATGTATAAGAAAAATAAAGGATATTGAAAAAATTGCTACAGTATTTTAAAAACACTTCCCTATATCCCGAAAGTCTCTCTTGTAGTCTCCAAACTGCTTTTAAACACAAGAATAAGCAGGAGACTTAGGCAAGGCTGTTTTGAAGTGTGACTCTGACCACATGAGCAATCATTTAACCATTAATTTCTGAACAGTCTGTTCAAGAGCCTTACATCAAGATAAAGGGCCATGTAGATGCAGAAGATGAGTGAACATGTTGTCTTGGAGTTTAGAGTCTGGATTCATTCAGCTAGTAATCACTTACTGAGCACCTACCATGTGCTAACTTTAGACACTTTAAAGTAGATACTTTAGACTTGGACAGTTGGAGGCCTCTCAGAGAATGTAATATTCAATATTTCACACATACTATACATACACATGTATATCTTTTTATTATGGCATCTTTTCAGCATTCACAGAGTTCAGGGAATAATATAATGAAGCCCCAGGTACCTCCACTTTAATAGTATTTACAGTATTTAGTAGTTTCACAACCTTGTTTTATTTATCTCCATTATATTTTCTTTCCTATTTATTTATTTATTTATTTATTTATTTATTTATTTATTTTTTGAGACAGCGTCTCACTCCATCGCCCAGGCTGGAGTGCAGTGTCATGAACATAGCTCACTGCAGCCACGACTTCCTGGGTTTAAGTGATCCTCCCACCTCAGCCTCCCAAGTACTAGGGACCAAAGGTGCACCCTACCACACTGGGCTACTTTTATTTTTTTAAGAGATGGGGTCTTGTCACGTTGCCAGACTAGTCTCAGACTCCTGGGCTCAAGCAATGCTCCTGCCTCAAGCCTCCCAAAGTGCTGAGATTACAGGTTTGAACCACTGCACCCAGCCTTTGTTATATTTTCTATACCATTTTGTTATTGTTGTTGGAATATGTCCTATCAATTCCAAGACATCATATCATTTCTCCCATAAGCACTTCAGCATTTCTGACAAATAAGGCTTTAAAAACACCACAAATTCACAAAAGCATTAACACATCTTAAAAAATGAATACATAGTCTTTAATACTTTTCAATACCAAAACTATAGTCAAATTTTCCCTTATTTTCTCAATAATATCTCTTTTAAGTTGGCTTAATCAAATCAAATGAGAATACAGAATTTAAACTGAGATTCTAAATGGCAAGAAAGAAGAGGCACAAGACATAGGAAAAGGCCACCAAAACCCCAGGAGAACTCAGCAGCAGGGCCTGAGGTGGGTGCTCATTTGGTGTGTGTGGCAGCAGAAGAAGGCCAATATTGCTCCAGCACAGTTTCCGGAAACCTGACCCACAGTGAAAAATGTAAACACTAAAGCCAGAAGCTGTTAGTTCCTTATGATGAGAGTGTAATCAGTATTACAAATAGCTTAAGGTCAAGGTCAAAGATACTGGCATGGGTAATAAAGGGATACAAAAGTGCAGAAGAGAAAGACAGCGGCATGAGCCTTGGAGAGACTTCCAAGCAGTAAGACTTCTAAGTAAATCCTCCAAGAAAGACTTCCTAGGTGGGGTCTTGAAGTTGTGCAAGATCTTTAACTCAGTTCTGCCACCATCTGTTTATGCAGAGGGTATAAACTTCATTACTTTGATGGTTCTTGCAAGTCAAGTAAATGAGTAAAGGAGACTGAGGGTAAACAGATTCTCCCTAGAGCCTCCATAGGGCAAATGTCCCCATCAACACCTTGATTTTGAATTCCTGATCTCTAGAATTGTGAGAGAATACATTCCTGTTCCTTTAAGCCACCATGTCTGTGATCACTTGTTATGGCAGCTATGAGGAACTAATACATCCTCCTTCACAGTGTTGTGTGGATTAAATGGCACATGGTAATGACTAGATGAAGGTTAAACCTTCTCTTCATCTATTTCTTTTCTGTGAAATGATACGAATACCACTCACCTGGAGGCCTGGCTGGTCATGTGCAGAGGAGGATTTCCCCTGAAGGTAAGAAACGTCTGCCTCAGGCTACTCTCTTGCATGGTCCCCTTAAAAGATATTCCTCATGTCATCTGTTTTTGCAGAAATTGCAAAAGTACGACATCTTAGTACTTTTTTTCCCCAGAGAACCTCCCAAGCTATACAAGCCTCAGGCGTCACAAGCTGGATCTGGCTTTGGTTGTTGGTTGTGTGGACTAAAAGTCTGCAATCCTCAGTAGGTTATCAAGTGGATATGCACCGTGCACCTCCTATGTGCCAGGCATTGCGAGGCTACCTGGAAATGGAGAGAGGAGAAAGGAAACATCGTTCTTCAAATCTACTGTAACTTCTGCCCCATCTCTAAAAGGTGGGGCTTGTTTATATCCTGCCTCATTCCACCAAAGATTTCATGTACTCACAGGAAACAAGCTCAATAAAACCATAAACCTCAAAAAAAATTGAAGTCAGTAAAAATACCAGAGAGAGGATAGAGGCTTTGTGGATGAGGCCAGTTACCTTGGCCCTATTATCTGTGAGGGTGAACAGGAAATCAGCAAGGTTGGGAATGATACTACAGAGAACAAGAGCACTACGGTCACTGACAGGTCCACAGCAGCAGGACTGTCACTCAGAGGGACACACTGCAGTCACCAGGTGAGTAAAGTGGTCCAGGGCAAGGGCACACAGACTGCAGATACCTTGCTATAGAACTTGGACTTCACCTGTTAGCAACTGGGAGCCACCCAGGTGTCTGTGAGCATGGTGGTGATGTGAGGTCACTCACAAGACTATTTATGTGATGTGATTTCAGGCTACTCAGATATCCTTAGTCCTGCATTTATGCCTTTTCCTGTATCTGATTATGTCTCTGCACCTGGCAACAGATCTCTCCTAGTTTCCAAGGGATCACATGACCCAAGATTGGCCATTTTTCTCTCTTGGTAATTTGAATATTGAGGCACACAGATGTGGCAAAAATGGACAGTAGAGCTGCGTACTGTGGTCGCAGTTGCAGGAGAGAAGTTTCACCTATCCTTACTTCCAAGGCCCCCGGAGCTACATGGTTCATGTCTTTCCTGAATCTTAGTTGTTGATTCCTTACTTCTGTGGGATTCCCTTGTTGTGTTTGGCCATTTTTGCATTGCTATAAAGAAACATCTGAGGCTGGGTAATTTATAAAGAACAGAGGTTTATTTGGCTCTTGGTTCTGCAGGCTGTACAAGATGCATGGTGCTGGCATCTGCTCAGGGAGCTTACCATCATGGTAGAAGTTGAAGGCACATTGGGAATATCACATGGTGAGAGCAGGAGTAAAAGAGGGATAAGAGAGAGGTCCCAGACTATTTTAAACAACCAGAACTAACTGAGCGAGAACTCACTTATCACCACAGGGATGGTGCTAAACCATGCATGAGGGATTTTTCCCCAGGGTTCAATCACCTCCAACCAAACCCCACCTCCAACACTGGGAATATGTCAACAGGAGATTTTATTTTGAGGAGACAAAGATCCAAACCATATTACCTGTGTTCTTCAAACAGATTCATTTTGTGCTAAAGTTAGTTGGAGGTAATTTCTGTTACTTGCAGTCAATACTTGGCAACCGTAACCCAAATCCTAACCGCTGGTTTCTTCATTTCTCCATACAACTGCCTAATACAGTCAATTCATTAGCTTTAGATTTTATCCCTTAGAAGTAGGCAAAATGACTCTGGGAAGAGAAGATTGTGGATTCTAAGAAGCCATTTACATGTTAGTATAAATTAACATTATCCTTTCTTGAAGAAGTATTTTGAAAGTGGGGAAAATAGAGGGTGAGGAGAGTGTATCATTGGGCAAGAAAGAGGAAATCGAAGTTCTGGGAAGCCCCTTTAACAGTTTCTAGAGTTCTGTCTCATGTTAAACTCATATTCCTCTTACCATTCTCTCTCTTATTTCCTGACTCCTGGCAACCCCAGTTCTTTTCAGCCTACTGGACATCTCTAAGAAATTCTGGGACCTGTTGACGGTCACTAAGAGAAGACTACATTTCAAATAATTTAGACTCTTCCATGAACAGGACCCACAGCTCTCTGGTCTCTGCAGGTGGCCATGAGGCATATGCACGAACACTTCCAGGTACAGAAAGCAGCTGTCCCTCTCAGCAGTCAATCCCTTTGAAGATCAGTGTTTACGTGAAGCTAAATTCAACTTCATGGATGATTTTACCTATTGGCTAGAAGTTTTTCTTCTGAAATCAACCTGCTTTATTGTCAACATATAGTCCTTCAAACACTGGAAAACAGTTATTGAGGAAGCATAAAGATTTCACGGAGCAAAATGTATCTAGGCCTCACAGGCACACATTTAGATTTGTTGATGGGCTTCCCATGCTGGGTTATTTCTCCATCTTGTAATTGTCTCTTTGAAAATGTAAGGCCAGAACTGGGCAAAGAATGAACTCCAGATATGGTCAAATCAATGCAGAAGAATGCAGGCCTATCACTTCCCTTGATCTGGAACTTAAACTTCTGTGAGATTGTATACATTTTGTTAGCTTTCTAAATCATTGGTTTGTTGCAAGCTCAGTTTATTCAGAAGAAAGATAATGATGGAGTTAAGAATGGAGAGTAGAAAAAAGTCATAGAAGTTTACCTGCTTGCTAAGGTATTTTGACTTTTACCTGTTGATGATGAAAAACATGTCTGTAGCTAGAACAGATCACATATGTCCTAAGTGCTATATTTTCAATTCAGTGTTTGAACCCAAATATAGGACTTCTCTTTTGCCCTGCTTGTCCTGGACTGGGGCTGCTCCCTGTGTGGTTTGACCCAGTGGGAGCTCCTTGCTAGGGAGGGGCTGGATCCTGAAGGGAGTTGTCTTCCTCTCTCCAAGGAGATTTCCATTTCTTTCTTCTTTTTTTTTTTTTTTAGATGGAGTCTCACTCTGTCGCCCAGGCTGGAGTGCAGTGGCACGATCTCCGCTCACTGCAAGCTCTGCCTCCCGGGTTCAGGCCATTCTCCTGTCTTACCCTCCCGAGAAGCTGAGACTACAGGCGCCCACCACCACACCCAGCTAATTTTTTTTTTTTTTTTGTATTTTTAGTAGAGATGGGGTTTCACCATGTTAGCCAGGATGGTCTCGATCTCCTGACCTCATGATCTGCCCGCCCTGGCCTCCCAAAGTGTTGGGATTACAGGCGTGAGCCACCACGTCTGGCCATCCATTTCTTATTTTTAAGCACAGCTCTCTACACCCACCTCCACCCCCGCCTGCCTTATGAAGTATCTGAAAAACATAGTGGTTGATTATATGAAGAAATGTAAGGTCAGAGAAGTAGCCATTGGATCTGGCAAGCCCAAGGGCATTAGTGACCTTGAACAGAGACGTTCCTGTGGAGTGAAGGGAGATGAAACCTCTTTATTTCCATTACCACCAGATTGATTTGGACACTTCTCATCTAGCTCCTGGGTGACCTCCGCCTCCTAATCTCCCTCATCAACCCATCCTCACATTACCACCATCTTGGGCACAGGCCGAGACGTAACTGTTTCCTACTTACATCTTTGGTGCTGCATTTTCTTGATGACAAAGCCCTTCACAATCAAGTCCCCACAATCTGTCTTGCCCTGTCTCGGACACCCAGTATTCTAGTTACTCTGGACTATTTCTTGTTTCTCAAGTCATGTGCCTGCTACCTCGGTGGTTTGATCATTTAGCTCCTTTCTGCGGCAGGCAGTTTTTCTAAGACTTTGCTCACGGAGCCATCTGGAATCTCTCCAAACGTTCCCTGCCTCTCCCTCTTCTGATTACCTGGCATAGCAGGGGTGAGGCGGCAAGCTGAGAGAGAAGGGAACTTCACTTCTAATTCTGGCTCTGCCACTAACAGGCTTGGTGACTTCGGTAAAGCCCTTCTCTGCTCTGGGTCCCAGTGTCCTACTCTCTGAAATGAGGGGGTTTGACTGCAATGGTTTTAAGGGTCCTTTCATCTGGAATATTCTCTGATTCCAAGGACAGTGGTATAGATTACATGTGGGACATCTACCACCAAAACTGTAGAAAGAGAGGCTATTAAACCCTGTTAATTAGAAACTAACCTGGTCTTTGGCTAAATGGAGAAGAAGGTGATAGTGGGGGCTTCTATGGGGAACCTGCTTTGCTGGCTGGTTTTCCATGCCTAGGTCTGGGGCACAGCATCTGACAGGTAAACTTGGCCGGTGTTCAGGATTGGCCAATGGACCCTCACTGAGCCAGCACGGCCAGTTCCAGGTTTCAGATACTTCTTCAAATTTCCAAAGCTTTGGGGACTGAAATAGAATTTTATTTTAAACCATTGTTATGTGACGGTAAAAGTGTTCCTCACTTTGAGATGCCTAGTGATGACTAGTTTTATTTTTATACCCACCATTTCCTCTTGAAGAAATTAAACAAATAAACAGATGCCACCCTCTCTCCCTCTTCTCTTTTTTGGCTTAGGTCCTCCGACAATGCAGTGCTTTCTGCACCATCTGCTGGCTCTGCAAAGGTAATTAACCAAATGCACACTATTCCCAGATGAGGCTGGTTTATAAAGGACAAACCACGCCAGGAAAACGGAGAGGAACAAAGTAAGATCATGGCAGACAGGCAAGGCTGCTGCAGTCCTGGCTGCCAGTGGAGTGTGTTGTTAGAGCTTCTTGTCAAATTATAACTCCTAAAAATGAATTCAAACAGATTTAACCACCCCTGGAATTTCACCCCTGCTGGGAGCCCTAAAGAATTGTAGGGTGTCCAGTATTTTCTGACTCCCAGATCTTATTTTCTTTTTTTTTTTTTAATTATACTTTAAGTTCTAGGGTACAAGTGCACAACGTGCAAGTTTGTTACATATGTATACATGTGCCATGTTGATGTGCTGCACCCATTAACTCGTCATGTAGATTAGGTATATCTCCTAATGCTGTCCCTCCCCTCTCCCCACTCCCCACAATAGGACCCGGTGTGTGATGTTCCCTTTCCTGTGTCCAAGCGCCAGATCTTATTTTCTATATTTAAAGTAATTTTTAAAGAAGGAGAAATAAAAAGTAATGTCAGTGGAAGCTCAAAGTGAAAGGCTGTGTGGGACATTGGACTTGGGATCAGAGGCAGGCGGATTCTATCATTCACCAACTCTCTGACCTTCAACATGTCATTCAACCCCCCTGAGCCTAATCCCTACACCTGTAGGTTGGGAACAGTAACAACCCCAGACCTTCAGGGCCATTGTAAGAATCAGTGAAACAATAAATTTAGGTCAGAAATCGTATCCAGTGCCAGGTTAGTACCAAGTCCATCCTAAGTACTAGTTGTTAACATTCTCTTTGCCAGGTGAGGATTCATGACAGATGGCCTAATCCACTCTTAGCGGCAGGGAAGTAATAATCCTTCTAACAAAATTCACGTTCTAAAAGGAGCAGAAGCATTGGAAATAAAATGAGAGAATAGAGGGGCTGACTTTAACAAAAAAAAGTAAGACCTAAAAATGTGTTCGGGGACAGAAGGCATAATTATAGGCTATACATACTCAAAATACATAAATCCCAACAAAGTCAGTGTTCATTTGGATTAAGATTTACGGATTTAAATAGGAGCTATGTGGTAGAAATGTAAAAAGTGAAAAAAATGAAAAAACAAAAAGATAGGTTGTAATAAGATTAAAATATGAATTGCAGAAGCAGAGAACCATCTTCTTGCGAATGAGGATGTCCTTACTTGGCACATTTAAAGTTAGATGGGACCAAACGGAAGATGGTTCTTAGCAACCTTACAGAGGCTCTTAGAAGACAGAGGATGCCGTGATGATGATGATGATGATGATGATGATGATGATGATCACAACAGCGATGGTGATAATGACAGTGATTGTTTTTTTGTTCTCTTTGCTGGTGTGGTCAGGGCTCAAGGAACCTGTTTCTGGTTTCCCAGAGAACAATGTCCCAGATAGTGCTGTTTTATGAGAGTCCCAGGTTCCTAAAGGCAGTCAGAAGGTTGGTGTTTGTTTTCTAAGAGCAACAAAAGATGTCTGAGTCAGTAAAATGATGACAGCTGTCAAGAGTCCACAGTCCCCTCACCAATAGCCAGACCTCGATGTTTACAAAGCAAGTGAATCTTAGTAAATATCAAATTAACCCACACTTGCCACTGGTGCCAGAGCTCTTAAAATGTCAACGTACCAAGGGACACCTGGCTCATTGCCCTAACCAGCCGCCAGCAGCCCAACCTAGAGGAACAAAAGACACCGCGATCCTGGTTTATTTGGGGGACTTTATCTTCTTCATACTCAACAGGTTTCAATATTGACATTCTCCCTGGTGATGGCTGGAATCCAAGGCACAATGACCTAAATGCATCCAATTTTTCCTTTGAAATCCAGCTCAGATAGTGCCAATCTGTGACGTGTTCCCAAAGACTATTACCAGTGACAAGGAGTTAAATGCTCCATCCTTTGTCCCATGTTATGTCAGGGACATCCTGGTATTGTTGGTCAGATCAACTTTCTTCTACTAAAACTCCCAATTATAGTAGAGAGTACTAGGTGTGGGTTGGTTAGCTGGGCATATGTTGGTTCAGAGAGGCATTTTATAAGAGGGAACCTTTGATTTTAAGACATGAGGGTTTTCTTAAATTGATGAAAGAAAAAATGGAATTCCAGCATATGGACCCAGGGAGGACTTGATGGGTGGGGCTAGGTCTGTGTTCTTGTTTGCTTGGCTGGAGGGTGCAGGAGGGCATTGAAAGTTTGCAAAGGTAGGATCAGAAAGGGATCTGCATGGCACATCAGGGAATTTAGACCTTATCTTGTAGACTGAGGAAGCCATTCAAGAGTTTAAAACAGCAGTGACATGATTATACCTGCGTTTGAGAAGGTCCACTCTGGTGGCCCTGGGGTGGATGGATTTGAAAGATGTAAGCTAGATGCAGGGAGACCAGGGCACTGGTTATTTCAATCATTTCTGTGAGAAAGGAGAGACCCTGAAATCAGGCGCCTGCATATGGGTGGGAAGTAAAAGGTCGGTTTGAAAAAGGAGGCATATTTGACCAATTTTAAGGCTAGTTGGCAAAAGAAAAGTTTTGAAGTCTGGTGTCATGATTAGAATTCTGATGGCCACTCAGTATCTGGATGGCCTTGGGCACATTTCTCTTGATGAGCTTCTGTTTTAAAGTCTCCAAGGCAGGCTTGTTTTATAGATTCAATAAAATAACAAACGTAAGGAAAGGAGTCAGTGCCTTGCATTGAAAGTGCTCACGTGATACCTTGCCAGTACTGGGAGGGATGGGTGGAGGGGATCTGAGTTACCTGTGGCCATTTATGTTCCCGCCTGTAATTCTTCTAGTAAAGAGAGAAAGGTTTAAAGATAGGATGGCACCTCCTTCACTTCTGCATGTTCAGTGCCTACTTTGGTGGCCTACACATGTTTCTGGAACTAAACCTAATTATTAAATTCTATCAAGTATACTTCTGGATGGGAGAAGGAGGAAGAAGGTATCAGGGTGGCAAATGGAAGGCTTAGAGAATAATTCCGCAGTTTTCAGAAAGATGAGTTTCCTTGATACTCACATCAGAATGGTTAGAACAGAGGCTACTGTTTTCTTCCCATGTTAAAAAGGGAGATGAAGTTCTGAGAGGTGAAGTGATTGTGCACAGTTGTGCTGCTAACTAGTGGGAGTGCTGCGAGAGCCTCTTTGAATCCCAAGACACAGCTGCTTGGGATGGGAGCATCTGGCCCAGCAGTATTCCGCAGTTCATGGCACTCCGGAGAAGGCAGATGAAGCAGTTGCTCCTTTAACAGTATTCTCGTGGGCAGCATTTCCCTCCCCCACAGAACCTGGCTGCTGTTTGCAGAACATTCAGATGCTGAGATGTGAGCTGGAAATCCTACAAACAGCATCACTGAATGCAAGACAAAGGACGGGTATTTCTGAGCACACAGGGGAGAGTGGCCAACACCAAGACTTCTCTTTGATCACTCCTGCTGAGATCTTCAACTCCCAATGACATGGTCTGTCATATAATCTGGACCCCTTTCCACCCCTTTCATCAGCTTTCTTTCTGTACCCACCCCAGAAATGGCATTCTAGTATTTTTTGGAGAAAGTCCAACTTCCTTGGCCTGACACTGGAGAACTTCTTCTCCCAGCCCCACCTGCCTTTCTTTTCCAGCACTATCTTTCTACTTTTACATATTCCTTCTCTCATAATCAAGGAGTCTGGATGACCTGGGGCTTTCCTACTCCTGGGTCTTTGCCTGTCCCTAAAATGCCTTACTCTGAGGTCAGATAAATTTGAGTTTGAGGCCAAGCTGTGTAATTAATTAGACGTGTGACCTTGAGCATCCCTGAGCATAACATCCCTGAGCTCAGTCTATTCGTCTTGACAAAGGGAAACTTGAAGGCTTGTGCTGAGGATGAAATCAGCAAGCACATGCCAGGTGCAAATGCACAGTAAGTATTCAATGCTCTCTGCCCCCACCCTCTAAAATGAGTTTATGTCCAGCCTCCTCCATGTTCCTGACCATCACACAAAGCCATCTCTCTCCCCTCTGCCTCCAAGAAAAGTAATAATCACTGAGACTTACTGAGTATTTACTACAGGCCCAGCACTATGGACATGAATAATCTCTTCTGATGTGCACCATAGTCCAGTGAAGAAAATATCCTCATTACGTATATTTTATATTCTTAGAAACTAAGACTTAGGGAGATCCAGAAATTTGCCTCGGGCCAGCAGCTGAATGGGAGAGAGTGGATTCCCACTTAGGAATTCTAATAATGTCCACATTACTAGATATAAAATGCCTGTGTCCCAAAGTGACATTGCTGTAAGACTTATCCTAGACAGCTATGTACTATGTGCTCAATTAAGCAGACACTTGCGGGATCCCTAGCTTTCCAACAAGTGTGGTCAACATCACTTCAGTCTGTGGCGGTCAGGAGGGCTTCAAGGAAGAAGTGATCATATGTCTTCCCAGCTAAGCCCTTCTCAAGATTTGGCATTTCTGAGTTCTCCTTTGCCTTTCAACAACTTCATTCTTTCTCACCCATCGTGGGGAGAAAATCTTCAACAAAACATAGTAGATTAATTGACAGGATTCTGTGAGCACAAGAACAGGGTGAAGCTCTGCACTAAGACGGGAAATTAACATGGGAGATCACTGTTTGTGCAGCGGATGCTGCTCTGTGAAGACTGTGGAGGATCTGAAGCTTGGAGGATCCAACCTCACTACTGCGGACTGGAGAAAGGGGGCAGGCAGGAAACCTCCAGGGTCTGATGCAACCTCCCTGGGATGCAAAGACAGAGGGGCTATTGAGGGGAAGAGGGAGTCTTCGAGAGAGAGGGAAACACCTAGAAGCCCTTCCCAGGTTGATTCTGCACGAGAGGACAGATAAACAGTAGGAAGAAGAAGTCGCCTATTGCATCCCACCAGGACTTCTGATGTGGGTGGCCAGTCAGACTTTCTGGAATTAAACTGACCAGGCTCAGGCGCCCTCCCTGACACAGTGGGCATAACTAAAGAGAGTGAGAGAGCATGTTCTTCTTGAAGTCAGGAACCCTGCTTTTTCCTCTTTCTCACATTGCACACAGTAAGCGCTTCATGTTTCTTTCACACTTGCACTCAGTGGCTGTTTCTGAAGTATTTTCTGAGCAACGACTGATCCCTCACAACCATGAACCGAGCCATGCCCACTCTCCAACGCCCCTGTTTTCCTCTTTCTGGTGATCTACAGTTAAATGCTAGACCTCCAACTTTAAACTCCACACAGAGCCTTTCCCTCCCATTTCTTACTAGGGTTCACCACTGCTCTCCCTGTCCTTTGTTGGGTCTCCTCCCCACAGTTTTGAGGTTTGAAACTTGCAAGCTCCAATCCATATGATTGTTTCTCATGGAGTTCCTGATGCAGCCTGCTCTTCCCTCTTGGCACTACAGTGACCCATGCTCTGGTGCATCAGGAGCATGATGGACAGCTTTACGGGTGAAATGGTGGAAAGAGCATGAACTTGGTGTGAACGGTCTCAATTTCAACCCGACCCAGTCACTTACTTTTAAGGAGACTTAGGCAAGTGTCAATCTCTTGCCTAAGATCTCTGGCTGAGTCCAGACTCTCTCCTCCCGTGGTTTTATGAGGGTTAACACCAGAGCTATGCTGGCTACCACCGCACACACACCTCCTGATACTCCTGATAGACAGGCTCAAAGTGTGACATCAAAGCACTGACTGGCAACCAGAGCCCCATCTGGGGCATTGTTTGCCGAGAAGGAGAGGAAAGGTGTGCAGCCGTGGGAACACCAAGCCCTTCCAGGCAAACAAGCCAATATAAACCTGCCACACTCTTTGGCTTTTTTTCCCAGCCACCCAGTCACAATCAGGGAAATCAAAGTTCTCTTTAGGCTGTACTCTTCCCTTAAAGTCCCCATGCCTCCTCCCTCCTTCTCAGAACCTCCTCAGGAACATGAGGCCCTTGTGCTGAGGATACAAAAAGTTCAGATCAAAGAGGCTACTGATTCATTTGAGGTCACCAGGAAAGGGTGTCAGATCTCTACCTGGGTTCTGCTCACCCATCCCTCGGCCTATTCTCCCTAGTCCTACTCCACATCTGTGCATTCACTCTAGCTGGTAAAGCAATACCACTTTCTCCTTCTGTAGGCAAAGGATTGGGAAAACGTGGTTGTGAGGGAAATCTTCCATGAGGTCGCCATCCTGGAGGATTTTCCAAGCTGAGCACAGGCAAAGTGACAGATGCTGTTTAACCACTCTCAGTGGTGCCAAGGGCTGCATGGGAAGGTAAGGCTAAATGGGAAGCTGAAGGTGAGAAGTGCTGAGAAGGAGGGTGGAAATCACACAACACCCTGAAGGTCTGGAGACATCACTGCAGACACCAACTGCCTCTCTAGGGCCATCTCCCACCACTGGCATCCCTCCCCGCCCCCATGGAAACCAGGGCTCTAGGTGTACTTGCCCTTTCTGAAATGTCCTGGCTGTTTCCTGTCTCCCTGATTTCACATCTCGTTACCTGCACTTGAACTGCCCTTTCTTCTCATGTCTACTGGAAGAAGAAAAGCTTGCCTCACATCTCTTTTCCTCCACAAAACCTTTGCAGACCTTTGTAGGCAGAGATGACTACTCCTCCCTCATGACCCTGGCTGCATTCCAGTAAAAATAACGATGGGTTCTTCGGGCTTTATATATACAGTATTGGTATATATCTGAAATATACATTTGTGAAATATGTATGTCAAATATAGATAGATAGATAGATAGATAGATAGATAGATAGATAGACAGACAAATAGATACAATCTCATTCAATTCTTACAGCAACTCTGCATTATTATCCCCATTTACCCCCAAGCTTCCTGAACAGAGGCTTGGAGAGTTTAAGCAAGATTATTTAGCTCCTAAGTTTGGAACAAGACTCAAATTATTGCCTCCTCTTTCAGACACTACAAAGGCTTTCTATAGTATAATGCCAACGCTCTCTGATTCATTTACCTAACTGCCTCCCCTGCTATCAGGGCCTGGCTCTGAGTAGAAATCCAGTGCACATCTGTTGAATGGAATTGATTTGAAGAGAGCTGGCAATTAGAAGACTTGGAAGATGGCTCTCAGATGATGGGACAAGGTGCTTCAGAATGAAAGATGAATTAGGTAAGCAGGCACCAATTAGCAGAGGATGCTACAGCCTATGATAAGGAGCTTTAATTTGATAGGAGACAATTGGGAGCCATTCATCCTGCAGCTCGGAGAAAGGCATTGACAAGCCCCTAACGACACTCAGGGGCCTTTGAAACCTTTAATTGCTAACTGCAATTTTGCTATTTCTGTGTAGAAGTGACACAGGAGGATGAGCTCACAGCTGCCATATGCACTCAGGCTGCAGTGCCCATAGCAAGGGCACTGTGGGAGCGTCCTTCCTCTCCTCTACGCACAGCAGAAACACTGCAAGTGAGCCCAGGTCACTTTCTTTATGCGTCCCTGAACCCCAGGTAAAGGCCCCCCTGCCTCCCATATCTCCACGCCTTACTTACATGGCTCTTGGATTATAGGGAGCCCTCATATCACTGTTTCTCTTCTGCAACTTCTGCTCCCCACCTTTGCCCCACTTGTTAACCCCCAGGTCTCCATCCAAAGAAAGCATTCACAGCTTACAGAGTTTCAGTTCCAGTGAGGCATCTCCCATCACCACTTTAAAACACCACCAGGGCAAGGCCAGTGTGGAAAAAGAGGAAGGCGGCTATGAAATCCTGCTGATAGAGAAGTCATGGTGGGCTGTTTTGTGTTTTTATCTTTTATTTTTCCAAGTTTTGGATCCCTTCGCTTCTTCCATCAGGCACAAAAGCACTTGGAGGCCAGTATCTGGGCCTGGCCTTCAAAAGCCAGTGAGTGTCAACAGAGGAACGGATTCCAGACGCACGGGACAATGGCCTTTTCAAGGCACAGAATGCTGCTCAGTATTGAACTGGTTGCATGTGATGCAGTTTCTTGAACACATACAAACACTCCCATTTTCACCATCTCCATGATGGTGGCTTATTTACTGCTGAAAACGCCAGGGCCAATTCAAACTGCAAACATCTATCCCCACCCCAAAAGGGAAGAAAAAAATAAAAACCTGACAACAAAAAGCCACATATGAAAAGGAAAAGCCAACCCATGTGCAACTGCGGGATTGGAACTCTGAAGTGGGCACCAGGTGCATTAATTACACTTGATTGCATGTTGGTTTATGACTGCGGTCACTTGTGTGCTATGTTCTTGCCCCGTAGCATCTGTGCCGAAGGATATCCTTGATATTTCACTAAGCAAGATGAATATTGGCCAGATGGTGACTTCAGGAGGACATAATTCACATAGCATTTTCCTGCTCCGACACAGATTTCTGTGAAGGAATCTTGAATGCCATGCTGAACAAAACAGAACAAGAAAACTCAATGCCCCGAAAAGGCTCAGCTGTAAGTTGAAGATTAATGGTCTCCACAGTGACACTGACAGGAGCCCAAATGGCAGCCGGAGCCCAGGCTCATGCTGCAGATCCTGCCAACCCATACCTCTGTCACTGCAGAGTGAGCGCTGACATCATCTGAGGCACCTCCAATTCACTTGAGGGGGGAAGGGCATTTCCTGGGCCCCAAAAAGACACACCACAGGAATCTGGGTCATTTACCTTTTTTAAAATAATTAATTTTGTGTAGTGACAGGCTTCATCAGCACCTGCGTACTTGGTAATTTGATTTTGATGGTGACCAAGTGAAGAATGTGCCCTGGGCTCCAGCAGCGGGCTCGTTCTGGTGCCCTGGAAGGGGAAAATAGGAGGGAAGCAAATCTCTCTCCTTGGAAACTCTTAGCAACACCGAGAAGCCCTGGTATTATCAGGCCACCAGCAAGCAAGCAAAATGGCCCAGTTCCGAGTTGCTTTAGGAAAGTTCTTGCTCTCTGAGAGTACTATGTATCTGACCTACATGGAGTTAAAAAGGTAGGCGTTACACACTCGTCAGTGGTATTTTAAATGTGGTAAGCCTGTCTGGAATTTGTAAAACTTCTACAACCTACACACTTGAGTCCTGAACCATGAAATAAAGATATGGAGAGTGAAGGTCATCCTGCTACTAAACAAGGTCAGCCCAAGACAGTCTGAAAGCAATAGAAGCAGGGGGCCGGGGTGTCACGTTCCTGAGGTCTGTGTGTGCAGACTGCCTGTGTCCTAGTGATGTGGAACCAAGGCACAAGACAAATCCTCAAGCAGGACCAAAATCATCCCTCCAAAATCACATGGCCATGTTGAATGGTTGCTGTTTGTTTGTTTTGAAGGAATAAATAACAGTGATAAAAGGGATGGAGGTCATTTTTTGTACACCCACAGCATGTGAGACTCCCTACCGCACACGCCCCAATCACTCCTACAGCCACCTGCGAGGTGTACCCATCGAGAGATTGTGCCCCGGCATCAGACTGCCTGCTCTGCCACCTACTGCTGTGTGACCTCACACAACTGACTTAACCTCTCTGAAAGTCGGTTCCCTCACGGGTTAAATAGAAATAAGAATAGAACCTAGTTCACAAGCTGGTAAGGACTGAATGAGAGAATGCTTTGAAGCTTGGTAGAGAGCCTGGCAGACATCAAGTGATCAAAAAAGTCAGCAATCATTATTACTCAGCATGCGTAGCTGTGGAAGTGAAAGAGACTCTCAGCATCTCTACCAAAGGGTACCTCATTCTTACGCGATAAAAATAAGACCAGGCCTTCCTAGGCTGCTGCCTCCTGCCTCCTGCTAGGATGCAAATTCATGGCCAAAAGCCCAGTGACAACAGTCCCTCCTTTACCAGCACTCTTTGGCAGGCCAAGCTTTGGCAAACAGCCCACCATACGTACCCATAAAAAAACCCACCATTGTTTCATCCCGAGGCTTTTTGATCCCCCTAAATAAAATGTTACCACCCTCCCCACCCCACCCCCAGGACAGATTCAGCCTGCAGGGGAGTCAGCTTCTCCTGCTAGGTCACTCCAGCCAGGCAGGCCAGGCAGGATGACTCAGCAGCAGAGCCTGCTGCGGGGTCCGCCCACCCTCGGGTCAGCTGCGGCCAGAAAAGGAAGGCCTCTGTGAGACAAACAGAAAAGGACACTGCTCAGGTCCCCTGGGTGCAAAGCGTCCTTTGTCTGTGGGGACTTCAGACAGGAACCGCCCATGTTGACATTTCAGCTGGCAGAGCAGGCTCGGCCTGGCTGGGAGAGGCAGGAACCCCTGCAGAGGCAACAAAAGATAGTCCACACTTCTTTAACCCAGTCAGATGCCACAGTCCCTGTCCTTTGTACGTATTAATACACATAACCTCAGACTTACGCGTTTTCTATTATTATCCCTATTTTGGAGATGGGGACACTAAAGCACAGAGAAGGCAAATAACTTGTGCAGGGTAACACAGCCATGAAGTGGGGAAGCAGGGCTTACACCAAAGAGTTGTGGCTTCTAAGCAGGTGCACACAGCATCCAGGTCTGTCCTTCTGGCTGCATGTTATTCCCTCCCTCTCTGCTCTGCTGCTTCTCGGGGAGCTCAGAGCTGAAGGTAGCATTTCATGGTTTCTGGAGCCTGGCCCCCTTCCTCCATCCCCTTCACTGCCCAATAACAGGACTCACCCTCTCTTCCCTGGATGCCATCACTACCTCCTAACCAGTTCTCCTTCCACCCAGGTTCACTCTTCTTGACCATCTGACCTCCCATTTGATGCTCCAGCAGTAAATACTGTTTGGAGGGTCCCACACATGCAGAGCTGGCATCACCCATGCCTTGGCTAGCTCATGCTGTCCTGATTGCCCAGAACACCTTTCTTTCCCAGCCTCTGCACGCTCGACTGCTCCTGTAGGACTCACCACCTCCAGGAATCTATTTCCCTTTCGTCGGGCTAGATGAAGTGGCTGGTTGAAGCTCACAGAACATCCAGTGCATATTTCTTGTGTGGCATTTTAGGACCAAGAGCTCATCTATGACTTTGCATCTCCCATGCTGGGCATCATTCCTGACATCTAGGTGGTGCTCCATGAAAGTCTGTTACACAACGCAAATAAAGGTGGCCTCCGTCAGTATGACCAGAGTCAACATGCTCTACCACTGCAAATCCACGGAGGGTGCATGTGGTTATTGAAAATGCTGCTCTCTAAAAACTTCTAGTTCTCTGCCTTCCAGGCCCACAGTAGAATGGCCCTCCCTTGTTCTGCGAGGTTGGGAGAGGGCCATGTGGTCAGCTCTGGCCAATCAGATGTGAGCGGAAGTGAGTCATGTCACTTCGGTTGAGCATTCAATTACAGGGGTGAGATGCTCAGAGCAGCATTTCCTCCCTTATGGTGACCCAACGTGGGAGATGGTGGCTGCTCCATAAACCTGAGGCCCTGAGTGATTGCAAGAAGGAAACCTTGCAATGAACATATAATGTGACCAGGAGGTAAACCTTTGTTGTTTTGAAGCCCCTGAATTTATTTTTTAGCATAATGTATCTAATCCTGAAGGGAATAACTTAACTCTGTTATTAACTCATAAATGTTATTTTGAACATTTGCCAAGAATGGTCTTTCAAATAGAAGGTGGGATGCAACACCTAACGTTCATTCATAATAGTAAACACAAGAACTAGCAAAGCTTAATGAGTGATTTAGAAATAAATAAATGGTCATGGACATTCTTTGTGTTTCCTATCAGTACATTTATCTACCAAGCACGCTCTGTCCTTTTATCCTTTTGCTCCTCACCACAAGCCTGGGCAAGACTCAGGGCATACATTGTCCACTCCATTTGGAGAAAACTGTGTCTCAGAGAAGATGTTACCTGTCCAAGGTCACACAGCAAGAAAAGATGGGTCAGAGCTGGGTTTTCCGACTCCCAGCCTAAGATTCTTCATCCTGAACCAGACCTCCAAATGCATAGGGCTTTAAAATTTTATAACCTGAGAGGTAAAATTTGAGCCAATCTAAGGAAAAAATCAAATGCTGAATCATTTATAAAGGACTTAGTCTTTTGATTCTAAAGCATTCATAAATGGTAAGAGTTATATTTTGCCTTCACCCTTATCTCTTTCTCCTCTCCATGACCATCTGCTGAGTCATTGAAGCTGGTTGTTTCTTCCCTTGTGGAGTTCTTCACCCTCCCCTTTCTTTCTCATTTCACTGCCACCCCCCAAGTTTAATTCTTCCTGATGTTGTGTCTGAACTACTGTAACTGCCTCCTGATTGATTTCCCTGGCTCCATCCTGATATGGTTTGGATCTGTGTCCCCACTGAAATATCATGTCAAAATGTAATTAATCCCCAGTGTTGGAGGAGGGGCCTAGTGGGAGGTGATTGGATCTATGTTATTGGGGTACAGGTGGTATTTGGTCCTTCATGAATGGTTTAGCACTACTGTCTTGGTGCTATTCTGGGTGATACTGTGTGAGTTATTATGAGATCTGGTTCTTTAAAAGTATGTAGCACTTCCCCCTTCTCTCTCCTTCCTGCTCTGGCCATGTAAAATGTAACTGCTTCCCCTTTGCCTTCTGCCATGATTGTAAGTTTCCTGGGGCCTCCCAGCCATGCTTCCTGTACAGCCTGTGGAAGCATGAACCAATTAAACCTCTTTTCCTTTTAAATTACCCAGTCTCAAGCATTTCTTTGCAGCAATGCTAGAGAGGACTAATATACTCCCTTCATCCTATACTTAGAACTTGATGAGCCTCCCTGGAGCATCACTCTCTGCATATCAGCTTCTCCATGCTTAGAATCTCCAGGAGTGCCCCATTTGATAAGGTCCATCACTTTCCCCAGCCTTCTCTGTTAGAATTCTCATCATCTACCATACTGGTTAAGAAGCCATTCTTTCTTCAACTACCCACATGTATTCTGGTGTTTTGTTTTGTTTGTTTGTTTTTAGCTTAGTGTGACTTTGAACTTCTGGCTCAATAAGATATACATATACGCACATATGATATACATAGAGAGAGACAAATCCCAGAGTGATTGTCTTGTATTTTATTTTTATTTTTCCATAAGTTATTGGGGTATAGGTGGTATGTGGTTACATGAGTAAGCTCTTTAGTGGTGATTTGTGAGATTTTGGTGCACCCATAACCCCAGCAGTATACACTGTACTATATTTGTAGTCTTTTATCCCTTGCCCCACTCCCTATCTTCCTTCCAAGTCCCCAAAGTCCACTGTACCATTCTTATGCCTTTGCTTTCTCATAGCGTAGCTCCCACATATCAGTGAGAACATATGATGTTTGGTTTTCCATTACGTCACTTACAATAATAGTCTCCAATCTCATCCAGGTCACTGTAAATGCTGTTGATTCATTCCTTTTTATAGCCGTGCAGTATTCCATTATATATATGTATATCACAGTTTCTTTATCCACTCATTGACTGATGGGCATTTGGGTTGGTTCCATGATTTTGCATTTGTGAATTGTGCTGCTATAAACATGCGTGTGCAAGTATCTTTCTCGAATAATGACTTCTTTTCCTCTGGATAGATACCCAGTAATAGGATTGCTGGGTCAAATGGTAGTTCTACTTTTAGTTCTTTAAGGAATCTCCACACTGTTTTCCATAATGGCTGTACTAATTTACATTCCCACCAGCAGTGGAGAAGGGTTCCCTGTTGACTGCATCCACACCAACATCTACTTTTTAAAATTTTTTTGATTATGGCCACTCTTGCAGGAGTAAGGTGGTATCACATTGTGGTTTTCATTTGATTTCCCTGATCATTAGTGATGTTGAGCATGTTTTCATATGTTTGTTGGCCATTTGTATATCTTCTTTTGAGAACTGTCTATTCATATCCTTAGCCCACTTTTTGATGGGATTGTTTGTTTTTTTCTTACTGATTTGTTTGTGTTCATTGTAGATTCTGGATATTAGTCCTTTTTCAGATGTATAGATTGTGAAGATTTTCTCCCACTCTGTGGGTTGTCTGTTTATTCTGATGACTGTTCCTTTTGCTGTGCAAAAGCTCTTTAATTTAATTAGGTCCCAGTAATTTATCTTTGTCTTTATTGCATTTGTTTTTGGGTTCTTGGTCATGAAATCCTTGCCTAAGCCAATGTCTAGAAGGGGTTTTTCAATGTTATCTACTTGAATTTCTGTAGTCCCAGGTCTTAGGTTTAAGTCCTTAATCCATCTTGAGTTGATTTTTGTATAAGGTGAGAGATGAGGATCCAGATGCATTCTCCTACATGTGGCTAGCCAATTATCCCAGCACCATTTGTTGAAAAGGGTATCCTTTCCCCACTTTATGTTTTTGTTTGCTTTGTCGAAGATCAGTTGGCTGTAAGCATTTGGGTTTATCTCTGGGTTCTCCATTCTTTCCCATTGGTCTATGTGCCTATTTTTGTAGCAGTATCATGCCATTTTGGTGACTATGGCCTTATAGGATACTTTGAAATCAGGTAGTGTGATGTCTCCACATTTGTTCTTTTTGCTTAGTTTTGCTTTGGCTATGCGGGCTCTTTTTTTGTTTCCATATAAATTTTAGAACTGGTTTTTCTAATTCTGTGAAGAATGATGGTGGTATTCTGATGGCGTTGCATTGAATTTGTAGATTGCTTTTGGCAGTATGGTCATTTTCTCAATATTGATTCTACCCATCCATGAGCATGGGATGTATTTCCATTTGTTTGTGTCATCTATGATTTCTTTCAGCAGTATTTTGTAGTTTTCCTTGTAGAGATCTTTCGACCCCTTTGTTGGGTATATTCCTAAGTATTTACCTTTTAGGAATTGAGTTCTTGATTTGATTCTCTGCTTGGTTGCTGTTGATGTATAGAAGAGCTACTGAGTTGTGTACATTAATCTTGTATTCGGAAACTGTTGAATTCTTTTATCAGTTCTAGGAGATTTCTAGAGGAGTCCTTAAGGTTTCCAGGGTAAATGATCACATGGTCAGCAAACAGTGACATTTTGACTTCCTCTTTACCAATTTGGATGCCTTTTATTTCTTTCTCTTGTCTGATTGCTCTGGCTAGGACTTCCAGTGCTATGTTGAAGAGGAGTGATGGGAGTGGGCATCCTTCTCTTATTCCAGTTCTCAGAGTGAATGCTTTCAACTTTTCCCCATTCAGCATTATGTCGGCTGTGGGTTTGTCATAGATGTTTTTTATTACGTTAAGGTAGGTCCCTTGTATGCTGATTTTGCTGAGAGTTTTAATCATAAAGGGATGCTGGATTTTGTCAAATGCTTTTTCTGCATCTATTGAGATGATCATGTGATTTCTGTTTTTAATTCTGTTTATGCAGTGTATCACATTTATTGACTTGCATATGTTAAACCATCCCTGCATCCCTGGTATGAAGCCAACTTGATCAAGGTGGACTATCTTTTTGATATGTTGTTGGATTTGGTTAGCTAGTATTTTGTTAAGGATTTTAGCATCTAAGTTCATCAAGGATATAGGTCTGTAGTTTTCTTTTTTGGTTATGTCCTTTCCTGGTTTTGGTATTAGGGTGATGCTGGCTTCATAGAATGAATGAGGCAGGGTTCCTTCTTTCTCTGTGTTTTGGAATAGTGTCAAAAGTATTGGTACCAATTCTTCTTTGAACGTCTGGTAGAATTCTGCTGTGAATCCGTCTGGTCCTGGACTTTCTTTGTTGGTAATTTTTAAATTACCATTTCAATCTCGCTGCTTGTTATTAGTCTGTTCAGGGTATCTAATTCTTCCTGATTTAAGCTAGGAGGGTTGTGTTTTCCCAGGAATTTACCTATCTCTTCTAGGTTTTCTAGTTTATGTGCGTAAAGGTGTTCCTAGTAGCCTTGAATGACCTTTTGTATTGCAGTGGTGTCAGTTGTAGTATCGCCTGTTTCATTTCTTAGTGAAGTTATTTGGATTTTCTCTCGTCTTTTCTTGGTTAATCTTGCTAATGGTCTATCAATTTTATTTATTTTTTCAAAGAACCAGCTTTTTGTTTCATTTGTCTTTTGTATTTTTTTCTTGTTTCAATTTCATTTAGTTCTGCTCTCATCTTGGTTATTTCCTCTCCTCTGCTGGGTTTGGGTTTGGTTTGTTCTTGTTTCTCTAGTTCCTTAAGGTGTGACCTTAGATTGTCTGTTTGTGCTCTTTCAGACTTTTTGATGTAGGCGTTTAGGGCTATGAACTTTCCTCTTAGCACTGCCTTTGCTGCATCCCAGAGGTTTTGATAGTTGTATCATTATTGTCATTCAGTTCAAAGAATTTTTTAATTTCCATCTTCATTTCGCTTTTGACCCAATGCTCATTCAGGATCAGGTTATTTAATTTCCATGTATTTGCATGGTTTTGAAGGTTCCTTTTGGAGTTGATTTCCAGTTTTACTCCACTGTGGTCTGAGACAGTGCTCGATATCATTTCAATTTTTTTAAATTTATTGAGGCTTATTTTATGGCCTATCACATGGTCTATCTTGGAGAAAGTTCCATGCCCTGTTGAATAAGAATGTGTATTCTGTGGTTGTTGGATGAAATGTTCTATATATATCTCTTAAGTCTATTTGTTCCAAGGTATAGTTTAAATCCATTGTTTCTTTGTTGACTTTCTGTCTTGATGACCTGCCTAGTGCTGTCAGTGGAGTATTGAAGTCCCCGACTATTATTGTGTTGCTGTCTATCTCATTTCTGAGGTCTGTTAGTAATTGTTTTATAAATTTGGGAACTACAGTGTTAGGTCATATATGTTTAGGACTGTGATGTTTTCCTGTTGGACAAGGCCTCTTTTACCATTATATAATGTTTCTCTTTGTCTCTTTTCTCCGCTATTGCTTTAAAGTTTGTTTTGTCTGATATGAGAATAGCTACCCCTGCTGACTTTTGGTGTCCATTTGCATTTAAGCCTTTTTCCACCCTTTTACTTTAAGTTTATGTGAGTCCTTACGTGTTAGGGAGTCTGTTGCTCTATTTTTGTGCTGATTGTCCTCCTGCTAAGAGGTGGTGCTTTCCAGAAAGCATCAGCTATAGTAGTGTGGAGAGGGACCAGTGGTGGGTGGGGCCCTAGAACTCCCAAGATTATACTCCCTTTGGCTTCCACTACCAGGGTGGATAGGGAAGGACCACCAGGTGGTGGTGGGGGCTGGGCGTGTCTGAGCTCAGACTCTCCTTGGGTAGGTCTCGCTGCAGTTGCTGTTGGGGATGGGAGTGAGATTCTCAGGTCACTGGAGTTGTGTACCTAAGAGGATTATGGCTGCCTCTGCTGAGTCATGTAGGTTGTCAGCAAACTGGGGAAAAGCCAGCAGTCACAGGCCTCACCCAGTTCCCATGCAAACTGAAAGGCCAGTCTCACTCCCACCGTGCCCCCACCCCCCACCCCCCGCCCGCAACAGCCCAGTCTGTTTCCTGGTGGAGTGCCAAAGGGGCTTGAAAACTTGCCGGAGGCTATCTGCCTCCCAGTAGCTAGAGGAAACGGCTTTATTCTCCCCCTCCCTGTGAAGTCTGCCCTCCTGAATCGCACCCTCCCTGGAGTTCTGGCCAGGAGGCTTCACACCCTGTTTAAATTGTTACAGAGTTCAGCTGGAGAATTCCTTCTCCCTGTGGAGTTTTACCCTCTGCTCCTCTGGCCACCCTCCCAATGGATCCCTGTGGTGTCCGGCAGGAATGGGCTGCCTGGGGACCCAGTGAGCTCCCAAGGCCCTTCTGCTGCTTCCTCTACCCCTGTATTTTGCTCAGCTCTCTAACTTAACTCAGCTGCAGATAAAGTTAGAAACTTCCCCCGCAAACAGACCTTCAGCTTCTCCAGTGGGGAGGGGGGTGTGTTCAAGAGAGGAGGGGTCTCCCTTTCCCACTTTCACAGTTGGGGCACTCGCAGTATTTGGGGTGTCTTCCGGGTCCTGCAGGGGCAGCTCCCTTCCTTCAGAGGGTCCGTGGGTCCTCTTGGGATTGCTAGCTCGTCCTTGCAGTCCATCTGCAGCTAAAATTCACAGTGTAAGCTTCCGCATGCTGCTCTGTCAGGAGCTGGAATCTAGTCCCACCTCCCGTACACCATCTCTCCATGGTATCTCCCCACATATATGCTTTTTTGTACACCTTTGCTCACAAAGTTCCTTCTCTAGTGAATGTTTATCCCTCTCTCCCCTGCTGAGGTTCTAACTTTCCATCAAGGGCTCCCTTATGTACAAAGCCCTTCATGAAGCATCCCCTGTGTACCCCAATGTTTCCAGATTATTACCACTTTCTGAATCCTATACTGCCATCTGGACCACATATTTGATTCTAAGCTGGGGATGCCCTACTCATCTTTCTATGAAGAAGTCTAGTCTCAGCTACTAGCTTATACATTCGGTGGATCTTAGATCAACTATGCTCAAACATCTCTAATGTTTTAGACGAGTCTGAATTCTAAATATTTTGCTTGTTGGCAAAAGCATAAACCCTGATTTTACTTCAGAACATAAAGTAGATGAAGAGTTATAGATCTCCTTTTCTCCAGTGCCTAGATCAAGGGTATGTAATAAAGACTTTTTGGGCCAGGCGCTGTGGCTCACACCTGTAATCCCAGCACTTTGCTGGGGCTGAGGCAGGCGAATCACGAGGTCAGGAGATCGACACTATCCTGGTCAATACGGTGAAACCCCGTCTCTACTAAAAATACAGAATTTAGCTGGGCGTGGTGGCGAGCGCCTGTAGTCCCTGCTACTCGGGGGGCTGAGGCAGGAGAATCGCTTGAACCCAGGAGGTAGTGGTTGCAGTGAGCCGAGATCCTGCCACTGCACTCCAGCCTGGGTGACAGAGCGAGACTCTGTCAAAAAAAAAAAAAAAGAGAGAGAGAGATACTTTTCAAGTCTGACTAGGTCTTTCTGTAGCTACATAGCCATACCTGAGTCTCATTTCATCTTTCAGCTTGTTATTTGACATGGCAGGTCAGGGTTAGATGAGTGGTTGTCTGAGTCTAAACCTTGGAATTCTAAGGGTTCTAGAGACATGATTTTCAGGAGTGTTCTGGGGAGAGGGAAAGGAAGGAGGAGGGCCAGGTAGGTAGGATCCCTCATCTTCCAGCTCTTCCTACCTTCTTCAGAAACGCTTTTCATGGATCTAATTCACAAGTTTGTGTTTCTGCCCACAGTTTCATTTCTACAGAACATTCTCCATGGCTTTAAAATATTTCACAGTTGCTGGAGTGGATGATTTCTAAAGTCTATTGTGGTTTTTCTATTTTTTTTTTTAATCTGTTGCTGAGGATGAAGGAGAATGAGGGCTAACATGTACTGAGTCCTCACTGTGTGCCAAACACTGTGCAGAGTGCAGGCGCTCTGATAATTCCCATTTTATATGTAAGGACAAGGGCTTGCGGTAAAGACACATGGTCAGTTAGTGATTAATAAGATTGAGACGTGAGTTGAAGTTGGTGGGGCTTAACTACTATACTGCCTGCCATTTTTAGTTATCTACAGAGAAAGGTTAGGAGCTGGAACATAGCCCCCTTTGCCTGCTTTGTGAGAAGAAGATGGTGCAAATGACAAAGCAGGGCATTAGCGCTTGCAGAAGTGTTTGACGAAGGTGGGTCAGCCACATGGTCAACCTTAGCCTCATCTATAGAAATGAATAGCTCGAATAGCTGTAGTATCCATGACTGGTGAATGCTCTTCTCTTTGACAGTATTGCTTGAAGTCTGGAAGAAAATTGGACTGGCAGGGATTTAACTAGACCTGATCTTCCAAGCGGTTCACATTTTTGACAATATTGCTGACCTCTTCAGCAAGCCAGAACATGGCTTAGAACTCAGGATGTTGAATTGAGCCCAAAAGCACCTTCTCTAAGGTAGCCTACAAATATAGATACACAAGGCAGGTGTCTCAAGTTAGTGAATATCTTACATACAGCTACAAAAATCTTAAGACTTTACTGACACAAAGACACAACAGAGTCTCTTAAATTAAAAAAAAAAAAATGAGTCAAGGGAACTGCCAATTTCAATTCAAAGAGAGCAGGGTATTGCCTGAGAGTGGTTCCAAGACAAGCAAGATTTAGCCACAGACAAACCATTTGCCTGTGAACCTTAATCAGTAACTGAATCATACAATAAAATCTGTAAATTCCTTGTATCTGGTGCCGCCAAGATGTCTGAGAGGGGCTGGTCCAACCACCCAATCGACCCATCAGAAGATTTTTCCCCTCTGCTGACAGGGGTTCTCTGTGTAGAGCTTGACTGGGAACCAGGCTAGGATTCAGCGTAAGCTGCTCTGTAAAGCTGTTTTTTTCAGGGAGCCACAGTATAATCTCACTAAGAAGTTGCAAGCGCGGTTTTGACATTCTTCATATTGTCACAGAAATTATAACTGCACTTAAGTCCAGTGAACTGTATGTGTGGCAGGGAGTGGGGGAAGGAGGGTTTGTTGTTTGGTTTTGTTTTTAAACTGGGACAGAGGAATTGAGTTAAGGGGGGAAATTAGGCCTTTACTAAAGGGAAAAAAACACACGCATACAATAGAGCATTTCAGAGGATGCATACAGTAAATTATAATGTTTAAAAAAAAAAAGAGATGGCATTTCTCTCTTCTTTTTTCATTTCCCACCTCCTTCTGCTTATTCTTCAAGAGTCATCTTTCTTGCCCAACACACTCACAAAAGGCCTCCTTTATTACCTTTTGTTATGTCACCTCCTGATGTGGGAGTGGTGTGATAATGGGGTCTCCCAAGCTGAGTCCTTGAGGATAGATAATCACTCTTTGTTAGTGGGCTTTCCACCTTTCTTCTGAGGCTTTCAAAGGCTTAAAATAAGGCTCCACCAAATAGGTATGGCAGATGTTATTAAACTTCTATTTTTCTGGGTAAAAAACTGAAGAATGTGGCACCTAGTGAAAGAGCCTTGGCTTCCATTTTATTCATTTTCAAAGCCAAGCTTGAGGACTTGTCATTATGTATATTTAAAAAATAAAAAGAGGAGAAAAGAGTTCTCAAATAGTTTCCAAAGAATACGCAGTGATGAAAGAAAGAAAGAAAGAAAGAAAGAAAGAAAGAAAGAAAGAAAGAAACAAAGAAGAGAAAGAAAGAGAGAGAGAGAGAGAGAAAGAGAGAAAGAAAGAAAAAAGGAAAGAGGGAGGGAAGGAAGGAAGGAAAGAAGGAAGGAAGGAAGGAAGGAAGGAGAGAGACAGAAAGAAAGAAAAGATGAAAGAGGGAAGGAAGGAAAGAAAGGAAAAAGAAATAAAGAATAAAACAAAGAAAGAGAAAGCAGGAAGAAAGGGAAGAGAAAGAAAGAAAGAAAGAAAGAAAGAAAGAAAGAAAGAAAGAAAGAAAGAAAGAAAGAAAGAAAGAAAGAAAGAAAGAGAAAGAAAAGAAAGAGCTACAAAAATAAAGCTGAAGCGAAATCATTTGCTGTGGTATAAACTCACCAACCCAGGTTTTCTCCTACAATATCTGGAGTTTGCAAAAGAATATTAAAAAAAATAGATGCGGCCCCATCTTCTGGCAGTCTGAAGCAATAGCTGTAGCAATCTGAGTTTTCAGATATGGTTTGTTTTGTTTCGTTTTATATTTTAAGGTGCTCTTCCAGGTTTGTACTTCCTTAAGGTGACTGCCATCTGAAGACAACTATTTCCTTAGCAGCATTTCTACTCCCAAAGGCAGAAACCAGTTGGGTGGGTGTCAAAAAAGCTTTGTGATCTGACACCAAGCCCATCACAGGTCTGCCTGTGGACAGGTTAGGCATTGGTGTGGGAGTCTGTGCATGGGCAGTTGCCTTCTGTGCACAGAAGTAGACAATACCCTTGGATTTGCTGACTGAAACAGACTCCATGGACCTGAATGTTCTATAAAGGTATTTTGTCAGCTTATGCTGGTGACAACCTCCAACCTAAACTCCATAGTAACTGGACAGTTCCTCGAGTTCAGCAAGAATGATGGATGATGTGCACAAGTCAAATCTTATCTGCTTCTCAACAATGATTAATTGTTCCCCAAGATAAAAGCTCAAAGAGTCAAGATTCACTTAGGGCTCAGTTTTGACCAAGAATTCCATGGTTGTTTGTGTGGGTTGGTAAGGATTAGAGGACAGACAGACTGGGGTGAGAGGAAGGCATGGTAATGCATTCTGTTTCCTCAGATAAAGATAAAAGAGACAAAAGAAACAGCTGGCTGAGTCTAAGGGTTGAATAAGCTCATCTGCTTAGTTGTCTTCCTCTGAGGGTACAGTGTTCACTGAGGTTGCCTGACTGTAGACCCTGTAGTGGGATGAACCCAGAATTTCTAAAGCCTTCCAAGCTGGAGTAGATTTGGACTGGGGGCTATGCAAAAAAGCATGTTCCCTCTCCCACAATCGAAAATGAGGCTTCCCAACATCCCATGGAAATGGTGACACTTGTAGCTGTCAGATCATAGTGATATCATAAAACTTGAGACAGGATGGTAAAAGAGGTTATTAACTACCTATATAGACTGTAAAACCAAGGGCATGGGCTTGTTTGTTCTCAAGCGAGGTAAACATCTCCAATTTCATGTCAAAGTATAAATGAAAAACAAGAGCACCTAACTATGACATCTGCTGAAACAATGACCATCATCTCTCTAGACCGTGCTGGGCCAGCTCTCTCCTGTCTCCTGCATCTTTATCAGCTTTGTAATGGGGAACACAGTAGTACCTTAGCCTCAGTATAATCATGTGACAACAACAATACAGCAATAACTAATCTAAACTGTGCTCTTACTATATGCCAAGTACAATAAACAGCACTTGGCATGAATCGTCTCCTTGAATTTTTAAAACAAAACTGTGAGAGGTATTTTTATTGTTCCCTTGTTACGGATGAGAAAAGGGAAGATTCGTTAGGGCAAGGACACACCAAAGACATTCTAGCTTTTTTTCACTTATTCATTAACTCACAATTCATCACAGTTTTTCTTGAGCTCTAATTATGTCAGGCCATATTTGAGACTTGGTAGGATACAGCAGTGAGCAGAACAGGTAGGTTCTTGCCTTAATGGAGTCCACATCAGCAGATGATAAACAAATATGTCATGTTATGGACTAAATTATCTCCCCCCAAAATTCTTATGTGGAAGCGATAACCCTCAGAGTGACTGTATTTGGATAAGGTCGTTAGGAGGCAATTAAGGTAAATGAAATCACAAGGCTGGAACCCTCATCTGAAATAGAATTAAGGTCTTTATAAGAAGAACAACTCAGAACACGCACTCAGAGGAAATGTCATGTGAGGACTGCTGCGAGAAGGTGGCCATGTGCAAGTCAGAAAGAGAGCCCTCACCAGGAGTCAAACTCTACTGGACCTTGATCTGGAATTTCCAACCTCCAGAACTGTGAGAAATAGATGTCTGTTGTTTAAGCCACTGTTTGTGGTATTTTGTTATGGCAGTCCACACTTACTAATGCATGTCATATGTCAAGTGATGATAAATGCTGTGCAATTTGCTATTTCGTATTTCAGTGCTAGGGATTACTGTTTTATATAGGGGCTAAGTATCTCCTCTCTGATAAGGAGCTTTAAGGGAAGAAAGACAAAGAACATGGTGAAGCAAACTACATGGGTACCTGGAGAAGGACTGGTCCAGGAAGAGAGCATGGACATGGAGAGTGTTTGGGATTTCTGAGGAACAGCAAGAAGGACAGATTGACTAGAATAGAACGAATGAAGGAGAAATATTAGGAGATGGGAATGGACAGGAATTCAAACCCAGATATCCTGCTACAGAGCCTTGTTCTTAAATAATTCACACAGCATAGATGCCTGGCTTTATTTGATTATTTCCATTTGCTTGGTAAATTTTTGTCCATCCCTTCATTTATAGTTGTTTTGATTCATTCATTTAAAGAGTGCCTCTCATATATGGTATGGAGTTGGGTTTTGCTTTATAAACCACTTAGAAACGCTGCATACTTAAAAAATAGATATGCTAAATCCCTTCATATTCATTGATAGGACTGACTGGTTTGGTCTCAATTTTGACTATCTTATGTTTTGATACATGTGTACATTACATTTACTGTGTTCCTTCTCTATTTGATGTGTTGTCCATTTTTTGCTTTTGGTTTTTACAAAAATTTTCTTTTTAGCGTAGTGTTTTTATTGGTATCAATACTTTTTATATTCTACTAATTCCCTATTTTCCTACTTACCCTTCTTTATTATCTTTTCAGTTCAAAAAAATTATTCTACTTATACCTAAATGGTTTATTCTGCTTTTTACTATTTCTCTCTCTTCTCTTCCTATTTTAATATTGTTATTTATTTTATAAGTTTTTATTTAAAGGTAATTCTAGATTCACAGACGTTGCAAAGATAGGACAGAGTGGTCCTATGTACACTTCAGTTTCCCACAATAGTTACAGATGACAAAATTTTATAGTATAGTACCAAATCGGAAATTGACATTGGTATAACATGTTTATATAGTTCTATGTTGTCTTATCACAATGGCAGATTGTGATAACCACCACTGTGTAACCACCACTGTGATCAAAACACAGACTTATTCCATTACCACAGAGATCTCCTTTGGGCTACTTCTTTATTGCCACCTCTACTCCCATCCCTCCCTAAATCCCAAAACACTGGCCATCAATAATTTGTCCTCCATCTATAGTTTGCTATTTTGAAGGTGTTGCCTTCAATTATTGATGAAATAAAGCTCAAGTCTGCCATATTGGTTTTTGTTCTCTGCTTATTTCTTCTGTTTTCCAGCTTTGTTTTTTCTGCCTTTCTGTAGGTTACTTGAATGTTTTTTAGAATTCTGTTTTTATCTCTAGTGCTGGCATGTTTTGGTGCACTTTTCCAACTCAGAGCCTTTTGTCAGTTTCTAGACAGTCTCTTTTCTTCTCTTCACCTTTTCAAGTCTTCTTATGTTCATTTTACATATAATGTTCAGATTTTTAGCTTCACGTAGTAGTAGAAATATAGGAAAATGTGTCCTCTTCATCTTTCCAGAAGTTGAAGTCTCCTGTCATTTTTAAAGTTGTGTTCTTTCTTATTTGTCAGAACATGTAATGTCTACATATTATTTTTTATTAGTACTTTTGGCAAAGCTTTCCTAGACATCTTTTGGTTGATTGAAGCTCATTCCCTAACAGAGAATGCAACTCTGCTATTGCCTTGCTTTTCATGTTGTTTTAAAGAAGTCTGATGACAAACTAATTATCTTGCCTTTCCAAATTATTCTATCTTTGTGCCTGGAGGACTTGAGGATTTTTTCTTTTTCTTTAATGTCTACTGATTTAACTAGTCCATGTCCCAGGATCAATTACCCCGATTTTTCCTAGTCCCCTTTAGACCCTGTCTATGTGTAAATTCACTTTTTCTTTTAGTTCTGGAACTTTTCTGGAATTTCACTTTTTAAAATATTAGTTCTATTCTATTTATTTTCTTCTTTGGGGATGCCAATTGTAGGTATGTTAGACACCCTTTTCCAATTTTGTATCATTTCAACCACTTTCCCTCTGACCTTTTTTACTTTGTTCTTCATGTCATAGTTATTTTGATTGGTCATCTATTTTTGTCAACACTCTTTCCACTTTTATTTGATTCTATCCTCCTCTTTAGTCTTCATGACTGATGTACTTTTATCTTTTGCCCTATTTCTTTCCCAACTCCCTTCCCAATTCATTTCACTCATTTTATTATTTTCTGGGTTTAAAAAAATTGTTTACATTCTTTTAATTTTTTAAAAATCAACACAGTTATTGCACATGTTCATGGGGCACACAGTGATATTTTGATACACATAAAGTATAGTGATTGGATCAGGGAAGCTGGGTGGCACACACCTGCAGTCCCAGCTACTTAGGAGGATGAGCAGCAGAATCACTTGAGCCCAGGACTTTGAGTCCAGCCTAAGCAACATAGCAAGACCCTGTCTTTATTAAAAATTATTTTTTAAACCTACTCTTTGGGATTCTTTCTGGGTAGTGGTTTTGTGTGCTTTTTGGGGGGTCTATTTCTGTTCCTGGTTTTAATATTTCTGATTCAATGTGTTTTTTCATATCTGTAAATTGATTCACTTTGGAGTGTTCCTTTACACTTGTTTTAGAGTTTTCTTCTGATTTTTAGTTAAATTTCCTGGGGAGAATTTCTGTTAACAGAAATGCT
The DNA here is from genome assembly GCF_049350105.2 of Macaca mulatta. NCBI lineage: Eukaryota > Metazoa > Chordata > Mammalia > Primates > Cercopithecidae > Macaca > Macaca mulatta. Next base: position 14,229,776 of record NC_133410.1, read on the forward strand.
TTGATTCTCATTTTCTGATTTTTAATAACAATCTCATATAAATGTGGCTTTATTTTCTTGATTCTTATTCCTTTCATGAACAGGCTTCCTAATTTAAGAGCCTCCCTTTCTTCAGGTTCTTCCCTCTTCTAGGCAGTTTCTTTTATGGATGGTTTGGGCTCTAGGTTGGGGTGGGATGAGGTGAAAGAGGGTATATTTCTCTTGGAGAGTCATTTATCTCCCCTGCTGATGTTCTTCATTGATTTATCTCCCAGGGGCACCAGCTCTTGTCTCTCTGTAGCTCTTCCCTCTCTTCCCTCTCTGCCCTGTGTAAAGTACTGAGAATTTCAGGTCACAGGCTACATTCTGTACTTTGGAATTTAATGTTGGACTTTCGTTTCTGGGTTTATTTTGTTTGCGCCTTTTGTGGAGTCTCTTAAGCCTCCCCTTTTCTAATCTCTCACCCACAGGCAGGGGCTCTACCGGAATTCACCTTTTTCTCTACTTACAGGTAATTTAGAGGCTGTGACGCTTCTGTCTCCTAGTAACACAAAAGACATGGTCATGTGTGGTTTTGTTTGCTTTTTCTCCTTGTTATTCTGTGTTTTCCTTTTGGGAGGGTGTGGTAAGTTTTGAAATCAAGGAGCCTCCATTGTTCTCTGAATCCAGAAGTGTCCTCTGCCTGCCTTTGTTTTAGATAGTCAGCAAAGCCAACTATTCCTATCAACTCTAACCTTTATTCAGTGACATGTTTTGTGAGACAATGTGCCCCAAAGCTCCGGTTATCTTTTTCTTTTTCTTTTTTATATTTTCCCTGCAAAGACAACAGGTTACCAATGATTTTGTCTACTTAGAAAGAACATCCTATTGACTAAGTAATAATTTCATTATTGATCTACGTGTAGCCAATGATATCTTATCTGACAGCTGTATTAGCACAGAGTTGATAAACTAACCACCAAGCAAAGGGGCATTTCACTCAACTGGAGCTAAGCTCTTGAGAGTAGATGTGCAATATTCATTAAAATTGTTTGACATTAATAATGGCTTATGCATCCTGGTTATTGCTATGGTGAATGTCTGGAGGATCAGCAGTCCCTAGGTTGGGAACTATTCCCCTGCCCATTCCACCTCATTTAATCAGCAAACATTTACAGAAGATGGGGGTTAAAGAGAAGAATATGAAGCCAGCCAATGAAGGAAGACTATGGACTGGAGGAGACAGGTAAGCATTTAATTACAAGATTAGAAGAGCCTTAATAAGTTGTTCATGGTAGAGTGGGGTCAAAAGAGGAAAAGGATCAAGTCTGCTTGGGTGAATCAGAAAAGCCTTCAGAAGAGATATGTCTAATCCAGGTCTTAAAAGGGTAAGGAAATTTGTCAGATCAGCTTATTCCAGGATTCAGCACCTCTCCCAGCTGCCTCCCCAGAGCAGCACAGGTTAGAACTCACCTCCACACTTTCACTCCTAAACACACACACATACACACACACCAAACTCAAGAAAAAGTGGATGCATTTTGTTTTTGATTTTTTTTTTTTTTTTGCATTCTGTTTTTAAATATATATATATTTGACTATGAGAGTATAGTGGAATCATCCAGGGAGCTTTTTGTTTTCAAAATACCCAAGCAAGAGGCCTCTCTACTCATAATCTTGTATCACCCTCATGTTAATTGGGACGGGGGTATTCACTAATATAAAGAGGTTTACACAATTTTGGTCCTTAATGTGGAGAGAATTAGACTAAAGGACCTCCTGGTCTCCTACTCTAGGTTTCTTCTGGAACAGAAGACTTTTCTCTGCAACAATGATGAGAAGACTCTCCTGCGGAATGCAGAGTTATGTTGGTCAAAACCCCTCTGAGTGTTTCCAGGGTACCAGATGGAAAGACCTCAGTTTCCAAAGAATAGGTTCCTGTCCTCCATGATGGGGGTAGGGCTGTTTCTCCAGCCCTGTTGGGCAATTCCAGTCAGCCATACTACCTGAGTGCTTGCTTCTGAAGTAAACTAGCAAGTCATCTCTCCTAGCACTTTTTCCTTCTAAGAAATACAGCCCCACTGAGCTGGTTGTTAGTTCACTCCACTTTGTTTGATCAAAGGGAACAGGGGGTCCTTTGAGAACCTCTTTGGGTGGAAGGGCAGGCCCACATGTGCTGATTATCTACCCCCATGCCCCATGGCACCCAACTGTGTCCTGGTGAGAAGCTGTAGAACTCCATGAGCCAATCTTCAAAGCTGACAGGGATGGCGCCCATGGAATGAGGGACCGTGTGCAGGTACATTTCCCCGGAAGACCTGTGGCTCATGTGTGTTCATATTTTCAACTCAGGAGCCTGGTTTTCAGCTTCTCGGGTCTAACCTTCCTGTATACTAGAGTGGGCAGAAGGTGAGCAGGGAGGGTTTAGAGGAGTCAGAGAGAAGTTCAAGTTCAGTATTGGGGGAAATGCCTTCACTCTGGAAGCCTGGACCTTGTTTGGGGGATGTGCCTGCAGCTAACATCTCTTTGAAGAAACATAAGAAGATACCTGCTTCTCTTACCTATTCAGTCTCAAATCTGGCAGAATTGCAGAGTCTGTGGGCGAGAGACCCAAAAAAAATGCACAGGAATTAACAACTCTTCATTTACTGAGCAGTTACTAAGAGCTGGCTGTGTGTGTGATGCTGGGGAAATACCAATGACAAGACACAGTCCTTGCTGTCTTTAAGCTCCTTGCCTGAGGAGAAAGCTAGACAAGGACACATATGAGTTATAAATCATTTGGAATTATAACACTCTAAGCAGAAACATGGGTAGCCAAAAAATCAGGCAGCCCAGCGATCTCCAAGTGCCCCTGCCTGCCTCCCAAACCTCACCTAAAACCACTTTCTGTCTTGCTTACTTTTCACCTTTTTCACATTTATCTTCTCTTTGTTGTTCAAATTGCTGAGGTCTTTTCCTGTCCAGGGCTTCTTCACTTGCTGTAACCTCTACCTAGGATACTCTTCCCCCAGTTTTGGGGAAGCCTGCCTCATTTTTGCCCTTCGGCTTTTGATTTAAATGTCTCTTCCTCAAAGGGACCTTCTTTGTGACTACACTATCTAAACTTGATACCCTGAGGCTCAGAACTTACTGTTTTACTTGATTACTCCAATTCTTATCTAAATATTCTTAACACTGACAATGGAAAACAGCACCAGATACTTGCCAAAGGCAGCAAGACAGATTTTATTCAGGCTCCTGCAGTAGGAGAGAAACCAGTATAAACTGAGCTCAATTCTAACCAAGACAAGGGAAATAAGGTTGCAAAGGGAGAGCAGAGGGGGCTGTCAGGAAGTGTGAAAACAGGAACCAAAAGAAAGTAGGGGGGCTACAGAGAAATTGCAGAAGAAAAATTACAGAAAGAGGTAAATAGAGAATTAATTACTAAAATGGCTTGGTGATGTCGGCTGGAATAATGTATTTTCTTAGGTCTGGCAGCATTGTCTTTTCTTTTCTTTTCTTTTCTTTTTTCTTGAGACAGTCTCGCTCTGTCTCCCAGGCTGGAGTACAGTGGCAAAATCTCAGCTCACTGAAACCTCTGCCTTACAGGTTCAATTCTCCTGCCTCAGTCTCCTGAGTAGCTGGGACTACAGGTATGTGCCACCATGTCTGGCTAACTTTTTTTTTTTTTTTTTTTTTTAGTAGAAACGGGATTTCACCATGTTGGCCAGGCTGGTCTCAAACTCCTGACCTCAAGTAATCCGCCAACCTCAGCCTCCCAAATTGCTAGGATTACAGGCGTGAGCCACTGCTCCCAACCAGCATTGTCTTTTCTTGAGCAAAGACTCAGCCTGGGACTGAGGTCACCTTTGGGGAGGTAACCTAGTGGAAGCCAGAGGTCAGCTTTAGGGACACAACGTAGTGCAGGTGGAAGGCTGGCTGAAGTGTGGTCAAGTCTCTTGGCACAGTGTTCAAGCAAGTCCTTTGTGCATGGTTCACAACACATGCATTTATGCTTAGCGTTTCTTTCTGTTTGTTTTAGTCAATATTTAGAGTTCATTGCTATCTCTGGTTACTCTCAAATAGAACAAGACCTAACCACACTTTAAGTTTCCCTTTTTCTTTGGTTTACCTTCAGCTACCATGTGAGACAATCTGAGATGTATTAAAGTTATTACATAGTCTAATAATTAAAATGTTGTTATAGTTAGTAGTATATTTTACTGGTTTTGTTTTTCTCTTTTCTCCTTTTACCTCGCATCTTCCTCTTGGATTTGTCTTGTTTGTTTGTTTGTTTGCTTGTTTTGCCAAGTACAATTTCTAGTAATTTTTTCAGTTACCATTTAAAGATGATAAACTATCCAAGTCAGTGATAAGTGTCTATTTTGTATTTCCATTTGAAGTGAACAATAGTTTGGCTGGGTATAGAAATCCAGTTATACTGTTATATTTTCCTCTTGCATCCAGTGTTGTAAATGAAAGATTTATGCCAATATGAGTTATTCTCTCTATAAGCAAGCTTTCTTTTTCCTTGTCTGAAAAGTTTTGGATTTCCTCTTTTTTTAGTGGTTTAAAAAATTTTTAATATGTTTAAATCTGGAATATTTCACATTCTTTCTGTCCAGCACCTAACAGTCTTTTTAAATCTGAAACTTATGTCTTCTTCAAGTTGAGTATGTTTCTCCTATTTTTTTTACCCTTTCTTTCTATGCTCTGTGTTCTTTTCCTCTAGAACCCTTCATAGGACTTCTGATTTCTACATTCAGTACAACTACTGCTTTTTCTTTTATTTCAACAAAACATCCTATGTCCAAGATCTCTAGTCGATTATTTTTTATTTGGATGCAATGTCCTCTCTCATTGCTCCATAATTGCTGTGTTAATTTGATATCCTTAGTTCTCAGAACTTGGATTTGTTGAGTTTGCTGTCTTCCTTTATTAGACTGACTTTCTTAAATGTCTGATGTTTCTAATGTTTTGTGCTGATCTTTGTATTTCTGAGTCACTGTTTGCATTTTTGAGACTAGACTATACTGCCTGTTGCCTGTGATGATAAAATGAAGGTGAGATGTTCTGCGTACTGGGAGAGTCAGTTGCCAGGCTTCTGGTTATGGGGGCTCGTTGTTTCCCTTGACTATCATCTGCCACTCATGGGGCTATTCTGCCTCTCAGGCCCAATGCCTCCATTTAGAGTTCCTGCCTAAGGAGGACCCTTCTGCTACTGCCCTTAAAAGTGGGTGCTAATGGTAGGGAGGAGAGAGAAGCAAGACATCTGGTTTATCCTGCTGTGGTATTGTAGAAGTCACCTTGACTATCAAGAGCTCCCTAGAGCTCCCTCCTGCCCCAGTATCCAATCCTTAGCAGTTACACAGAGTATTTGAAGCCACTCCCAACTGCGAGCAGGCACCTCCTGGGTGTGTTTAGCGCCAAGGCTTCATCAATTATACATATACCATCTGCCTCAAGCCTCTCAGGAATTCTTTATAATTTCTGGTCTATGTAGAGTAGACAGAAGATTTTGTCTTATTTTTCAACATTGTTATGGATAGTTTATTTTATATATTTGGGGCAGGAAAAGGAAAGTTTAGCATGTGCTCAGTTTATCATCTTAATACCATCTCCTGTATTTAACTTCACATTTGTTTTTGATACATAGCTGTACAAAAGCTATAAGCATAAGAGTATATATCCAATTGATTTGTACACATTTAAGTAATATTATAATTAAAATAATTGAACACTAGGAAATCACCATATTTTTTAAAATAATTTCTTTAGAAGAGTGTGTATATATTATTCAAGTTTTAGAAATATTGTTCTGGGTTCTTAAATGAAAATGCACTTTATTGAGACTTGACTCAAGAATTACAGACAAAGAGATGAAAATCAATACCCACTGCCTCAGCCATGAAGCCTTCACTATAGAAACAACACATTTGCTGATTGACCCCTGGAACAGCCTCTCTTTTCATGCCAACACAGTCCATTTTGGTTCTGCCAACCTGCTGATCAACCCCAACAGACAGAAAGAAGGAAGAGAAAGCTGAGATGCAGATGATCTGGCTTATGCAATATTTTTATTGTGCCACTATTCAAATGTATTACATTGATTTGTTCTGACCGAAAATAACATGGATGTTTTGATATCAGTGGATTGGGTATTATCTTCATTTTACAAATGAGAAAAACACTCAGACTAATCAAGTGACCTGTCCCAGGTCCCACTGTCACTCTTGACTATGAAGTCAAAATCCTTTACAAGGTTTGTCAGTCAGTGCCCTAGCAGAACACAGACAGCATACTGAAATTAGGATAACTTAAGGAGGGACTACTTACAATGGTGTGGAGAGTGTAGAGGAACGACAAGGCAAAATTCCTGTCCTCCTTAAGGCTAGCGAGAGTGGAGCAGTCGCGACCACCAGGCTGATGGAATAAAGGCAGAAATGGTTACTTGGCGGGCTCCTAACCTTTTGTTACTCTGATGGACTCCAAAGACTGATCTCAAGTTAATGTCTTTAGATGTCTTTAAATGAATTTAATAAAATACTTAGAATTACAAAAGAATACAATGATATCAAAATCCAATGAATAAAATATGCTAATAAGTGTGTAATATATTAACATAAGTGTTTCTTTATTAACACACTATCTAACAAGGCCTGATGGTGGGTCTAATAATGACTGCAACTTCAAAGTAGGGGTGAGCATAAAAGAGACTTTGACATGTCTGCATCCTCTGTGATGTAATATGAAAATACTCATGACAGCAGTCACAGGCATTGCTAATACCATTAGGGTGTGTTGCCTAGCCTGGTGATTGAAGGAAATGGTCAATTTTGGTTGGAGATCAGTGATTATAAAGATATAGTTTTAGTTTCTCCATTGAAGTTCACAAATCTCCTAAATTTTATCTACAGATCTCAGATTAACAACTTCTTGGCTATTGGAAACCAGAAGAAAAGAGTCATGTAAAGAGGTTACTTGAGAGGAACAGCAACCCTAGTTAGAGGGACAGAGCCAGCTCAAAGACCACACCACAGGGAGGAACAAACACCCCAACAACCTTCTCCTCTTTCCACCCCATCTCATGCCAGCTTTCCCCATTGGTGTAGTTCGTGCAGATTGGCTTCTCAAGCCAGAGAACAGGGTGAGGAAGGCTGGAGAGTGAATCTGGAGGCAAACTAAAGACATCCACCTCTCAACAATCTGCCACTCTACCTATATCTACCCCTCATCCACCTGCTTCCCACCTTTTTGCTCTACATAGTCAAGACTGACTTATTTGAGTGAGAATAAGTCAGAAATAAACTAGAAAGTACTCGAGCCCCTCCAGCGTCAAGAGATATTTCTACCCCATGGAAAATTTTGCCTAACCCCACTAATTCTACATTCTCCAGTAATAATTTAAATCTACTTGATGCCAGATATTTCAATTAAAATAAAAGTATCATTTATATGAGTATTTGTTTAATGTTTTGTATCAATAGCCATTATGTTTGGCTGCAGGTCACAGAAACCCACAACCAAAAACCAGTGGTTTAAGTATATCAGAAGTTTTGTTGTTATTATGCAACAAGAAGTCCAGCGGTAGGCAGGGCAGAGATAATTAATACAGAAACTTAGAGCTGTCATCAGAGATCCTGGGTCCTTCCTTTTCTATATCACAACCTTAGCATGCTTCCTCGCTTGCAGTGGACTTATGATTATGGGATGGCTGCTGGAACCCCAGCTGTAGACATTAAGGCAGGAAGAAGGAATAGGACAAGAGGAAAAGTTTATTTCAGCTGGAATAGCCCAGAGTTTTGGAGCTTTTACAGGAGCTATATGAGAAAGGGTCAACTGCAAGGTGTTTGTTAAGGAGTATTGGAATTGACACTGTGGAAGGAGAGGAATGGAAGCAGGAGCAGGCAGAGAAATACCTGGAGCTTCCAGACAGGGCCAGCAACAGCTTTGGCTGATGCCTCCAGAAGCTCCTGAGAGACAGCAGCTCTTCAGAGTCATCACTGTTGAGCTAAGATGCCTGGGCTCTCATTGACCACTGGGTATGGGCTACCTCAGAAAAAACATGACCTTGGGCAAGGCGACTCCCCACAGCTGAGACCATCAGGAGATGACAACTCCCTTCACATACAAACTTCAGGGGACACAATTCAGCTCCTAACAGAGAGGATGTGATGAAGACAAGGGGGTCCTTCCATTTCATCAGAGATCTTTATCCCTGTGGGTTTAGTTCCAGGCTTTTTGATGCTCCTTCATCAGCTTCAAGAAAGTTGTACCCCACCTTCAGTAGCCTCGCGGTCACCAACCTGACCGGGGTGACCCAAGTAGGAAGTGTTGGAAACTTGGGGCCTGGAGCCCAGACAGGAAACAGCTTTCCTCAGAACTATGTTCCATTACAGTGTCCTTCTTCATACTAATGATATGGATTGTATTAAGGAATCATTGTACAATATATCTCTCTTTGAGGGAACTGTAATTAAATTGTTATCGATATTCATGTATCTTGTATATGTCAGGGTTATGAGCTGGGTTCAAATTAAACATATATAGCTTCAAATCTCAATTTTTGTAATTCTAAGTGGACAGCTGTCAAATTCCCTCAGTTTCCTCATTTTCACTATAGTTACAATTATATATAAAATACATACATATGTGAATATATGATATATATTTCATAAATATTGTATTAAAATATATTTTTACAAATTTTCTAATATAGCAGGTGATATATAAATATAGTTATAGTTTCTTCATTGTGTTTATTACATATAAAATAAGGTTATGCATTTAGAAGCTACATAAATGACAATTGTTATTTGGTAAATGTGCTGAATATGTCCACGTGCTCTACAACAGGGATATAGAAATAAATGTTCATTTCCTATCCTAAGGAAATTCATAATATACAAGGGAAGTAGCCAGAACATTGTGAAGAGTGGAATAAGAGAGCTAAAAACAAGCCTTCAGGAGAACACAAATGGTGCACATTCACACTGACTAGGATGGCTCCCTGAAACAGAGCACCTTTTTGCTGAACGGAGAGACAGAAGATATTGAAGAACTTTACAAGCACAGGAGACAGCATATGCAACTCCACAGAGGCAGAGGGATCTGGCCTTTGCAGGGAATCAAAATAGGCCATTATGCCAGAGAGATAAAGTGTGGTGAAAGAGGAAACCCAGGGTGGGGGGCACAGGGAGCAGGTTCTAAATTTCTGCAGTGGGCTGGGTCTGCCTTCAAAGGGAGTGATTCATGTGGGAAACTAGGTCAGAGCTGCTTCTGGTGAAGGCCAGGATTAATGGCAATCTACGTGTTACTATCCTCATGGAAAAAAAGAATAACAGGACTAATAATAATAGTCCTCCTGCAGGTATGCTGTATGTTTCCAACTTAGTCGCTCATTTAATTACCTGCAGAAGACACAAGCACCAACATGATTTCTGCCTCCACCTATTTTTGTGATTCATCATGGGAATTCTGAGTAACAGGTCCTTGTCATTCTGAAACCTTACCTAAAGTTAGGCATTAAGGGAGACACGGTGGAGATGGCTGGTGCCACCAATACTCTTTGATAGCTATATCTTCTCCCCTTTTGGTTTCATTTTACCTGTTCTTCTTTATTTATTTTTTTATTTTTTTACCCTTCCTTCCAATCAAACTTTGATCCTCCTAAAAAGTCTTTGATGAGTCATTTCAATGTGATTTGACACTAATGAAGGTTTCCCACTGCAAATGATAAACTGAAAATCAGAATCAACATTTATTAAGCACCTCCTGTGTGTACTGTTTTCACAGCTGCTCTATCATTCCCATTTTATAGATTAGGAAAAGGAATATCAGAAATATCAAGTACTTTGTTTATCAATATTCATGTTCTCCTTTTCCTTCCTCCATTTCCTAGGCCACCCACATGGGGGTCACATGGTGAGGGCTCATCAATGGCATGTAAGTAGCGGTGACTGTCACCTCCAGCCCAAGGTGGTTAAAAGTGGGTGAGCCTTCTCTACACTCTTGCTTTTCCTTAATCACTTGGCTGAACTCGGGGGATCCAGTGCAAGACTCTGGGACTCTTGGAGAAGGCAAAGTCTATGTTGGAAGAACACTGATTTCCAAATGACTGTGGAAAAGTAAAGCACCCTCAACCTCATTTCACCTCCTCAACATACCACTGACCTACATTGGACTAGGACATGAGCCAGCAATGAAACTTTATTGTTTTATGCCACTATTAATATACATCTAGGGCAATATTTGTTCCAGTCAACTAATATTTTTGGAATGCTTTCTATAAAACAGTGTCATCAGTGCAATTCAGAGTATTATATGATAAATTCCAAGTGAGTGGCACACACAGACAAGGCATAGGTGATCAGAGTTTGGAGGGAGCATGAGTTTTGAAGGCTAGGCAGAACTTACATGGTGCCCTCAACCACACACAAGGCAAAGGCTTCTGTAATGGCCAAGATTCTGCCTCTGGAGGCAGGGATACGAGGTTTAATTCTAGATTTGCTCTTTACCAACTGAATGACTTTGTGGACCCCAAGCCTCAGTTCCCCCATCTGTAAAATAGAGCAAAAAATACCTATCTTCCAATGTTATTGGTTATTATAAAGATTAAATTCAGCCAGGCATGGTGGCTCACGCCTGTAATCCCAGCACTTTGGGAGGCCGAGATTTGTGGATCACGAGGTCAGGAGATCGAGACCATCCTGGCTAAGACGGTGAAACCCCGTCTCTACTAAAAATACAAAAAAACTAGCCGGGTGCGGTGGCGGGCGCCTGTAGTCCCAGCTACTTGAGAGGCTGAGGCAGGAGAATTGTGGGAACCCGGGAGGCAGAGCTTGCAGTGAGCCAAGATTGCGCCACCACACTCCAGCCTGGGCGATTGAGCAAGACTCGGTCTCAAAAAAAAAAAAAAAAAAAAAAGATTAAATTCAGGGAGTGGGGGGTGAGGGGAGGGAGAGCATTAGGACAAATAGCTAATGCATGTGGGGCTTAAAACCTAGATGACGGGTTGATAGGTGCAGCCAACACCATGGTGGACATACACCTATGTAACAAACCTGCACTTTCTGCACTTGTATCCTAGAAATTAAAGTAAAATTTTTAAAAAAATTAAATGAAATAATGTGTATTAAGTAAATATAATGGGACATTCTTGATAAATAATAATTATTATCACTATTATCGGTGTTACAAATATAAGGAGAAGTTCAGTTTCTCACTGGCTTAGACCCAAATAAATCAAGTACCCATCTTGACCATAAGTATTTTCATCTATTGCTATTGGATAGTCACATGACTACAGCTACCTCATTTTATGTTTTTATTTTCTCTAAGAATAATCAAAAGCTGAATCTAAAGTTTATCACATAAAAAATTTTACCTACTTTGGACCTCAACTAATTCTGTCTTCTTACCTTGGATTTACAGTCTATTTCATCACAAAAAACAAACAAACAAACAAACAGTCATTTGGTGAGTGGGCCTGGTCCAGACTGCAGCTGTTTCTTCTCGGTGTGTACATTGTTATGCAGAGTGAGTGATTTTACTCTGTCACTTTAATTCATAAGATACTAGAGCGGACAGGGGCTTTGGAGGACATTAGATCCAACCTACCATTTTACATCTACAGAGGAGGAACCTGAGGCCCAAATGTTAGTGCATCACAGATGTCCACGAGTATGTTTTCTTTCTTTCTCTCCCAGACTTTAAGGGTTCTAGCAGCTTCACTAAATGGCCCCAGTCTCACCCACAAGGCTTGATAGAACCTCTGTTAATCAAATCGCATGAGAAATGAGGTGCTATAGCCAAATTTTCCAGATCCAGTAAATTAACAGAGAACATATTCTTTATATATATTTTCCCCCGATATACAGTAGTTCCCTTTTCCTGCCTTGTTAGGACAGTCTTGTGAACAAACTCAAGTGTGTCTTTTTTTTTTTTTTTTTTGAGACGGAGTCTAGCTCTGTTGCCCAGACTGGAGTGCAGTGGCGCGATCTCGGCTCACTGCAAGCTCTGCCTCCCGGGTTCACGCCATTCTCCTGCCTCAGCCTCCGGAGTAGCTGGGACTACAGGCGCCCACAACCGCGCCCGGCTAATTTCTTTTTGTATTTTTAGTAGAGACGGGGTTTCACCGTGTTAGCCAGGATGGTCTCGATCTCCTGACCTCGTGATCCGCCCGCCTCGGCCTCCCAAAGTGCTGGGATTACAGGCTTGAGCCACCGCGCCCGGCCAAGTGTGTCTTTAGTTAGCAGTGAAAGGAACCTAGGGATCACTTAGTCCATCTTGTTCATTTTTCAGATGTAAACAAAAAGATTTTATAATTGTCATACAATGTAATCTTTACAATGATCTTTTAAAAATTTTATTTCCTCCATCATATAGATGAGAGAAGGAAAACTCCTAACTATTGAACGACCTCCTCTGGATCACAGAACTCATAATACAGACAGTGGCACAGGCACCAGGCCCACTTACCTGTCTCTCTGGGCTCACAGATTCCATTTCCCAGTTGGGTCTGGCCGTATAACTGAGTTCTCACCAGTGGAGTGTAAGCAGAAGGCAACTATGCCAGCTCCCACACATGTTCCTCCATGCTCACTCCCTTTCCAGCTGGCTAGAATGGAGATGAACCCCAGGGTGAACCTGGAAGCCATGAATAAAGATTCTGCAAGGATCAGATAAATAGAGCCTGAGTTCTTGAATCACTGCCAGAGGAGGATGGCCACCTCCTGGTCAATACTACTTGTTGTGGACTGTCTGTAATGAGAAATAAACTTCTCTTGTATTTGGTCCCTTGTAAACTTGGGGATTTGTGTGCTGAAGCAGCAAGTATGTCCTTAATGCATAGCTTGCTAACGGCAGAACTGCAGATACTTACTATGGGCAAGGCATTATGTTTGTGATAAAAGATAGGAATATGACTTCCAATAGTTTGGGTCCTTAAGAAGCATTAAGCACAGCTGGGTTCTGAGATATGGACAGAAACAGCATAATATGAAATAGAAATAGAAAAAGAAAGGTCTAAAGAAAGATAAATAGGAAAGAACCTAGGAATCCAGAGAAGAAATAAGTTGTGCTGTTATATAATAACAGGAGTGATTTTTGGGAGGAGGATGGGAATTTTGGACTGGGAGGATGGGTAGCATGCACAATCAGAACTCCTAGGAAACAAGAAAAAGCCTGGCACAGTGAGCTGTTTATTGGGATGGAAATGGGATACACAAACAAATGGAAGGGTAGGATAAAGCTCCATCACGAAAGATGCTAATGCCAAGTTAATAACTTTGAGTACTGTTTACAAGTTTGGATAAAGCTCCATCACGAAAGATGCTAATGCCAAGTTAATAACTTTGAGTACTGTTTACAAGTTTGGCTAATGCTTGTCACCAACGCCTGCTGGCTGAGAAATCTTGAAAATGAATGGCATGCCATGCCCTCAGAGTGTGACGACAAGCGCTGGATCTCAGAACACAGGGAGTTTTCATTTCTGAGAGCTGACTCCCTAGTCTGCGGTAGATAGAGAGCAGAGGTGGGGCTGGGAGTATGGAGAAACAGCATTCAGAATCGGCCCACACTGTCAAGTTTCCAGGCCTTGAACAAGGTTGGTAGGAAAATTATTTGATTAGCTGTTCAATCCTGTTCCATTTCTGCCTTGCTCGGGAGACGTATGTTGAGGGACTTTTTTTCTTCCAGAAGTACATATGGAAATGGCAAGGTTGGTGTTTGATGGTGTGACAGAGAAAGCCACACTGGGGAAATGGTGTGCTTTGAAATCAGGTCACTTAGAAAAAAAAAAATATATATATATATATCCAGAAACGTCAAAGCTTAAATGAAGCTATCAATTTAGGGACTTTTCACAGCCTTACTTACTGGGTTCTCTTTCTAACTTAAAAACCAGGAAAGGCACTTTCTGAGTCTCTATCTCTGTAAAGTTTGTTTGAGTCTCTTTTATTATTTTTACGGTGCACACATTGATCTCAAGTTTTAAGTATCCTTTTTATCATTGTAGCTAGAAGCAAAAAAGCCACCCAGCTGTTCAGTCTGTTAGTGCCAAATGTGGTCTCTTCTGAACACTGTAATTCTCATACTACAAGATATCCCAAATGTACAGAAAGGTCAAGCAGAAAGAGATGATGACAACTCTGAATTCTCATGTCGTTTTAAAGATAAATCAGTTTGGTATGAGACCCTTCTTGGTAAGAGAAAATATTTATCATTCTACCCCAATTCATGTTAAAGTTCCCTACAGGGATTTCAATCCAATGTGCCTATTGTTTTAAGGAATAGTCACTGACACTACAACACTACATCATGTTTCTGTAGAGGGAAAGAGAAAGGAAAAAAAAAATAAAGCCAGTATTTATTTATCACATCCTACCTATCATTTGCTTATGTTATTATTTAGTTATCAAAACAACCATATGATATAGGAATCCCTTTTCCCAACCTTTACAGAATAGATATCAAAGTTCAGTTAACTTAAGGAACTTATTCAAGGTCATATAACAGTAAAGGATAGAGATATAAACAAGTTTATCCTGGCTTGAGAATTCATGTCAATAAGTTGCTTATAACCAAATATGCAATTGAATAGTAGAGATTTCATGAAAAGGCATCAGACGATAAAATAGGCCATATATATGCAAGTCTAAATAACACGGTATTAATCTCACTCATAAATACTGAATGAAAAGAATGTAATCAGTTGAAATTATCTCAAGAATGTATCTGGAAAAAGGTGAGATTTTAGGAGATTAGAAACTGCTCATTTTGGACACTATTAATTTGTAAACATCATTACAATATGAGTATACAGAATGTTATAATATTCTGCTGTGAAATCTACTATCATGCTGTTTTCTTATTGCACTTATTTCAAAAGGTCCTCTTTATAACTCATTGCTTTTAGGTCCTAATAATTCTAATTCAACATGATTCTTGACAGATTCATGAAATCATTCATACATACACAAATTTACCAAACCTTATGATATCCCCCTGGTTTGAAGATTGAGAGGTTCATGCTTTGCTCACAAGAGATTTTGTTGTCAAAATCTCTATACAAGGAGTTCAAAATTCATCACGTCAATACTCCTAGGTCTAGGACTGAGAAGAAGAAAGAGGGGCCAATATAGTCTCACAGTGAGAAGAAAACAAATAAATATACAGTCATAAAATAATGTAGCAAGTGCTATGCAGCAGGAAGTCCAGAGGTAGGCAGCCCTTGGAACCATTTTTCCTCCTAGGCCTCTGAGCCTGTGATGGGAAGGGCTGCCTTGAAGATCTCTGATATGCTCCAGAGATATTTTTTCCATTGTCTTGGTAATTCACATTTGGCTCCTCGTTATTATGCAAATTTCTGCAGCAGGCTTGAATTTCTCCTTAGAAAATGGGTTTGTCTTTTATATCGCATCATCAGGCTGCAAATTTTCCAAACTTTTATGCTTTACTTCCCTTTTAAACATAAGTTCCAATTTCAGATCACCTCTCTCAAGTTCAAAGTCCCACAGATACCAAGGGCATGGACAAAGTGCCACCAGTCTCTTTGCTAAAGAATAGCAAGAATGACCTTGGCTCCAGTTCCCAAGAAGTTCCTCATCTTCATCTGAGACCACCTCAGCCTGGACTTCATTGTCAGCACCACTATGAGAATTTTAATCAAAACCATTCAACGAGTCTCTAGGAAGTTCCAAACTTTCCCACATCTTCAGTCTTCTTCTGAGCCCTGCAAACTGTTTCAACCTCTATCCATTACCCAGTTCCAAAGTCACTTCCACATTTTCAAGTTATCTTTATAGCAGTGCCCCTCTCCCAGTATCAATTTACTGTATCAGTCTGTTTTCATACTGCTGTAAAGAAATACCCAAGACTGGGTTATTTATAAAGGAAAGAGGTTTAATTGACTCACAGTTCCACATGGCTGAGGAGGCCTCAGGAAACTTACAATCACGTTGGAAAGGAAAGCAGGCACCTTCTTCACAGGGTGGCAGAAGAGAGAGAAGAGAAAGGGTGAAGGGGGAAGAGCCCCTTATAAAAGCATCAGATCTCATGAGAACTCACTCACTTTCATGAGAACAGCATGAGGGAAACCACCCCTATGATCCAATTACCTCCCACGAGGTCCCCCCCTCAACACCTGGGGATCACAATTCAAGATGAGATTTGGGTGGAGACACAAAGCCTAACCATATCATTAGGTGTACAGGCTAGGTAAGGTATTGCAGGTCAAGGCAAAGTGTATTTCAAGGCTCAGAAAAGTGAGAGAATGTGTGGGGTTTTGTCCAATTTACTAGAGAGTGAATAGGTAAATAGAGGGCAGACCACTGAGGGTGAGGTTTGAACACCATAGGGTCCACCAGACATGTTGGAACTCCCCTTCTTTTCTCTAGGTTTTGCAGAATGGCACCCAGGCTGTTATAATACATACTTAAACTTTGCTTTCTCTTTAAAAGTACTTTCTATTCATCACTGTTTGGGCTCCTTCTGACAGAGGTCATTACCAGAGATTCAGACCTTTATTTACTCAATTCCGTGTTGTGGTTCTGCAAGGGAGGCTTTCTCGTTCCTCTCCAAAAACAGACATGCCTGTGAAGGTGGGTTACACTTCCGTTCTCTTAAGTCTGTCATAATAAAGACATTTCATCAAGTGCTAAAAGAAAGCCAGAATTTAGAATGTACTTTATGACTTTTGAGGGTTATGAGATGCTGAATGTGAGACACTGTAGCCAGTTGCTTAGGGAAATTGAAAACAAATTCTTCTCTAGAGAAATTAGAAAACCAGGTCAATGCCTCATTGCATAGTCCTGCTGGAAGACAAGAATTAAGGCTGAATACATTGTCAAGGTCATTTCAGATCCTATTATTCTGCTTCTCTGGTGATAATGATAATAAAAATAGCACTTTTTATTTGTGACTCACATAATTTTCAGAACTCTTTCACCTATGATCTCCTCTGAACAGCTGATGAGGAATTCATGCCATCAACCTGGAGGACAACTTGGAGGACCAAGTGCTCCCAACCAGACCTCAAGGTTAAAAAGAATTTCAGATGGGAGGTATAAGATATTGACTAACTTACGATATATCCTTTTGTCTTTTATACCAAAGATTATTTCATAGATGTTAGCTGGCCTCCATATTTCTAAACGTAAAATTTAGGAATATTCCCAGAACATCCTACTCTTCCTGTATAGTCCTTTATAATTATTTGTTTTTAAAAAAGCCATCTAAATTTTCAGTTCATTTATGCCTTGGAGAAAGGAGTTTTATAATTACTGTCTTCCCTAATATTGTTTCAATTTTTGTTTCACCTATACAAAGTTTTCTAAATGTAAGCAGTACTCCATAGTTAATTGTGACATCACTATTAACAAAGATGTGTTTCAGAAACATACCCAACTGAGAGAAACATAGTAATCAGAGACAGAAATGATCTGAAAGACTTGGAGGAACTCTGCGGAAAACAATGAATACAACGAAGAACTGGAAAGCATAAAATATGTGTGAGCTACAGGGTAGAGAGAAAAGAGGTCAAGACTTAGGCAAAGTCATCTTTGCCCAAACTGTATTCTGTGGAACCCATTCTGCTACATGTTCTCAGAAGAAGAGTAGGGTCTTATGATCAGGTAAGTTGAATGTATCCCCTTTGATGGTAGGCATGTTAGCATAACCAAGCCTCTGAGAAGTCTGTAATAAAGAAAGTTGCAAAACTTTATTTAATCCAGAGACCTTCAAACATTTTGACAGCAGATACTTTTTTTCCCCTCATATAGCTTTGGATCAGGGTTCCATGAAATACACTTTGAGAAATGCTGCTTTGAAGTTAGGGAAAGTGAGAGAGAGGCCGGCCTAAATTTTTGAAGAAAAGGAGACCTACCAGCAGTGCTATCAAATATAAAAGGTTATTTTGCAATTTCTTTCTCAGAAATCTTTCAAAAATAAAACAACAAGCATGGTGAAGTGTTTGGAGAGAGATGTATTTCTGTCTTCAACTTACTTTGAAATGTATCAAAAACAGCTGAATTAATTAATTGACAGAGGGATGGATACATACATGATCAAACAAGTATAATAAAATGATAATTATAGAATCTAGGTGATAGGTACATTGAGAATTTACTGTACATTTTTTATAATTTTTCTGAATATTTGAATGAATTTCAGGTAACGTTGAAAAAGAATAGAATATACATCCAACCAACACTTGCATGAAGTATGGCTTAGAAGGAGGTAGAAAGACTAGTTGGATTTTCAGCTTGTCATGATAGTTTCTATCAGTTGACCATGGGCTAAGTATTAAGCTGGATATATCACGTTCATATGTTATCTAATTTATTATTCAAACCAATACCAACGGAAGTTTGGGCATCAACACTTTAATAATGAGACAAATGAGATTCAGTGAGGCTAAGTATCATGACAAAATCTGCCCTTGTTGAACCATGTGTCAATGCTATGTGTAGAAGGTGCCAAAATGAGCATTTCCTTCCTCTCATCCCATTCCCCATACAAGAAATTCTGGCAATGCCCACAGGAAATTTTTCCCTTCCTCCAACCTCCTCTCCTTCTTACTTTTCAGCCTTCTTTTGTAGTTTGGTGGGACTAAGCAGTTGTGGTGAGAAGCAGAAAAGTAGATGTGAGTTATCTCATCCAGAAAGAGCCAATACTTATTGACCAATGAGGAGGAATGGGAATGAAAGGAAAGAAGGAAAGGAAGCAAAGAGAAGAAGCTGTGGTGGAAACGTGTGAATATGGTAGAGAAGGAGATGGAAATGAGGAAGAAAGAAAAGGCTTCAAAACAGGCTGGGGACCCAGTTGAGTGCAGGGGGAATAGACGAAAATAACTTTTTAAATGCTGCAGTGGCATATATTAATAAATTACATATTTACTATTCTTTGAGGGATACAGTATTGAATTACTTTTATTTCTTTGCAAGAACAATATTTCTTTGAATGTGATATTTCTGTGCACTATATTTTTAAAAATATGCATAGAAGGCCGGGCCTGGTGGCTCATGCCTGTAATCCCAGCACTTTGAGAAGCCGAGGTGGGTGGATTACCTGAGGTCAGGAGTTCAAGACCAGCCTGGCCGACATGAGGAAACCCCGTCTCTACTAAAAAATACAAAAATTAGCCAGGAGTGGTGGCAGGTGCCTGTAATCCCAGCTACTCAGGAGGCTGAGACAGGAGAATTGCTTGAACCTGGGAGGCCGAGGTTGCAGTGAACCGAGATCACGCCATTGCACTCCAGCCTGGATGACAAAAGAGAAACTCCATCTCAAAAAAAAAGCATAGGAAACAGATTGCTGTTTCCGCATAAACCTCGGCAGGAAGCATATCTCACATTGATCCACTTCACTGGGGTCATCAACTTTCTTGGATGCCAATGGGTTGAATGTTGGGAAAGACACGCAGTGGTATGGAACAGACATCCTCCTTCTCTTCTTGGTAATGTGTGAACTTAGGTAAGTTACTGAGCTGCTCTGACTGTCAGCACCATTATGCCAATCAAATGGTCTTGACTGCGGAGATCTTTGACTACATAATTATGGGGATTCTAGAATGGACATCAATGGGCAACCCACTGAAATGCTTCTTGAAATGTGATGAAAAATCTCTAGGTCAGGAGAAGAGAGGCCTGACATAAGCCATTAAGCAAGAAGATTAGGTATGGGTTTAGTTTCGTCTGCTTCAGCTTTGCAGCCCCACAAAATGAATCAGTCTTTAACCCAGCTAATGAAAGTCTTTAATTTCAGATCTTTACACTGAGCCAGGAATTTAGGACTGTGTACTTAGTATTTTCTTTCTCTATTCACTTCCATTAGGAGCCACCACCCATTCATACATCTTAGAATTTCTTATACCAGGTTCTACGGCAAGGGACCATGTGGTCCCCATACCTCATCTTCACTGGGGGTTTTATTACAGTTGACGATGCATGATAATTGGATTAATTGTTTTGCCAGTCTCTGTCTTAGGTTGCCAGAGTCCCATTCCTCGGCAAGAACTGGATTTTCGCTATTCATAGCCCTAAGTAAACCAGACAACCAACGCCAATTTTTCCAGTATCCTGAGGGTCTGCTGCTATAACCACACCACTTCTGGTATTGACAAATCCGGGTTTTTCAGTCAAGAAGATGATTCTGAGGAATCTACATAGGAAACAAATTGACCAGAAGCATATCGGATAAGATAGGGTTTCTAGAGAAGATAGAGAACCAGACTCAGGAGTTACATAACTAAGAAAAATGTAAGCCACAGAACTGGTTCCAGGCTGCCACTTCCTCTGGGTGGACACAAAGCTGGACTCGGGATGCTGCTACCAGAAACCCTTCTGTGTCACCTCTGTGAGCAGGTGTTACTTTCTGTCTCTACCTATAGCCAGATAAGAGTCAGTATCGTCCCTGCCTTGAGGGACCACTAGTTTCTCATCCAAAGTCAAGGGACAGTTCTGAATGAAGGAGCCTAGGTCATTTGCTGTCCTAGGGTGCCTCACCCAGAAGCAGGCTCTGAGATAAGTGTTAGTATAGAAGTGACTTATTTTAAAAGGGCTTAATAATGTATGATATGAAAAAATACAATATACATTATAACAAATAACATAGTCTAGCACAGATTTAATTTGTATATTTGGGAATCAGTGCAGTAGAGCAGAAAGCTTTACTACAGTGAGAGCATCTTGGGCCTAGATGTGGACATTAACCAGCAGCACACTTTTATTTAAGTAAGAGTGCCAGAAAAACAAAACAAAACAACTTTCAATTAATTTTATATTCCAGATATTTTAACAACAAAATAGTGTTCGTATTTTTAATTTTTTAGCTTTTAGTTTATTGCATGGGACCTGCATATACTGAAAGTTATCCATCATTTTTTAAAACTGTGCAGGATACTTAAAGCTATCAACCCTCAAATTTAACTGGGCTTTCCTTAATTTATTTGCTAAAGTTGGCAACCCTTTATTTATGTCACTTAACTTCTCTGATCCTTAATTTCCTCAGCTGTGAAATGGTCTGATAGCACATTAGTCCACAGGAGACACTCAGGCAGTAGTTGTGACTTTTACTTTTCTAACAGTTTACTCCTAATGCATATGGGGCAAGATCACATCTTGAAAGCACAGAGTTAAGGTGCTTTATATTTCCTTCACTTTCTGAAACATGAGCCAGATCAATTGTTCCTTGATCAGATAGAAACCTGTAAGGCATGGATGGGTTGTCATTTAATGCATTGTCTGTGTTCCAGCTGGCTACCTCCCCAGCTGGCCAGCACACATTATTCCCTGGGTTCAACTTTGCTCCCGGCTTGCAGGAGGCAGCTAATATCCAAGTCGGGCTGCTTGGCTGGTGCATTCTTCCCAATGACTTCCCCTCCCCTTGCCTCTTCTATCTATGACATCAAAAAAAAAAAAAAAAAATCACAGCCTCTTCTTTACCAAGCAGCTGCTTCCCCTAGGACTTACTATCTCTCAGGCTAGAGTTCCTATTGGGAAACCCATAAAAAGAGATGTTTAGACACATGGGGTATTATAGTAATCACAGAACTCTGAATATTTAAGTTGGAAGAATAATTTATTAGGCTTATTACTTTTCAAAATATGTCTGTTATAGCATTTCCAGGGATTTGGGAAACAAAGGGGAAGGCAATATCATGTGCTTGGTCTTTGATCTTCAAATGAAACCCACTTCCTTGCAGTGGAGTCTGTGAAATGCTTTCCACAGATTTTCACTTGGTCTTCATGGTAACTGGGAGGAGAGTCCCCTATAGCATTTTCTGCTACGTTCTCTCTCATCTTGGTCTTTTCTGCAAGACTACCTAATGATAAGGGTGAGAGCCTGGGCTTTTCGTAAAAATATGACTCAGAATCTCCTAAGGAAATTAAGTTCACAGCTACTAGAAGAGGTCCTGCATAGGAGCTATTCACTTTCTGTGGGTGTCGACCCCTAAATTCTTTTTGTGTTTATTCATGCAACAATTACTTGTTGAGCTATGTCTTAGTTTGGAGTATCCAGCATCAGATGCAGAGATCAGAGTGTGTATGAAAATGATCAATCAGAGCTCCCATGGAGGGATGCATGGTCTATTCCTGACCCAGCTTCTGCCCTTCCAGACCCACTTCCACATCAATGGTGAGGACAGGCTGCTTGTGGGCCAGCAGTTGAAGACAGTGGGCACCCATATAGGCCCTTTCCTATGGGACACGGGATTCCTCAAGTGAGTGACTTAGGCTCAAGGAGTCTCATCAGCCTGGTCAGAACTTTCTTAGGACTGCACTGCAATCCATGACTCTTCCAGCCCAATCCTCCTTCCTTTCTACCTCCTCGCAAAGGCCAGATCAGCATCACAGTCTGAAGACTCCCTGCCTACCCCTCACCCTCCTGTTTACCCAACACACATATTTCCCCCAATGGGTTCCTTACACATTTGATGTTCTTTTGGCATTTCTTCTCAGAAGACCCAAACTAATACAAGATGCCATCCCAAAAGCACAGTGAGGGAGTGGGGAAGAGAGGCAGGGAAGAAGAGAGAGCTGACAGAGAGTGTTGACAAGGCTACCTCTGTGGGGAATTTGAGGTTCAGACTTCCCCAGAACCTTCTGAGAAACTGAATGGAACTCATTTCAGAATTCTATCCCTAAGCAGGAAGAAACCTGGAGTATTTATTCACAACTCCTGTCCCTCCATGAGTGAGGCACTCCCGGGCATTAACTGTCTTGCACTCCCTGGCTTGCTACATCACCTTGTCAGGGGTGACCCTAGCAATGGGCCAGGAAGTCTGACTCCAGAGCCTAAATTCTTAATCACTAAGCCATGCCCCTCAAATTTATTACATTTGAAAGCTTGAATTTAAAACTAACATAGTATCTATCAGCTACTTTTTTTGGTCCCCAATTAAGGACAATTTGGCAATAAGCATCTTTCTTACTAAAATATTTTATACTAGTAGAGTTGTCAATCTATCCAGCTAGCTTATAGAAGACCATGGCCACTTACTAGCTGTGTGACTTTGGGTAGATGACTTAACCTCTCTGTGCCTTAATTCCTTTATGGATCAAAAGCAGATAACAGTCTGTCTTGCTGACTTTACAGGATTATTTTGAAAACTTTCAGAGTGCACGGTTATGAAAGAGCTTTGTAATAAACTGTTAAGTGCCATCCAAGTGGAATGGAGTATCCTTCTCAGATAAGCTTGAACTTTCTCCTTCTTCCCTGCTCTGCTCTACTTCGGAAACAAATGCATACACTGCTTACTCTGGCCTTCTCCCATCCCTGCCCCCACAGTGTTATAGGAGTTGTCCTCTGGTTCCTCTTCTAGTTCCAAAACTGGTTTCACAATCTCAACAGCACGAGATGTTTCATTCTATTCCAGTATAGCTTAGGTAATATAGATTAAGAATCTGTAATTCATCCTTCATTGATCAATGTTCTTGACTGTTTCATGCTTGCCTGAACACGGTCGATTCAGTTGTAAAGCCAGAGGCTTAAGGACAATGAATGGTTTCAGGCCTTTCTCATGTCAGTTAGGCAGCTTTTTCTTAATTCTCTCTTCCTAAGGAGGTTTCTAAAATCTTATTGGGTCATTTACTTCTTTGAGACTTTTATGAAAGCTAAGGTTTCTCTCCTTGGGAAAAATAAAAAATAAAAACATAAGCCTGTATACACAGAGACCCACAGCCCCCAAGCCCTCACCACTCCCCAACATACATATAAATTAAGTACAATTTTGTAGGTACCCACAGCCCTCTGAAAACTATAAATGAAGCTCCTTGGTAAAACATTTGCTCTCTGATATCAGCTAGATCTAGTTTTATATACTGGTTGTATGTAAAATAACTACCAATAATGCTGGCACACAGTAAGTATTCAATAAATAAGAGCCGTTTTTATCATTAATGTAACATTACCTTCTCCGGAAACATTACACAGTCCTGGGAAATGTTCAAGAAAAGGGCTGGGCAGTTTCAAACGGATGAGACCATTTTCTAAAGAGAAGAGGTTTGCTTTAAACATAGAAAGAGGCTAGTGTTGGTTCTCCCTCTGCTGGCCTGAGGTTAACACACATCCTTTGTTTTGATTGTGGTGAGCTTTGATGTATCCTGGGGAGAAGACAATGGGGCCAGAGGTGGGAAATGGGCAGCTGAGGAGGTCGTGGTTAGTTCTGAGCCATCTCGCATACTGGGAAAGCTAAGGACAGGAAAGCTGTCTAACCCTTTGTTTATTATGCCCCAAATAACTGTATTTGCTGAGCAAATGAGTATCTGCTATGAGGAGGCTTCATGACAATGAAACGAATGAGATCCAGCCCTACTCACAGACCCTGGCCTCATCGTCAAGAAGTTTGCCTTCACTTCCAGACTTGGAGTTATAGTTGAAATATGGGGGCTCTGGATAATGGTTAAGAACAAGAGCTTTGGGCTCTGGACTCCAGCTCCGCCCTTATTAATGAAGGGAATGATTTACTGGAACTTGAGCTTCCTGAGTCCCAGTTTACTCACCTGTAAAATAGGCTTAAAAATAGTCCCCACCTTATGAGGATTAAATAGTACATCAGGTGCTTAGTGGAGAGTCTAGCAATAAAACAAACTTAATAAGTGGCAGATACTAACATTATTTTGATTCTAACATAGGAATAGTATTTTTAAAGCCTTTAGTACATTTAAAATTCACAATAATCCTTGCTTGTTGTATGAGGTCAAACCACTTGAACTTGCTAATATTCAGCCACTTGTGACCTTACAAAACCAGCAAATTTTCATATGGTTTAATGTAACAGAAGAATTGGAAAATTCATATTAAAAATAGAAATTATGCATAGTACTGCCATCCAGAGCTACACATTTGGATGTATCCTTCTGATATCTTGTCTATCTGTAAATAAGTCATGCCAATATGAAGTAGGAGTGCAATCCTGATCAGATCAGGTTTTCTAAAAATCCAGTCGGACTGCCAGGTGATCAAGGAGCGACAGTCAAAATGTCCCCCAGAGGATGCCAGGGTAATGGGCAGAACCTGTGGACAAGGGAAGGACATTGTTAACATCCACTGTGCTCAAGGGAGACCCTGGGTGCTCTGTCCAGTGTCTATACAACCCTTCCTGTAGCAGCAGCCAGCCCCTCTGGCTGTTAAGGGCAGACTGCTGCCTCAGCAGATACACTTGACCCTGGCAGCAAGGGATACAGCCTTGACAGGCGATTTCATCAGCTCCTTAGAAAGGAGATAAATTGTAGCTTTGACTTTATAATTTCCCAACCACTTTGGGTAATCAGGGTTTCTGCTAGAGCACAATTACTTATTAGAGTAAAACCGTGGTAGGGTTAAATCCACCATCTCTCTTTATTGTCCCAAGCTTTTTGCCAACATAAATAACTCCTAGCTATTTTTGGAATGGAGACGTAGCTATCAAGCTGTGCACAGCCTAGCAAGACTTCATGATGCATACGAAAGCTTTCTAAATGTCCTGCTGCTCCTGTTAAGAGGGTAGAGGAGGCTGGGCCCAGAAGGGCCTGCTCTTCTTGCCTTCTGGTCCTGGAGTTGTTGAAACTCTTATTGATGCAGACACAGATTATCAATTGTCCTGTCACTCCCCATGGAGACTCTTTTCCCACTACTCCAAGTTAATGAAATAGGGAATGTGCCCGGGCAAAGAACTATGGGCTAGGAGATGAGAGCCCACGATTTAATCTCAACTTTGCTACTCATCAGTTCTGTGACCAGGAGCAAGTTACCTATCCTCTCTGGCTTGTAGTTTCCTAAAAGAAAAACCCAGGGAACTGAGAGAGATGATCTCTAAGCTTTTTTCTATTATAGTTTTCAAGATCTCCGTATACCTAATGGAAATCTTTTCTCTCCTCTTTCAGTGAGTCTGTGAACTAGGAAGTAATGAGGATCTAAGAGTAAAAGGGTCGAAGAGAAAATTAGAAATTATGGGAGATTATTTTGTTTATCAAGAACACTAATGAGAGAAGGAAAAGGCCAGCCAGATGGCAATGCATATATCTGACAAAGGACATATTCCCAACATATATAAAGAACTCCTACATATCGATGAGCAAAAAGGCAGACAACACAACATAAAAGAGCAAAATAGTTTAACTAAAAAGGATACACAAATAGTAGATAAAATTGTAGAAAGATACTCATTAGTTATCAAAGAATACAAATTAAAACTACAAAGACATGCCCCTCCACATACGCCAGAATGGCTAATGATGAAACCAAGCACTAAGGAGGATGCAGAGCTTATACCTTGGGTGGGATAAAAAAAAAAAAATGGTACAACCATTTTGGAAAATGGTGTAATGTTATCTATGAAAGCTGAATATATTTATAATTTATGATCCAGTAGTTTTATGTATTAGCTATATACTCAACAGAAATGCATATACTCATCTCTTAAAAGACTTGTACAAGAAAACAGAATTACTTATAAATAGCTAAAAACTGGAAACCACCCAAATTTCCATCAACAGAAGAACAAAGAGATAAAAGTGGTGTATTTGCGCAATGAATTCTAAACAGCAATGTACGTAGACTACCACCGAACACAACTTGAATGAATTTCAAAATATAATTTTGAGCAGAATAAACCAGACATGAAAAGGGCGTATTACATAATTTCATTTAAAGGAGAAACTCACCTCTGCTATTACATGTTGGAGTAGTGGTTTTCTTAGGGGTAGGTAGTGACTGGAAGGGAACAGAAAGGAGCTTTTGAGATGCTAGCAATGCTCCGTTTCTTGAACCAGGTCTTAGTTACAGAGATGTACTTAGTTTGTAAAATTTCATTGAGCTGCATATTTATGATATATATAAATTTGGGAGCATATTTTGTATAATAATAAAAATGTTTTTACTTGAAAAAATAGAAAATATGAATTCTGTGATATTTTTGGTATTGTTTTCTTAACGCCCCCCCCCAGAGACTTTTTTAAACCATTCTAACGTCTGTTGATCTTTTTTTTTTTTTTTCCCAAGCTTGCTCTGTATCACATAACCCAGAATTTGATAATCAGCTATCTTTTTATGGTTGATTATTTCCTTTGCTAAAATCTCACCCTGTCAACTGCATTGTGAGTTCTAGAGCCTGGTAGCTATGCCCTTTACTACTGGACTTGGGAAAACAAAAAATGTAAAACCTTCCTATCTGTCCCTCTGGTTTCCATTATTTAGTGCACCCATATTTCCATGTGATATTACAGTCCTCAGTCCTGGCTTTTTCTATACTACTTGTGTCATGGATTTATAAACCTGTCAGTTTTTCCTACCTCTACACTTCCCATTTATAACATCTGCAGAATAACCTGCCTGTTTTCTCTTGATAACTCTAGCTTTATGGTTTACTTCTGTAAACACTTAGCAGCTGACCAAGCTGAATACTGTGATATGCTGCAGGGAGGTATAGGTAATAACAGAAAGTCCCTGACCCCAGGAGTTCCTTGGATGGCCGGGAAAGACAGCCTCCTCAATGCAAAATGTCTCATCAATGCATTAAGTAGATAGAAACAAAGAGAACAATTACCCAACACAGTCATGGGTGGCTCAGAGAAGGCTCCCAGATGAAGGAGTCACCTTAGAATTGGGGCCTAAAGGACGAATAGGGCTGGGCAGAGTGGCTCATGCCTGTAATCCCAGCACTTTGGGAGCCAAGGCGAGTGGGTCACCTGAGGTCAGGAGTTCAAGACCAGCCTGGCCAACATGGTGAAACCCCATCTGCAATAAAAATACAAAAATTAGCTTGGTGTTGTGGTGAATGCCTGTAATCCCAGCTACTTGGGGGGCTAAGGCAGGAGAATCACTTTAACCCAGGAGGTGGAGGTTGCAGTGAGCCGAGATCACACCATTGCACTCCAGCTTGGGCAACAAGAGCAAAACTCCATATTTAAAAAAAAAAAAAAAAAAAAAGAATTTGACCAAGTGAAGAGAGTGGAAAATCTTTTCAGGTGGATGAGACAGCAAGTGTAAAATCACAGAATCATGAAACAGCAGAGTGTCTGTGTGCACCAGTGTATGTGTGTCTGTATCCATATGTGTGTAGGGCAGGGTTATTATAACCACTTGGGTATCTCTGGCTTCTAGATAGAGGGGCTGGGAAGGCATAAAGTGGGCAAGGACAGTATGTACAGATATAGAAGTAGATGGGGGGCCAGGTAGTGAGGAGCCCTGAATCCTAAGCTAAGGAGCTTGAGTCTTATGATATAGAACAGGGGTAGGCAAACTAGAATGGCAGCCAAATCTGGCGACCTGTTTCATAAATGAAGTTTTATTGGAACACAGCCATACCCATTAATTTAGGGATTTTTTGACTGTTGCACAGTAACAGCAGAGTTGAGTAGTTGCTCCTGAGACCATGTAGCCCAAGCCTTGACAGCCCCTTGATATGGTTTGAATCTGTGTCCCCACCCAAATCTCCTGTTGGATTGTAATCCCCAGTGTTGGAGGTGGGGCCTTGTGGGAGGTGACTGGATCATGGTGGTAGCTTTTTCATGAATGGCTTAGTACCATCCCCTTGATACTGTCCGTGCAATAGTGAATGAGTTCTTGTGAGACCTGATCTTTTAAAAGTGTGTGGCATCTCCTCCCTTCTTCTCTTGCTCCTGATCTGGTCATGTGGGGTGCCTGCTCCCCCTTCGCTTTCTGCCATGATTTTAAGTTTCCTGGGGCCTTCGCAGAAGCAGAGTAGATGCCATCACCGTGCTTCCTGTACAGCCTGCAGAACTGTGAGTCGATTAAGACTCTTTTCTTTAAAAGTTACCCAGTCTCAGGTATTTATTTATAGCAATAGGAAAACAGCCTAACATACCCTTGATAATGAACCACGGAGGGGCTCTAAGTAGAGTGTAGAGATGACTAGGTGTATGTGAGAGTAAAGTTGCCCAACATAGTCTCAGTGCATTCTGTGGAATGGAGATGGCTTATTTTGCTTAAGTAACAAAGAAGCATTATGGGAGCCTACTTGAGTCAAGTACTGTGTTTTCTGAGCCCAGGACTGTACTGAGTCTATCTCCATGCCTGTGAGGAACCACAAACATGACGTACATGTCCATGGATATAATCAGATCTCAGGAGAGGGAACAGGAAGTAAACTGAGGTAGGCACAGCTCTACCAACCTTGGGCTTTGTTCCCCAACACTGAGATTTAGGTTTAGAGAGCTAAAGTGACACTCCCCTTTCCCATTTTTTGAGTTTAGAAACCAAGTAGTAGAAAACCCTAGGAATCAAGTAAATAGAAATGAAAATATTTCTTATTAAAACTTCACCCCTGAAGTAAACAAATGTACCACCCCACAGACATTAGCAGGGCTGAATGACTTCAGGTTCTCTCTGTGGACACTTGTTCCTGAGTGTTCACTCCAGCAAATACGCAGTGACAGAGGAGACAAATGAGCCTGATAAACACACTTATCAGACATGTCATTACTCCCTCCCTGGAGAGGGAACGAGTTGAGAGCCAAGAGTGTCACTCAGTGGAGCTCTCTCCACATGGAAGCATGAAGGCATGAAGGTGAGGAAAGGAGCTCCCTCCTCAACACTGTGCGTTTATTTTCCCTCGAATAATTCTATCTTTTGGTGATATACTAACGTTAGACAATTGTGAAATTGTCTCCTCTGGGTCACTGGGCCAGGCTATGGCTCTGTGGATAGTGGTTTTCCTTACAGAGAACTAAGGTCCTTGCTATCACTCATCCCAGAAGATGCTGATGCTGAGAAGGGAAACAAGGACCCGCATGAGTCCCACACTAGATGAGGATCAGTTTAGCCCAGTACCTGAAGTGTGAAGATGCCTGGAGAGTTCGTGGTGGTGGGAAGTTGGCTTAAAGGACCGGCACATGGAGAACACACCATCAGATAGGAAGGAAGGTGGTGTGAGAAGAGCCCCTAGGATGAGATTGAGCCAGCTGGGAGGAATGATACATTATTACCCACAGTGCATAGCTCTTCCATTATCCCTGAAGCTTCAATGCACTCCTGTTTCACATCCTAATTCCAGTTATTCTTTTAAGTATTATATGTGGTCCTATCCTGTGCTGCAGATGGAGTAGCAAGAGGAAGAACAATGCCACAATCCCGGGATGCGAAATTGGTAGAAAGAATAATAACTACTAGTTACCCCTCTTCACAGAAGAGTGGCCATCCCACCAGCCATCAGCAGCAGAGGAAGTAGCATGGGAGCATAATAAGAACTATGGGTGGAGGAACTCAAAGTCCATGTCCCTGAGCACCTCCGACCTCTGAGATACAGCCAGATGCCTTGCAAAGGGCTACTTCCCAGAAATCACGTTAGTGGGACTCAAACTGTTCTAATTTGGGCATAAAGGTAAATAAGGCATTGTTTTGCAGTCATAGGCAACATACACAAAGTACTTAGCCCATTTGTCAGCTTTTAACAAGCAATAATTACTCCACATACAGGACCTTTTGTTATTTCGGTAGTTATATTATCATGATCTGGGAATCTTGGCTTTCATTTCCCCAGAGTGGCTGACTGATAGGTCACTGTTGGTTTAGAGCTATTTGGTGTTCTCCAGGCACTTGACAAGGATTTGTGGAAACAAAGCGTTCTAAGTTCTGTTTAAAATACAATAAAGATTCGACTTTGCAGACAAAAAGCAGGGCAAGACAAAATGTGGGACAAGGCCATTGCAAGCTGGGCTGCCCAGGGAGAGATTTGACAACAACAGTGACATGCAAAGGACAGGAGAACTTGAGGGTTGGGAGAAGAGAAAGAGAAGCGAAAGTTTATACGAGGTGGTTTTGTAGAAGATCAAACCTGACATATTTTTAGGACTTGCATATAAAATGCAAAATAGTCATGCCTTTTAAGAACCATCTTTGAAATTGCAATAAATTCTCCTTGACAGAAACTCAGTCAAGTCCAGCATGTAATATTCTGCTGTCAGGAAGAGTAATGATGAGTGGTGTACATTCTTCTGTTCTATGGGAAAAAAATAAATAGATGAAGGAGGTTGCTTGCCTGGGAAGATGGAAGTTAATTTTCCAAAGCTGCTTTTCAAGGCTTAGCTTGCTTTCTTTGTGGGGGTCTCCTTTTTATCACTCTTGTGTAAAATGAATACTTTTAGGAAGGCACTCTTTGGTCCATTCTTTCTCACCACTTCTTTCCCATGAAGAAGAAGTAAGAGGATCTGGAATTAGATAAATTGGGGCATGAACCCAAGCTCTGCCAGTTATTAGCTATGAGTTCTTGAGCAAGTTGTTTCCATACCCAAGCCCAAATAAAGGAAATTGTGAATAAGGGTAATAATAGGACATCTCTCCCAAGTCTTATTATGAGGACTGACTGAAATAAGACATGCTACATGCTTAGACTACAATTGTGGCATTTTGTAAGTGCTCAATAAATGTTAGTTGCTATTATCATCACCATCATTGTCATCGTTGTCTTCTTCTTCTTCTTCTTCTTCTTCTTCTTCTTCTTCTTCTTCTTCTTCTTCCTCTTCTTCTCTTATTCTCTTCTTCTTCTCCTCCTCCTCCTCTTCTTCTTCTTCTTCTTCCTCTTCTCCTCCTCCTCCTTCTCTTCCTTCCTTCCCTCCTTCCTTCCTTTCTTTCTTTCTTTCTTTTTCTTTCTTTCTTTCTTTCTTTCTTTCTTTCTTTCTTTCTTTCTTTCTTTCTTTCTTTCTTTCTCTTTCTCTCTCTCTCTCTCTCTCTCTTTCTTTCTTTCTTCTTTCTTCTTCTTCCTTTTCAATAGTTTCTCGCTTTGTCACCCAGACTGGAGTGTAGTGGCACAATCTTGGCTCACTGCAACCTCCACCTCCTCAGTTCAAGCAATTCTCCTGTCTCAGCCTCCTAAGTAGCTGAGACTACAGATGCATGCCACAACGCAGGCTAAGTTTGTATTTTTAATAGAGACAGGATTTTGCCTTGTTGGCCAGGCTGGTCTCGAACTCCTAACCTCAGGTGATCCACCCACTTCAGCCTCCCAAAGTGCCTGGATTACAGGCATGAGCCACCACGCCCGGCCTCTTTCTTCTTTATAGTTGTCATTACTTTCTACCATCTCTAGAGATGTCACTTCTTTGTTTTTTGTTTTGTTTTGTTTTGTTTTGTTTTTTAACAGAATGTTTTCCCAATTCAAGGTCAGAGTTTTGGGATTCCACAATCATGTTTTGGGGCCACTGCAAAGGGTGAATTTGAGAAAGAGAAACCAAATGGACTTTAATAAGCTTCTTCCCTTCTGCTAGTTCATCTCAAGAAGTTTTGCTGTGTGTGTATGTCTCCTGTCCATTTTATTTTGAAAACTCTATTATAATCTAATCATGTAACAGATATTTTAGGAAAGTTACTATCAATCATCCCTATTAACACACAAATATCTCAACTATCTACCAGTTTTAAAGATAAAATAACACTTCATGACTACCTATCTCCTTTCAAGCACTGCTCATTAATCTGCTCCTCTTCAAGCAAAACTCCCCAAAGAAGTAGGTGCAATTCGTATATCCTGTTGCTCCCCCAAACTTCTCCTTTCAATGCAAGCTTCCTTCCTCAACACTATTGAGACCACCCTTGTCAAAGGCAGCAGTGACTTGAGTTGCCACATTCACTGGCCATTTCTCTATCCTTCTGGCACTTGACTTCGTAGCAGCATTCAGCCAAGTAGACCCTCCCTTGTTCTATTGTTGTTATTCTCTAACATCTTTAGAGATACTATAGTTTCACCAGCTTCTTCTGGTGTCCATGTCCTCACTTTCTCCAGACTTCCATCTAACCAGCTGTGCCTTTGCAGTTTTGTTGTTGTTGTTGTTAATTTCTTCCCAATGGCTTGAAATGCCCTAGAGCATTTCCCAGGCCCCCTTTCCCTTCTCAACCTCTACTCTCCTTAGGTGATCTCATCCAGTCTAATGGCTTTAAATGTC
Organism: Macaca mulatta; assembly: GCF_049350105.2. Taxonomy (NCBI): domain Eukaryota; kingdom Metazoa; phylum Chordata; class Mammalia; order Primates; family Cercopithecidae; genus Macaca; species Macaca mulatta. Next base: position 14,262,595 of record NC_133410.1, read on the forward strand.
ATATATACAACTTTGAAGCCCAAATTTTATCTCAAGATTTTAACCTTTTTCTGACTTATATATGAACTCCTACTAAATGCCATCTGATATGGTTTGGTTCGGCTCTGTGTCTCCACCCAAATCTTACCTTGAATTGTAATCCGCATAATCCTGATGTGTCAAGGACAGGACCAGGTGGAGGTAATTGAATCATGGGAGCAGTTCCCCCATGCTATTCTTGTGATAATGAGTGTGTCTCACAAGATCTGATGGTTTTATACACTTCTGGCATTTCCCCTGCTTGCACTCATTCTCTTTCCTGCCACCCTGTGAAAGGGTGTCTTCTATCATGATTGTAAGTTTCGTGAGGACTCCCTAGCCATGCAGAATGGTGAGTCAATTTAACCACTTTTATTTGCAAATTACCCAGTGTCTGGTATGTCTTCATAGCAGCATGAGAACAGAAAAATACAGTAAATTAGTACCAGGAGTGGGGTGCTGCTATAAGAGTACCTGAAAATGTGGAAGTGACTTTGGAACTGGATAACAGGCAGAGGATGGAACAGTTTGGAGGGCTCAGAAGAAGACAGGAAAATGTGGGAAAGTTTGAAACTTCCTAGAGACTTAGAGGGCTCAGAAGACAGGATGATGTAAGAAAGTTTGGAACTTCCTAGACATTTGTTGAATAGTTTTGACCAAAATGCTGATCATTATATGAACAATGATGTCCAGACTCAGGTTGTCTCAGATGGAGATGAGGAACTTCCCAAGGAATGAAGCAAAGGTGACTCTTGCTATGTGCTAGCAAAGAGACTGGTGGCATTTTGCCCCTGCCTAGAGGTCTATGGAACTTTGAACTTGAGAGAGATGATGTAAGGTATCTGGCAGAAGAAATTTCTAAGTAGCAAGGCAGAGCATGAAAGTGTGGAAAGTTTGCAGCCTGATTATGTGATATAAAAGAAATACCCATTTTCTGGGGAGAAAGTCAACCCTGCTGCAGAAATTTGCATAAGTAACAAGGAATGAAATGTTAATCACCAAGGCAATGGGGAAAATGTCTCCAGGGCACGTCAGAGACCTTCACAGCAGCCCCTCCTATCACAGGTCCAGAGGCCTAGGAGGGAAAAATGGTTTTGTAGGCCAGGCCCAGGGCTTCCCTGCTCTATGCAGCCTCAGGACATGGTGCCCTGTGTCCCAGCTGCTTCAGCTCCAGCCATTACTAAAAGGGGCCAAGGTACAGCTCAAGCCATTGCTTCATAGGGTGCAAGCCCTAAGCCTTGGTGGCTTCCATGTGGTTTTGAGCCTGCGAGTGCACAGAAGTCAAGAACTGAGGTTTGGAAACCTCTGCCTAGATTTCAGAGGATGTACAGAAATGCCTGGATGTCCAGGCAGAAGTTTCTTGCAGAGGCAGAACCCTCATGTAGAATCTCTGCTGGGGCAGTGCCAAAGGGAAATGCAGGGTGCAAACTACCATGCAGAGCCCCCAGTGTGGGGCTGCCTACTAGAGCTGTGAGAAGAGGGCCACCATCCTGCATACCCTAGAATGGTAGATCCACTGACAGCTTGCATTGTGCACCTGGAAAAGCCACAGGCACTCAATGCTACCCCATAAAAGCAGCCAGGAGGGGGGCTGTACCCTGAAAAGCCATAGGGGCAGAACTTCCCAAGGCCATGGGAGCCTACCTCTTGCATCAGTGTGACCTGGATGCGAGATATGGAGTCAAAGGAGATCCTTTTGGAACTTTAAGGTTTAATGACCACCCTATTGGATTTCAAACTTGCATGCGGCCTATAGCCCCTTTGTTTTGACCAATTTCTCCCATTTGGAATGGGTATATTTACCCAATGCCTGTACCCCCATTGAATCTAAAAAGTAATTTGCTTTTGATTTTACAGGCTCATAGGTGGAAGGTACTTGCCTTGTCTCAGATGAGACTTTGGACTTGGACTTTTGAATTAATGCTGGAATGAGTTAAGACTTTGGGGGACTGTTGGAAGGGCATGATTGTGTTTTGAAATGTGAGGACATAAGATTTGGGAGGGACCAGGGATGGAATGATATGGTTTGGCTCTGTGTCCCCACCAAATGTCACCTTGACTTGTAATCCCCATAATCCCCACACATCAAGGGCAGGACCAGGTGGAGGTAATTGAATCATGGGGGGCAATTTACCTATGCTGTTCTCATGTCATTGAGTGTGTCTTAAAAGATCTGATGGTTTTATAAGCATCTGGCTTTTCCTCTGCTTGGACTCATTCTCTCTCCTGCTGCCCTGTGAGCAGGTGCTTCCACCATGATAGTAAGTTTCCTGAGGCCTCTCCAGTCATGCAGAACTGTGAGTCAATTAAATCCCCTTTTTAAAATAAATTACCAAGTCTCAGGTATTTCTTCATAGCAGCACGAGAACAGACGAATACATCATTTCTTCTCAGATTTATCTCGTTCTTAGTAAACCAAAGAAGAAGTTTGACCACGTCATACCCTCATTTAAAATCCATCAAATGTCTTGGATCTGGCCCCTGACTCGCTCCTCAAGCCTCATCTCTCAATATATTTTGACCCTGCTTATCCTTAATGCTCACCCTATGCCATGTGACCAGTGTTGTTTTCTCTACACATTATGCTCATGTGTTTCCCTTTTCATAGAATGTGCTTTCTCTCTATCTTTGTTAATGTCCCACAAATTCCTATGTATACTACTCAGACCCTATTTAATCATCTGCTCAGACTTAAATGCCCCTTCTTCTACCACCCCGGTGACTTAGAAACCTGTCAAGTACTTGCCACTTACTTATATCTTGGTTTATCATTACCTATCTCTTTCCCTTGCCAGCATGTGAGCATCTCAAGAGTGCAGTCTGTGTCATTCAGCCATATAGTCCCAGCACCTGCCATAGTGTCTTGCAGACCACACCAGCATTTTCAGGATCAACATTTAAGTTTTATTGAGATTACTCTGTACCAGGCATTGTACCAAGTGTTTAGAGAAACCCTGTCATTAGGCAGAAAGCACTTTCTCTTTCTCCATGCTTCTGTCTATGCAGAGGGAATTGTTGGTGTAGCACTTTTATCCTCTCTCCTCCTCCCAAGGTCAAACGGAATTACTTTTCTGATTGGAAGATGCAGAAGACAAAGTTAAGCATATGTAGTTCAGATTTCTCATAGGAGAGTGCTGTCTGCAATGAGCACTTGCTTCTTCATGCCAAAAATGCCCCTGTGGCTGGGCATGTCAGTCTTTCTAATTCTGGGGATTGCATTAAAAATCCCACTTTTCTGTTTTTGCAATATCAATATTATCAGAGTTTTTAAAAATGATATATTGGCCCTGTCTACTGACTCTTTTACTTTTCATTTGGTCAAAGTTCAGTTGTGGGAAGATAAAGGATTTTTATCGGTTCCCCACTTGAAGGTCCCAGCCCTTATGAAGCCTGAAATATTATCCCACATGGTAAGTTCTCAATAAAAGTCAATTGAACTAAAAGAAAATTAAGTCTAATATATTTATGAATCAAAGTGAATACCTTATGCTGTGGAACATATTAACACTGATATTTCATGACTTATAGACATTTGTTTATTGCTCATACTACTTGTCCCAGACATGATCCTCATAATAAAGACCTAATATATGAATATACCACCATCTTGTCATTATGTCATTTCAGCACATGACTACAAGGTAGACCCAGCAAGAGAGAAACGTTTGTAAGTTTACATATCCTTTATTATTTCCAACTGGAAGTGGCACTTCCATTTACAGCCATTTTGCCAGAACAAGTTATATGGATCTGTGCTAACTACAAGGAAAACTGAGAAACGTAAGAGAGCATGTGGGATATTCAGCAAGCCTTAGGGTCTCTGCCACAACACTTGAACACCATGCAACAGTATGTCTGGAGACAAGGAACTCTTGACTGAACTTCACGGTGAATGCCTCACTTCATTCCTATGCTGCTATCACAAAACACCTGAGACTGGGTAATTTATAAAGAACAGAAATTTATTTTCTCACAGTCCTGGAGGTTGAGAAGTCCAAGACCAAGGTGCTGATAAGTTCGCTGTGTCAGGTGAAGGCCCTCTTGCTGCATTTTCACGTGGCAAAAGGTGAAAAGGAAAAAAGAGGACAAAGTCTGTGTCTTCTGGTGGAAGACAGAAGAGAGTGAATCCACTCCCTCAAGCCCTTTTTATTTATTTATTTATTTATTGAGATGGAGTTTCACTCTTGTCGCCCAGGCTGGAGTGCAGTGGTGAGATCTTGGCTCACTGCAACCTCCACCTCCTGGTTCAAGTGATTCTCCTGCCTCAGCCTCCCGAGTAGCTGGGATTACAGGTGCGCACCACCATGCCTGTCTAATTTTTTGTATTTTTAGTAGACATGGGATTTTGCCACACTGGGCAGGCTGGTCTCGAACTGCTGACCTCAGGTGATCTGCCTGCCTTGGCTTCCCAAAATGCTGGGATTACAGGCGTGAGCCACCATGCCCAGCCCTCAAGCCCTTCTATAAGGGCCCTCATCCCACCCATGAGGACTGCACCCTAATGACTTAATCACCTCCTACAAGACCCCACCTCTTAATATTATAACATTGACCACTAAGCTTCAACATATGAATTTTGGGAGACACATTCAGCTCACAGCAGTGAATGAGATGCATACTATGTGAAATTAGACAGATAGAAAGGGGGAAGTCAGGCATCATGTACAGAAAAAGGTCAAGCAAGAGGGATTGGAGGGATCCCCTACCCACTTCTCAACCCCAACACTCAGTTTCCTTATTTATAAAATCAAGATAATGTTTCCTTCTCCATGAGGTATTGTGAAGATTGAATAAGATAAAAATATATAGACTGTCAAGCACAGTATCTGGCTTTTGGTAAGTTTTCCAGAAATATTACTTCCTGTCCCCTTCTTGACTAAAAAATCACATCACAAGCCCTTTGATCTCCACTAAATACATATTCCTAAAGATATGAGGGTTTCCCCTAAAATTACTTTTCAGAACAAAGGAAGCTGCCTTATTTTTATGAGTTTACAAGGTATCTCATATAAAAAGAGTTCTTCTAATTATTTGGAACAATGAACTATTTGTCAAGATATATTTGCCTGAAATGTACTCAATGTTGATTTTCAAAGTGATAGAGGCCACTTGACAGCACTGGGTTTTTAAAAGGAAGAAAAGGAATTTAACACAGATTTAGTAATTATTTCTGGGGTTAAAGAGTATGATTTCCAGACAGAAGCACTGCTTATTGTTTTAAACAAGCCTTTCAAAAATAATTTTAAATACCAATTTAAATAAAAATAAACGAAATACTGATGCACGCTATAACATAGATGAACCTTGAAAACATAACGCTAAGTGAAAGAGCCAGTCACAAGGAAACATATTGTACAATTACGTTTATATCAAATGTCAGAACAGGCAAATTCATGGAGATAGAAAGTAGATCAGTGCTTGCCTAGGGCTGAGGGATTGGGAGTAATTACAGAGCGCCACTAATAGATGTGGAGTTTCTTTGGAGGGTGACAACAATGTGCTAAAGTTGAGCGTGATCATGGCTGCACAGCTCTGTGAATATACTAAAACCCCTGACTTGTACACACTGAATGGAGAAATTGTATGGCATGTGAATTATATCTCAATCAAGTTACTACAAAAACCAGTTTAATAACTAGTTGCTGTGTAAATATTACACAGAAAGAATGAAAGAAAACTATGAGAACAGGTATCTACAGCTTGGAATAAAATGTACAGTGACAGCATCATGGATCCAAAAGACTTTGAATTCCAAATAACTTCAATGGGAATAAAGCTGAATTGCTCCAGGCATCCTACTTAGATGACTCACAAAGCAGATCTAGCAATGAGCAAAAAAGTAACAGCAAAGAGTTCCTTTGTGGAATTGAATACAGTTTTTTTCATGAAATATGATGTAGGAAAAAATATTTTTAAATTAACATACCATTTTATATAATATTATTCATATTATACTCTACTACATATATTAATATAATATTTAAAATATGTAACTAAATTAATAATGTGAATGCTATAAGTAGACTTCAGGCCATGTCTTCAATACCCCCAAAAGTGTATTTAATCAGACTGACCACAAATTTTTAGAAGATTTTCATACTAGATAAAAGGAGTTTCAGCTGAGAGAAGTAACACCTTAAAATCCTGAAGTTATGTAGAACAACGGGGAGCCCTCGTCCTCTAGACGCTTGCTAGTCCTATCGGCCATACTGTTCTCTACATCTTGAGATTTGGGCCACGCCCAGGTTCAAGCCTGAGCTAGAGAGAACATTTCTTCATTCCAGTGTGTAGAGCAGTGCATGACATAAATAGGTACTATTAAAACACAGTTCTTCAAAACCTATTACACAAATGGCCGGTTTTCCTTCTTGAAAACTTGCGACAACATAGAGGACATTATGCTAAGTGAAATAGCCATACACATAAAGATAAAATACTGCATGGTCTCATTTAAGTATAGGATCCAAAAAATTCAAACTCACAGAAGCAGAGAGTAGGACTGTGGTTACCAGGGGTTAAGGGTGAAGGAAATGGAGAGGTACTGATCAAAGAGGACAAACTTTCATTTATAAGATGAACAAGTTCTGGAAAGCTAATGTATATCATGAGTGGTTATCGATGTGTTAACCCTAATTTGATTGTGGAAATCATTATTCAATCTATATGTGTACCTAACAAATTAGTTGTATACCTTGAATATAGTCAACCTTTATTTGTTAACTGAATACTTAAAAATTTTTAAGTGTTACATATATGAATACTGATCGTAAAGTATAAAACTCCTCCATGCTGTCATTGTGCAAATGAAAACTAAACAATGACCAAATATCTGACAGCAATTCTGTAGTCCAGTGTTTTTAAACTGCAGCTTGCAATACATTAGTGAGACATGAAATCAATTTAGTGAGTACCTAATGGCATTAACACATATTTATATATATATGTATCACACATACCTATACGATCAGAATACAATAAAATGGAAGAAATTATAATAAAATAATAATCAGTTATCAGTGGACAGAATAAAAGTAAAGCTATTGGTACACATTGTATATAGTAAGGGCATTTTAAACTTTTTTCACAAATATGTTTATGTGTGAGACTGCACATGCAAGGCATGTGCTTGGTTGTGGTGTAAAATGTATTTTTTACCATGATTTGCAGTTTAGGAATCATTGAAGCACACTGTGGTAGAACAAATTTCTGCATTCAGTGGGTGGGAAAGTTGGCTGTAATAACCCCTAAGTTTCCACCCAATTCTTGGTTGAGGATGCTGGAATTCTTAGCACTATGAGGAAGAAAAAGTGGTAGCCTCTTCCAAGACCAGGGAGATGGTATGTTGCTCAGAACTGCTGAAACGCACGTCGAAGACACAAGTCCCCCAGCCATTCAGTAATTGTAAACACATTTCAAGCTGATGAACAGTGTTCAACAGCTCCAGTGAGAAGTCAATGGAGAAATAAAATCCAAAAACTCTTCCATTGCTGTTAACAGAGAAGCATTCCAGTGGTTTAAATCACAAATCTAATGAACGTAAATGCCCAGTATATTTAAATTTCTGGACAGAGCAGCCTTGTAATCAGTACATTTCTTACCCTCAGTTCCTCTTAGGAACTCTCATTTGCCTCATTTGTGCTAATAAAATCCTCAGTAGTAGGTCTCTTACCACTGATAATATTTTCAACAAGGCATTGGTGCCAACTTTGGGTCTGGAGTACAGCAATAAAACTGGAGACATGAGTAAAATCTGACCACAGAGCATTGGAACATCTCTTAAAAATTCCAAAACAAGTTTTAAAAAATGAATCAGAGTTTTTTCCTCTTAAAACATGAAATGTCATCACTTCACAAGAAGCTCTATGAGCCATATATAATTATAAACATATTTCGCTTTTTTGGAGTAAAGTGACTGAAACTGAAACAATCTGGTTAGGTCATTAACTCTACAACTGTGCAACTCACAAATGCAATGGTCCAACTTCAAAATAAGTTAACATTTACTGAGTATAAACTATGTGCCAGGCATAGTGGTAAGCTCTATGGGTTGGCTGAAAAATATATCAGGTATAGTTCCTGCTATGAAAGTCTCACGGATGTACAATTTAATTGTGGAAATGGATTGTACCCAAGTAAAAAAAAACAACACAGAGGGCAAGTCATGGTAAGAATTCAACTTTTCTAGGTAAAACTTTTTTAGATGAGATGAAGGTTATAGACTTTTCACCAGAAAAAAAGCATATTTACATAAACACTCCACCGCCAATGCATTTGCTAACAATTTAGTTCTACAAGTGCACTCTGGGTTTCAAACATTTAAATTAAGAGTTCAATGAAAATTCCATGGAAGAGTAAAGAATGAATTCACAAAAGAGGCTTTCTTAACCAACCTCTTCTTTACCAACTCAATGGCTTAACTAGCATTCTTCACTTCTTTAAAAAAAGAAAATACCAACAGATGCCAAGGTATACTGACTATTCCCTCTTCATAAGCTCTCTCTATATATACTTCTACTCCTATCATTTGAGGTTTACACTGACCAGTGGTCAGTGGTGTTTGCTCCTGTCTTAGTCTGCTTGGGCTTCCACACAAAATACCATAAGCTGTCTGGCTTAAACAACAGAAAGTTATTTTCTCTCAGTTCTGGAGGCAAGAATGGTAAGATCAAGGTTCTGGTCAATTTGGTTTCTGGTGTGGGCCCTCTTCCTGGACTGTAGATAGCTGCCCTTTCACTATGTCCTCACATGGCTTTTCCTTGGTGTGTGTGTAAGCACAGAGAGAGAGAAAGAGAGCAGACTCTGGTATCTCTTCTTATAAGGACACTAACCCCTATTGGATTAGTGTCCCACCTTTAATTTAACATTGATTAATTCACTGGAGGCTCCATCTCCAAATGCAGCCACTCTGGGAATTAGGATTCCAACAGATGAATTTTGAGTGGAACACAAACAGTCACTTACAGCAGCTTCCGAACCTGATTTACACTGGGAATTATGCAATTTGCTCAAGAGAATGTGCATCAAGGTAAAACAAGTATGGGCTCCCTGGTAGGCAGAGTAATAGTCTCCCAAAGATGCCCGCAACTTCATCCTTGGTAACAGTGAATATGTTAGATTACAAGGTAAAGGAAAACTAAGTTTGCAGATAGAATTAAGGTTGCTAATTCTTTGCTTTTAGGATAGGAAGATTATCCTGAATTATTTAGGTGAACCAATGCAATCGCAAGCACCCTTAAAAGTAGAAGAGGCTGGAAGAAGGTAGCTGAAGAACTAAAGAACTAGAGTGATGGCAGCATGAGAAAGAATGAGCCCTGACTTTGTCGGCTTTAAAGATGGAGGAAGCGAGACTTGAGCCAAAGAAAGCTGACAGCAAGGAAATGTATTTTCCCCTAGAGCTTCCAGAAAGTAACCTAGTCCAACCTTCATTTGAGCCCAGTGAGAATTGTGTTGGACTCTTAACCCACAGATTTGTAACATAATAACTGTGTGTTGTTTCAAGCCACTAAATTCGTGGTAATTTGTTACTGCAACAATAGAGAACTCAAATAGGATTTTTTTTTCATAAGAACTAAGTGGAATGTTTGGAAATACTGGATAACAAGTGAAATTAAGCTAAATATTTGCTGCTATGTTAGGCATGGCAAGATTCATTTTAAATTAATGGTGGAAAGAAATATAAAAACTAACATGTCTTAACTAAAATTATTTTACCAGCATCAGAGTCTAAAGAAACAAACTGAATGTCATTCATGATGCATTATGGATATGCTTTATTGTATTTTCCAGAGTTCTTAAGAGAAGTTGAACCAATAGGAGATAGATAGATAGATAGATAGATAGATAGATAGATAGATCGATCGATCGATCCATATATTCCAATAGGAGGGGACACACACACACACACACACACACACACACACATTGATATGGTTTGGATTTGTGTCCCTGCCCAAATCTCATGTCAAATTGTAATCCCAAATGTTGGAGGTGGGGCCTGGTGGGAGGTGATTGGATCGTGGAGGTGGTTCTTCATGAATGGTTTACTGCCATCTCCTTGGTGCTGTTCTTGTGACAGTGAATGAGCGAGTTATCGCGAGATCTGGTGTTTAAAACTGTGTAGCACCTCCCTGCTCCCTCTCTTGCTCCTGGTCTGGCCATGTAAGATGTGCCTGCTTTCCCTTCATCTTCTGTCATGCTTGTAAGTTTCCTGACACCTTCCCAGAAGCTGAGCAGATGCCAACACCACACTTCCTGCACAGTCTGTGGAACTGAGAGCCAATTAAACCTTTTCTCTTCAAAAATTACCAGTCTCAGTTATTTCCTTATAGCAGTGCAAGAACTGAATAATACATATATGTAATACACACACACACATATGTATATACATATGTATTAGTATATAGATGTATTATGTGTATATATATGTGTGTGTGTTTATGTATAGGTGTATGAATACAGTTTGTGACAAGGTTACAAGAAACTGGCTCACAAAATTAGGGAAGCTGAGAAATCCTGCAACCTGCTAGTCTACAAGGTAAAAACCAAGGAAAACCGGAAAACTGGTGGTATAATTCAGTCAGAGTCTGAAAGCCTGTGAACCAGGGAAGCCAGTGGTGTAAATTCCCATTGGAGGGCCAGAGAAGAAGAGATGAAATGTCCAACTCAAGCAGGCAGGGAGGAAGCAAAAAGGGCAAATTCCCCCTTTCTTCACTTTTTGTTCTATTTAGGACCTCAAAGCACTGGATGATGTCCACCTACACTGCGAAGGGTGATCTACTTTACTGAATCTACTGATTCAAATGCTAATCTCATCTGGAAACACCCAGAAATTATAGATACACCCTGAAATAATATTTAATCTGGGCACCATGTGTTGCAGGCAAGTTGACACATGCAATTAACCATCACATTGATAAAAGAAAGGCAAAGTCTACCCCTTTGTCTACAAAGTCTACAAAGGAGTAGACTTTGCCATATTCGAAGAAAAGATGTTAGCCCTACCTAAAAAGATTGGTACATGGACATATGTTTATATACGTTAGGTTAAATTAAATGAGTAAGGGAGAAATACATTTTTGTATATGTGAGTCCTTACATTAACAGATTTTATTTGCTTAAACAACCAGCTATCCATCCTGATCATGTTGAATAAAAAGACTCCTCTAACCACATTTTCTCATGTGGACAACTCAAAAGTGAGGAAATAATGGCATTTTTATAGGATCACTCAATCGAGACCATCAGTGGGCTGAGCTAAGTTGGTTTGTGTCTCTTTGATGACACTTTATGGTTCAGAGAATTCAAGAGATATTCATGGGTTAACTGCACAGTGCCTGGTAATTGGCTTTACACCAACAGTACAGGAAAAATAATTATTTATGTAATTATTTTTGTCTCCTTTCCTTGTGGCACTGTCTTTTTGAATGAGGTAGGAAGAATTAATTGGGGTTGGGGGAGCGTGTCACAGGGGCCAGCAGATGGAGAGGAGTCCTGGTCTTGGAGGCAGGGGTGGAGAGGCAGAGCTTGTTAAGAAATATCATTCCTGTGACAGTAGGTGTTGTGGGAAGACACAGGCAACTCCTGAAGCTTTTCTTGAAGCAGTTTGCTGTGATCCCCTACAGAGACTGATTACCCAGGTTCCGTTCTGAAGAAAATGCCTCTAGGATCTTCATGTCAAGAAAACTTTAAATGAGGGCTGAAAGATGTAGAATTAGACTGTCAATAAAGAAACAAGCAAATGTATCTCTATTAAAGGCTTTCAGTCCTCTCTTAGGGCACATATAAGAACCATTTCATTTCATCCAATATGAAAGACATACCCAAGCAAACAGGGAGGGAAAAACTTGGAGGAAATAGAGATTATACAGGAGAAGAAAAAACATGTATCAACAAAAATGTTAAAAGAAAACGATACATTTTCCCTTTCTTTTGAAAGGAATAACGTTATTTTTTCTACTTGCCGGTGTTCTCATGATATTTATGCCTGACTTAAATGTGGAGACTAAAAACCCTTACCCAAGTATGACTAGAGGGAAACAGTATAGTGTAATAGAATTCTCTCGTTAAAAAATGGTTGGCATAATGCACTCAAACCTGTGTTAGCCTGTCTTCCCCTTTGAAGCTCTAATAAAATGAAAATAACTGCATTTTTGGAGCACATAAGCCCACAAGGACAAAGAGAATGAAAGAGGAAAGAGGAGGCATCTCAATAATATTTCAGGAGATAGAAAGAAGAAATATTGGGTGACTGGCTTAAAAAACTCTAATATGGAGTCCTAAGAAGGCAAAGAAAGAAAAGGCGAGTCCACCAGGTTACATTATGGAAAATGTGAATTGCCAAAAAGCCTCAGGAATTTACATTGCCATGTGCTTCTTAAAGCGAGGGAAAGGTGGGCTGAAAACAGGACTAATTGAAGATCTGTTTAAAGAACTCCCACATCCCTTTCTTTGTCATCTCACGGGCGTACAACTGGTGGAAGAGTGTCTCAAGGATGTAAAATGGAGAAGCTATGATACCAGAAAAACACAATACCATATTAAAAGCTGGGGCATTAAATAAAAGTGTTTTCACCAAATATTGAGATCCTTGGCCAAGCTTGTACTTTCCAGACTAAAAGATTGAAATATTTTTTCAAAGGAATTTGACCAGCTCAAAATAAAGAGAGGGAGAAAGAGACAGACAAAAAGAGCCATAATTTGAAATTCTTCAGGGAAAATGCTTAGCCAGATAGTGAAGTCCACAGGAAACAAGCCCTACAAGCACAGAGATTTTTAGTCCCCAAATCCTAAATGTGTGCCGACAACTAAGAATCATCAAATACTTAGAAAATCACCCAATATGAATGGTACACCCAAGCAAACAATCAGGGAGGAAAGAACTTGGAGGAAACAGAGATTATACAAGAAGAAGAAAAAATAATATCAATAAAAACATTAAAAGGAAAGGAAACTACACATTAATATCCTCAGACACACAGACACAAAAAATTTCGGCAAAATATTAACAAATTGAATTCAGCAGCAAATAGAATGGATAATACCTTATGACCAACTGGAGTGCATTCCAAAAATGCAATGGTGTTTTAACATTTGAAAATTATTCTGTTACATGCCACATTAACAGACTAAATGAGAAAAGTTATACAATCATCTCAATGCAGAATAATCATTTGACAAAATTCAAATCCGGCAAAGTAGAAATAGAAGGTAATTTTCTTAACCTAATAAAGCACACCTAATAAAGTATGTTCCTATAAGGAACATATATGGAGAGAGAGAAAGAGAGAGAGACTGTGGAATAGTGAGAAACCAAATACTTTGCCTATAACATCAGAAACAAAAAATGGATATTCTTTCTCTCTGCTCACAGTTCAATATTATATTGAAGGACCGATCAGTGCAATCAGGCATGTCAAAGAACAAAATATTTAATCCATATCAAAAAGAAGAAATAAAACAATATCTATTTGCAGTTGAATAACTGGCTTTGTAGAAAATTCTCCCTAAACTTACAAAAAACGTCCTCGTTTAGGAAGGTTGCACGAAATAAGGCCAATGTGCAAAATCAAATCTATTCCTGTCTACCAGTAATTGGCAATTGGAATTTGAAATAAAATAATAAATACCATATAAAACAGCACCAAAAATATAAAGTACTTAGGTATAAATCTAACCAAATGTGTGCAGGATTTGCATGCTGAAAACTACAAAGCACTAATAAAAGAAATCAAAGAAGATATAAATAAATGAAAAGCTACCTGGTTTTCATAGATTTGGAGACTCAATATTGTTAAGAGGTCAATTCTTCCAAATCTGGTCTGTAAATTGAATGCAGTCACAATAAAAATCCCAAGAGATTTTTTTAAAAAGATGAGTCTAAAAAATTTAGCTAGTTCCAAAATTTATACAGAAAGACAAAGAAATAGATTAGCCAAAACAATTTGCAAAAAGAACTGAGTTGGAGGACTCATATTACTTGGTTTTAATACTCACTATAAAGCTATCATAATAAAGACAGTAAGGTGTTAGTGAAAACACAACCACATAGATCAACAAAGCAGACTAGAGAGCCCAAAAATAAACCCACTCAAACGCAGTGAACTCAATTCTGGCAAAGTGACAAAAACAAATCAATGAAGAAAGGATAGTCTTTTCAACAAATAGTGCTGGAACAACTGAATATTCATATAAAGTAATAAATCTCAACACACACCTTATCCCTTAAACAACAATTAAACACAAAATGAATCATAGACCTAAAGGTAAAATGTAAAATGTTGAAACTTCTGAAAGACTATATAGAAGAAAATTTGCTTGATTTGGTTTTGATAAGTTTTTAAATATAATACCAAAAAACATAATCCATAAAATTAAAAAATGATAAGTTGACATTATCAAAATTAAAAATATTTGCTCTTCAACAGACACTATAAAGTGAAAGAAAAGACAAATCACTAACTGAGAGAAAATATTTGCTAATCATACTAATCACATATCTGATCATGGATTTGTATCCAGAAAACTTACACCTCAATAAGAATAAAACAACTCAATTTTAAAAGTAGACCAAATAAGATATGAAAAGATGCTTTGCCAAGAAAAAGTATTCAGAAGGCAAACAAGCATGTAAGAAATGCACTAGATTATTTGTCATCAGAAAAACACGAATTAAGACCACAATGAGATACCACTATATCTGTGTATCAATTAGAATCACTATTTTTTTTAAATTATAATGAGAACATGTCAAAAAGAAAAACAACCTAAAGAAGCTTTTAACAGCCAAAGCTGTAATAATTTGAGCACAAAATAGGCAACAATAGTCTTGGATTGTAACCCAAAGAATAATATAAAGATCCATGAGTCCATGCTAATATAATTAAATAATCAAATAAACAAATAAATGAGGAGGAATGGACAAATCTTTAAAACAGAAAAATTTCAAATTATAAATATGAAGGAATGTGGTAAATAAAAAATCATCATGAGCATGCCACAGGAATAATTGCTACTGTCACGATCTACTGATAAATGCTAAAATAGTGGGAGAAACTTCAAAGAGCAATAAGATATTTAAATAGCCTCAAGATTTTTTATTTGTAAGATTTAAGTACTGTGATGGTTTTAACAGGTACCTACACATTCCCCAACCCTTAAGTATAGACTAGACTTAGAGATCCACTTCTAATGAATCCAGTAAGAAAGGAAACAAATCACAGCTTTTGAGTAGAGATACCTGGAACATACTACCATAACCATAACTTCTACTGAAGTTAATATCATCAGTAAGAAGTCATGTTGATACCCCCTGATAAGAGGATGTAAGATGGGCATGTCAATTCTGTAATATTCTTGCTAAAATCCCAAAACCCCATGTAATCATGAGAAAACATCAGATAAATCCAAATAGAAGGGAATTCTGTAATATATAACCAGTATGCTTCAGAATATCAAAGTAATAAAAAACTAGAAAAGACTGAGAATCTGTCACAGATTGGAGGAGGCAACGTGGTATCCTGAATTAAATTCTGAAGGAGAAAAGCACTAGTGGAAAAACTGGTGAAACCTGAATACAGTGTTGTAGTTTTAGCCAATAGTATTGATCATTGTTAAATGTTTAGTTTTGGTAAGTGCAGCATGATAGTGTAAGATGTTAACAGTAGGGGTAGGGTATATGGGAACTCTTTATGCTATTTTACAACTCATCTGCAAATCTAAAATTACTTCAAAATAAAAATTCAAAGTATTTAGATTCTTTGAAAAGAGTGCACCATATGAGAAGATAATACATAACAAAAAATAAAAAGAGAAAGAGAAAAACAATCAAAGACCAATAGGGGATAGAAATAATGGAATTAGCAGATGCAAATTTAAAAATAAGTATGTTTAGTATCTTCAGGGAATTAAAAGACAAGATTAAAATTTTGGGCAAACTATAATCTGTAGAAAACAACTAAAAATTCTAGAACTAAATAAATATGGTAACTAAAACGAAGAAATTGGTGAATAAACTTACTACAGATGGTACATAACTAAAAAGAAAATTGGTGAACCAGAAGATAGGCCAGAAGGAAATACGGACTGAGACACAAATGGGTGGAAAAGTAGAGAAAATCATATATGAGGCATATGAATGTAACGGAAAGGTCCATACACCAGTAATTGAAGTCCTAGATATAGAAATTATTTTTAAAAGAGGTACAGGTAATATTTGAAAACCTAATGACTGAAAATACATTTTTGAAACTATGGAAAGATACTCTACCACAGATTCAAGAAGCACTACAAATCTCAATCATAACATCATAATAAAATGGATGAAAAAGAAGTAAAAAGAGAAAACGATCAAAAGAGAATTGATTAAAAAATACATATTACTGTTAGCTGACTCTCGCCAGAAATGATGGAAGCCAAAAATTCAGAGTGTGATATCTTTTATTGTTTTTTGAGATGGAGTCTCGTTCCGTCGCCCAGGCTAGAGTGCAACGGCGCAGTCTTGGCTCACTGCAACCTCCACTTCCCAGGTTCAAGCAATTCTCCTACCTCAGCCTCCCGAGTAGCTGGGATTACAGGTGCCTACCACCGTGCCTGGCTAATTTTTGTATTTTTAGTAAAGATGGGGTTTCACCATCCTGGCCAGGCTGGTCTTGAACTCATGACCTCGTGATCCATCCACCTCAGCCTCCCAAAGTGCTGAGATTACAGGCGTGAGCCACTGCGCCCAGCCCAGAGTGTGATATCTTTAAAATGCTAGAGAAAATTACTGCTAACTTAGACTCCTATGCCCAGGGAAAATATTCTTCAAAAACAAAGGCAAAATATGGACACTTAGAGACAAAAATGGAGCTAATTTATCACCAACAGACAAATGGGAATACATGAGAGAAGGAAAATGGCCCCAAATGGAAGCTCAAAGATATATGAAAGGAAAAATAATTAACATGTGTAAATCTAAATGAATATTGCCAATGTTAAATAAAAATTCTTATAAGATTTGAAATATAAAGATGATTGAAATAACCAATAACAATAACAGATATGTCCGGAGTAGATAAATGGAGTTAAGGCATTCTATTATCTTTGCATGTACTGGGACATTTAAAAACATTTAATAAGTCAGGAAAGCATATTATAAACTCTAGGGTAACCAGTAAAATGTCATTAATTTATATTTTTTTGTAAAACGTATTATGTATGTTTTGCATACCAATTATAATATGAATAACACCATAAACTACAACACAGTAAGTAGTTTATAACAAGCTAGTAAAGGGGAAGATTGAAATAATTTTTTTTAAAGTGACAAATAAGTAAAAAAGTAACATGCTGAGACAAGTAGTAAGATGGTATTACCTCCGAGAGGCAAGAAGGAATATTATAAAGTGATGGAAATAGTATTTATCTTGCTCATAGTGGTCCTTCCATAGTTACACACATTGTCAAAACTTGTTAAAGGGGTACACATACCAAGGGTGAATTATATTATATGAAATTGTGTATCAATAAATTGGATTTAAAAAATCTTTGGTATGATCCAGCAGACTTGAAGGCAAGAAGCATTACCAGAGGGTCATTTTGTAATGAGATAAAATGTTTACTTCATAATGCAGATATCATATTTATAAATGTGTATGTACCTAATAATATGGCCTCAAGACATCTAAAGCAATAATGATTAATGGAGCTAAATAGAAAAATATGCAAATTTATAAACATAATGGTGGAGATTAATACAGCTCTCTCAGTAAGCAATAGAACAAGTAAAAAATAGTACAGATATAAAAGATTTGATAACACAGTTAAGATTATTTAATTTACTTATTTTGAACTCTGCATACAACAAGCACATAATTTATAAACTATCATGTGTACATGTGGGACTCTTAACAATATTTTTTGAAAAGTAAGTCTAAGTAATTTGCAAAGATTAAAATCATACAGAATGTATTCTGACCGGTGTAGAATTAAACTTGAAACTGATAACAAAAAGAAAACTAGAAAACACTCATATTTGAAAATAAATAAACATAATTTCAAAAAACTCATGAGTCAAAGAATAAATCACTGGAAATTTTAAAATATTTTGAAGTAAGTGGTAAGAAAAATGCAATATGCCAAAATTTTTAGAATATAGATATCTGTGTTTACAGGGAAATTTTGAGCCTATTAGAAAAAGATAAGATATTGAAAATCAATAATCTTAGGAGGAAAAAAAAACTATTCTAAAATTCATGTGGAACTGAAAAAAAATAAAAAGCTGAACTAGCCTAAACAATCCTAAGCGGAAAGAGCAAAGCCAGACTCATCACATTACCTGACTTCAAACTATGCTGTATGGCCACAGTAATCAAAACAGCATGGTACTGGTACAAAAACAGACACATAGACCAAAGGAACAGAATAGAGAACCTATAAATAAAGCTGCACACCTACAGCCATCTGATCTTTAACAAAGTCAACAAAGATAAGTAGTGGAGAAAGGGTTCCTGATTCTATAATGGTGCTGGGATAGCTAGCAATATGCAGAAGAATGAAATTAGACCCCTATCTTTCACCATATGAAAAAATCTACCCAAGATGGATTAAAGAATTAAATGTAAGGCCTCAAACGATATGAATCCTAGAAGAAAACCTAGAAAACATCATTCTGGACATTGGCTTTGTCCAGAATTTATGACTAAGTCCTCAAAAACAATTGCAACAAAAACAAAAATTGATACATAAGACCTAATTAAACTACTAAAGAGCTTTTTCACAGCAAAAGAAATTATCAACAGAGTAAACAGATGACCTACAGAATGAGAGAAAATATTTACAAACTATGCATCTAACAAAGGCCTAATATACAGAATCTATAAGGAACTTAAATAATTCAACAAGCAAAAAACAAATAATCCCATTAAAAAGTGGGCAAACAGCATGAACAGACACTGCTCTAAAGAAGACATACAAGAGGTCAACAAACATCGAAAAATGCTCAACATTGCTAATCAACAGAGAAATGCAAATCAAAGCCACAATGAGATACCATTTCACACTAGTTAGAATAGCTATTACAAAAAAGTCAAAAATTGACAGATGCTGGTGAGGCTACTGAGAAAATGGAATGCTTATTATACACTGTTACTGGGAATGTAAATTAGTTCAGCCACTGCGGAAAGCAGTTTGGAGATTTCTCAAAAAACGTAGAACTACCATTCAATCCAGCAATCCCATTAACAGGTATATATCCAAAGGAAAATAAATTGTTCTACCAAAAAGACACATGCAACCGGGTGCAGTGGCTCACACCTGTAGTCCCAGCACTTTGGGAGGCCAAGGAAGGCAAAGCACAAGGTCAGAAGTTGGAGACCAATCTGGCCAACATGGTGAAACCCCATCTCTACTACAAAAATACAAAAATTAGCAGAGTGTAGTGGTACACACCTGTAATCCCAGCTACTCGGGAGGCTGAGGCAGGAGAACTGCTTGAACCCAAGAGGTGGGGGTGGCCAAGATCATGCCACTACACCACAGCTTGGGCAACAGAGCAAGACTCCATCTCGGAAAAAAAAAAAAAAAGAGAGAGAGAGAGACATGAACTCACATGCTTATCCCAGCACTATTCACAATAGTAAAGACATGGACTCAACCTAGGTGCCCATAAATGGTGGACTGGATAAAGGAAATACGATACATATATACCATGGAATACTACACAGCCATAAAAAAGAATGAAATTATGTCCTTTGCAGCAAAATGGACATAGCTGAAGGCCATTATCCTAAGCAAACTAACACAGAAACAGAAAACCAAATACCACATGTTCTCACTTGTAAGTGGGAGCTAAACACTGGGTACACATGGACATAAAGATGGGAACAACAGACACTGGGAACTACTAGAGCAGGGAGAAAGAGAAGGGGGCAGGGGCTGAAAAACTATGTGTTGAGTATTATGCTCACTACCTGGATATTGGGACATTCATACCCCTAACCTCAGCATCATGAAATACACTCATGTAACAAACCTGCATGTGTACCCCCTGAATCTAAGCTAAAATTTGGAATTATTTTAAAAAAGAAAATCAATAATCTAAGCATCAATTTCAAAAAGCTTTTTATAAAAAATAGCAAATTAAGCCCCAAGAAGGAAATAACACAGAGATGAGCAAAACTCAATAAAATAGGAAATAAGCACATAACAGAATCAACAAAGTCAAGTTTGTTATTTAAAATGATTAACACAACTGATAAACCCCTGGCCAAAAAAATAATAATAATAATAAATGGTAAGACTATGACAAAAAGAGAAAAGGTCAAATAAGCAACATCAGAAACGACAAAAGACGCAAGTTAAAAATAAATAAATAAATAAAACTCTGCTTCCCGGTAATCCCAGCACTTTGGGAGGCTGAGGAGGGTGGATAACCTGAGGTGAGGAGTTCGAGACCAGCCTGACCAACATGGAGAAACCCTGTCTCTACTAAACATTACAAATATTAGCCGGGCGTGGTGACAGGTGCCTGTAATCCCAGCTACTCGGAAGGCTGAGCCAGGAGAATCGCTTGAACCCAGGAGGTGGAGATTGCAGTGAGCTGAGATCGTGCCATTGCACTCCAGCCTGGGCGACAGAGCGAGACTCTGCCTCAAGAAAAAAAAAAAAAAAAAAAGCTCTAGGAAAGAAACAATATGTAATAAGATCAGCAGTTGCCTGGAGTTGAGAATGTGGGGTGCTATTGCCTGGCCAGGGACACTAGGCAAAGGTTCTTTATTTTGTTTGTAGTGATACAGACCTGGGTACACACGTGTCCAAAGTCATTAGATTGTACATTTAAATGTATTCATTTAATTGTGTATGAATTATATACCTCAATCAAGATTACTTCAACGAAAAAAGGAATGAAAATTAGAAAGGAAGGGGAAAACTGCAATTATACAAAGATATGATTATGAATGTAGAGGCCAAAAAAGCTACAGATAAGCTGTTGGAATTAATAAGCTAATATAGCAAGACGGCTGGTTACATGGTCAATACAAAAGAAAATAATGACATTTTTAATTACCAACAACAAACAGAAAATGAAATCCAAGTGAAGATACTATTTACAATAGCATCATAGTGTATGCCACGGCACAGCTGTCAATAGAGTTTACCTAGTCATAGTAATATATCCATTGAATATTGATAGTAGTTCTAAGCCAAATTATGACAGAATTGTAATGGTGGGTTGGGGAAAATGTGATGATAGCAGAGTAGGGGAATGTAAAGAGAGTTAAATATTAATACCTACATTCAGTACTTGGAAGTAAAAGAACGATAATCAAAGCAGATCAAGAAATGACAACATAAGCCATTTATTTACAGCCATAGAGGTAAATACAAAATATCAATAGTAATTTAGCATCCACAGTTTTGATAAAAATAAAAATTAAAAAAACTTTAGAATGAGAACATGAATTTTGGAATCAGACAGTCCTGAGTTTGAAATCTGTTTCCACTATTTTCTAGCTGTGTGGCGTGACTGAGACACGTAACATTTCCATGACTTAGATTTTTCATCTGTAAAATGAGGAATAATCATATCTGTTTTATAGAATTGTCATGGAGATTGATGTGGGCAAAAGTATAGTCACAGGGAGCAAAATGATTAAAAACAAGAATGATTGTAGCAAAAAAAAAAAAAAAAAATGATCGTAGCCAATTCTGTATCTAAGGAGCAGGCACTGAGGCCAAGGACTGGGGAATCAGAGGACACAATTTAGGTCATCAGTGGGAAATGTCTCTATATAGGGAAGTAGAAAGAGAGATGGAAGAGTAAAGAGAAATGCAAAACAGATAGTGCTTCGTTCACCAAAGCCTGAGCTGTGGTGGACAGTTGTCATTTTACTGAAGTCTCCAGGATCTTGAGGCTCTTCTTATTTCTATGGGGCTTGGTTGGAGGCAAGACCAGTCTGCAGGGGGAGGAGGGCTACAGCAGACCACAGTGTTGGTGGTGGTGCCAGCTAGGACATGTAGCAACCTAGCAGTGGCTCCACCATGTGTCTCTGCACGATTTCACACTGGTCTTGGAACCCACACTCCCATTTTTGCCTGTTCATTTCCTGTGCCTGATTCTCCAGCAACTCTGTCAATTCTTGAACTATTCTAATTTTCCTTCGATAAATTATTCTGCTTAATTCATCTAGAATTCATTTTTGTTGCTTGCAACTAAGAACAGTCTTGGATACATGGGTCCATACAAAAGATGGTCTGGATTTGAACTTGGGAGAGACAACATAGGCTGAGAGTTAAGTTGGATTACTCTGCACAAAGAGACAAAAACTTCGCCTTTTTCCTCCTGAGGAAGAGGAGACAAAGAAGAGGAGAAGAAATAGGAATGAGAAAAAAGAGAAAATAGCCAAGGAGCATGAAAGGATGGCTAAAGGAACACAGAAGAAAAGGAATTTGGTTGCTAGCATGCAGTTAGGAGGGATTTGTGCATTGCTATGATGTAACCCTCATCCCCATTAGGCCAAACAACCACTCATGTGGGTCTTCTGTGGGTAGATATTTTTGGTGGAAATCAATCAAGGAAGTGGTTCAATTTGAAACAGAACAAGGATACACTTTGCTGAGCATTGTGACAAAACTGTCACAACCAATTACCCAATGAATATATGGGCAGCGGGAGATTTAGAGATGATTGGAAAAGGCTTAAACTATCCCATCCTGCCCCACCCTTCAAATCCCTTCAGAGACGGAAAAAGATAAATAACTCTCGCTGTATACAGAATCAGATTTAAGTCTTTTCACTTGAATTTCAAGACAACCCACTTCAGCTGATGTATGGGTTCAAAACAAGACCTCAGCCAAAAGGAAGCGAATTAAATTTTCTTTAAACATGATGTTTGAAGGTTCTCCAAAAGCTTGCAGTTTTTCTCTATTTTCTGAGCTCAGCTGGTGGGAGACACAGGATGGCCTCTATCCAGGGTACTCCAAAAGTCCCAATGATTGTATATGACCCTTGTGTTAGTCAGGGTTCTCTAGAGGGACAGAACTAATAGGATTTGTATATATGAAAGGGAGTTTATGAAAGAGAATTGACTCACATGATCACAAGGTGAAGTCCCACAATAGGCCGTCTGCAAGCTGAGGAGCAAGGAAGCCAGTGGTGGATCAATCCGAGTTCCCAAACCTCAAAAGTGGACAAGCCGACAGTGCAGCCTTCAGTCTGTGGCCGAAGGTCCAAGAGCCCCTGGCAAACCCCTGGTGTAAGTCCAAGAGTTCAAAAGCCAAAGAACTTGGAGTCTGATGTTCCAGTGCAGGAAGCATCCAGCACCGGAGAAAGATGGAGGCCGGAAGACTCAGCAAATCGGCTTCTTCCACCTTCTTCTGCCTGCTTTTTCTAGCTACACGGGAGGCAGCCGATGGGATGGTGTCCACCCACATTGTGCGTGGGTGTTCATCTCCCAGTCAGCGGATTTCAATGTTAATCTCTTCTGGCCACAGTCAGAAACAGCCAGGTACATCCAGAAACAATACTTTGCATCCTTCAATCCAATCAAGTTGACACTTAATATTAACCATCGCAATCTTATAATCAGAACAATATCACAGGGATGAAAGGAAGAAAGTAAAGTCCTATTTTCTTGGAAAAACTTTGGGTCAAAGCCAGGGAAGCTGGGATCAAAGAAGAGGTACAACCCTCAGGCAAGAAACGAAGCCGCAGAGCTGGAACTGAGCAAGAAGGACGTGGGTAATCAGAGCATCTGGAGAGGAAGAGGCTCAGGCTTACATCTGCTGATGTCTGGGAGGTTCCAGCTGACCTGGAAGTTCAGGTTGAAGGAAATAGTTGCGATCTATGGTGAAATCCCCATCACCCACTAATAAACATCGAGTGTCCCTATGCGGGCCCTCCAACATCAAGTAGCAATGTGTGCTACCTACATCAGCCCCCGCACTTCCTTGCTGTTTTATAGAAAGAGTGGCCTACTTTCCTCCTACCAAAGTCATCTTACAGATAAATTAATTCTGCTGTTTTTAAACCGCCTTTATCTCCATGATCTTGGTGTTTACATGCCACATTTTTTCAGTTGTATGTTAATGTGATATTTGTCCATTAAAATACTGAAAGTCTTTAAAACGAGAGGAAGAACAAAATTCCTGGATGTTCAGCCTAATATACCTTTCTGGGTGATCTCTGCCTTTCATTGTCTTTTAATTTTTTTTTTTTTTTTTTTTTTTTTTGAGACAGAGTCTTGCTCTGTCACCCAGGCTGGAATGTAGTGGTGCCATCTCGGTTCACTGCAACCTCCTCCTCCCAGGTTCAAGTGATTCTCCTGCCTCCGCCTCTGGAGTAGCTGGGATTACAGGCATGCGCCACCACACTCAGCTAATTTTTGTATGTTTAGTGGAAATAGGGTTTCACAATATTGGCCAGGCTGGTCACGAACTCCTGACCTCAAGTGATCTGCCTGCCTTGGCCTCCCAAAGTGCTGGGATTGAGCCACCACATGAGCCACCATGCCCAGCCTCATTGTCTTTGAATCCTTCTACTACCCTGTAAGTTGTAGATAGCTGAGTCATGCAAATCTTTGTGTCCAGATCAATGCAAATGAATTGTGTCCCATAGAATGCAATTGATTATTGCTCTATGGATACTGATCAATTTTTATCAATTAAGAAAATCTATTTCTGCATTCCTGGTTGCCTCAGAGTAGACACTCAAAAATGTTTGTTGACTGAATAAATAATATCTGAAGGAAGCTTAAAATAAAAACCATAAAAACCCTCCCATTAAAGTGTACCATTCTTATAGGTAAGATGGGATTCATAGCACACCACTCATCTTTCAGCTGCCAAGGAGCCTTGTCCACAATGCCTCTAGGCCCTTCAGCCTCTACAGGTTCAACTACCCACTACTTACTGCTCATTCAAATACAGTCTCAAATGAGGGCACTCCCACTTGGCTGTCTTTTTTTTCTCCTCCAGCCCTTGAGATACCATGCATGGGTGGGATCTCTGGTCTTCTGTTGACTAAAGGCAGCAAACCACCTAGAAAGGAAACTGCAGGGTTACAATAGGTACACCTCACCATAGAACACTACACACCAATTACAGAGAGAAAAAGAGAGACAGCAAGAGAGAGACAGACGTGGCAGAAAGATGTGGAACTTATCCAAGATGCCTGATGTTAAAAAAACTCAAATTGCAGAACATGTTAGTATGATCCCATTCTTGTTAAAGCGCTCGCATGTAAGTTGGTATATTCATTAAACAGAATGAACACAATCATATGCCAAACCTTTGAAAGAAAGTTGGGATTATGGAAAATGTTTCCTTTACAGGCCATGTGTTTCTGTAATGTTTCAATTTTGTTTTTTTTACAATAATCACATATTACTGTTGTAAGTAATAAAAAAAAACCTACAATTTTTTTAAAAGGAAAAGCAGCTGATTCTACAAACAGAAACCCATCTTAGTTCACTTGGGCTTCCATAAAATATAACAGAAACTAGGTAGCTTATAAACAGCAGAAATTTATTTCTCACGGTTCTGAAGGCTGGGAAGTCTAAGATCAAGGCACTGCAGATTCACTCTCTGGTGGGAGACTGTTTTCTGATTCATAGATGGTGCCTTCTTGCTGCGTCCACACGTGGTGGAAGGGGCAAGGCAGTTCTCTATAGCCTGTTTTATAAGGCACTAAACCGTATCACCTTCCAATGTTTCCACCTCCTAATACCATCACATTGGTGGTTAGGTTTAAACACATGAATTTTAGGAAGATACAAACATTTAGCCCATAGCAGAACCCTAAGATGCAGGCCCCAAGGCAGATTTCCTGGGTCCCCAATGTAGGAAACATTAGTTTTTATAATATAATACTATTTTCAATCAGAACCAAAGAAAAAAAGAAATTGGGTAAATAGTGTTACCTTCAAACACAAAAGATAGCAACATTTTCAATGTAATGGTTTTCCAAGTACTCTGACAGAAACACACCTGGAATAAAACAGACAAAGTTTATTAGAATTTTTCACTATTTGGTAGTGTTCATTAGCTTACAATGACCTTAGTGCCAGGAATAATTCATCAGAGAAGTCATCCTGTCACTGACGAATCTCGAAATGCTTTGTAAGTTTCCATCAATGTCAGTGTTTCACAAGTTTGCTTTTAAAAACATTTATTAAGCATCTAATGGGTGCCTGATATTTTACTACTTTCTTTCACATGACTATTCTTATCTTTTTTATTAAACGTAATTTAGTAAGTATTATTTTTCTCCTGTTTTTAGATGAGAAAACATGGGCTTAGAGTGGTTAGTAAACTACCTGATTACCAGCCACTTTGATATGAGGTAAAATGGGGAATGTGTGTATAAACGAAATAGATTCAAGCTGGAACCACTGTGCTAAGTGAACACAAGTGTCTCATTTTGTGGAGGACTCACCTTGGGCAAGTGGCCCAGCACTCCCTGGCTATTTGGATCTAACACTTCCTTACACATTTTGGGAACATTGTTCCCAAACAGAAGGTCAGGGAGTCCCTGAAGTCTACACATGAACTCCTTAGGACACATTCCCGGAGTCCTAGGACTGGGAAATAGCTTAGGTTTCTTTTTTTTTCTTTTTCTTTCTTTTTTTTTTTTTTTCTTTTGAGATGGAGTTTTGCTCTTGTCGCCCAGGCTGGAGTGCAGTGGCGTGATCTCAGCTCACTGCAACCTCCGCCTCCCAGGTTCAAGCAATTCTCTTTCCTCAGCCTCTCAAGCAGCTGGGATTACAGGCATGTGCCACCACGCCCAGCTAATTTTTTCTATTTTTAATAGAGATGGGATTTCTCCATGTTGGTCAGGCTCGTCTCGAACTCCCGAACTCAGGTGATCCACCAGCCTCAATCTCCCAAAGTGCTGGGATTACAGGCGTGAGCTTAGGTTTCTATGAGCTCTGATCCATTTGGATAATTATAAACTCTCGAAAAGTGATATTTGAGCAGACATCATGTTGTCATCATAAAAATAAAATCATGGCACTGACACGTCTGAAATAGTCCTCATATTCTAGCCACTGCTCCCTTAAGGCCATACTGTCCAGACTTTTGGATTTGACAAATGTGGTCATCGCCACACTGACAATTTAATCCCAATACTTCAGTGATGGTGCTGTGGGCTCACTGATATTAGGTTGGTGCAAAAGTATTTGCAGTTTTTGTCATTACTTTTAATGGCCAAGCCCGCAATTACTTTTGCACCAGCCTAATTCATTTTACCCTAGAGGTAAGCAAATGTGGCCATATTTTTATACCAGCACCAGGGGGCAGCAATGTGCAAATAACGCTGTTCTGTGGCCTCCTCTGCTTGGCCTGGTTTGGGAGGAGGATGTGGCTCTCATTCCCTAGTGCTTCTCAGATTTAAAATAATGGTAATGTAATCATTTCAGCTCTGCTCTGGAAACTGCTGGCGCTAATTCATTTCAGATGAAAATACAGAGACTACACACATGTGCATCAAATCAGTCTTTTTGGGATTCAGGGTCTGCTCATTCGGGCATTTGTTCACCTAACCTTTACTCAGAACCTACTGCATGCCAGGCACCGCCCTGGATGAGGCCACGCTCCCATCCAGTGGGGAAACAAACACACCCCATCCAAAACCACAACCTTCCCTCCTTTTTCAGTTTCCCTTAACCACTTATTTTTTAACTTTTTTTCTTGTGAGTGATTTGTCTACCTTGTTGGAACATACACTCCTTGACAGCTGGGAATTTTTATCTGTTTTGTTCACTGGTATATCCCCAGCTGCTAGAATAGTATCTGGGATATAATTAGGGTTCAATAAATATTTTTTGAATGAACAGGTATAAAATTATTGAGACATGACATAATGGAGGTGAATGTGCACATCTTCATATGAACTAGATTATGCTAAATTATTCACTTGAATAAATTTATTGTTTTACCATTCCCACTAGCAGTGAATGGGAGTGATGCCTGAAAATAACATTACATTATCTGGTATTAGCATTAGAAGGAATTTGGGACATCATCAAATTCTCCTTTTACAGAAGAAGAAATTGAAGTCAAAGTGAAGAAGAGATTTGCCCATGGCTACCTACATCTGGATGGTTGCGTCAGGATTCCAAGCCGGGACTTCTGACCCCAGCCCACTGTGTTTTCACCACACACCCTGCTGCCTGCCTGACTTTTTCATTTTCCTCAGATATCACCTTCTGGAACAATAAACTGCATAAGTTAATGACCTGATCTGTCTAATTCTTATTTGGTAATTGGCAGACACCAGATTTGACTGTCTGCATTCAAGAACTCCAACCCTCTTAAAGGCATCTCTGCTCAGCCTCTCTGCATGAGATCCGGTATTTAGTTCCTAGCACCTACTGTGTACTAAGTCCTTCAGAAACACCTGGTCATTTGAACCTCACAACAATCCTATGCGAGTGCTATTACTATTCCCGTTTTACTGATGAGAAAATATAATAACAGTGTACGTTGAACCCACAGGGCATGTAGCATGAACTCAGGATTGTTCTAAGGATTCCATACTTGTGAGCTCATTTCATTCCCCGACAGCCTTTGAAGTGAGTTCTGTTATTGTTTTCTATTGTAGATGTGGATATTGAAGTCAAAAGAAGGCAAGATGTTTGTCCAAGGCCAAATCGCTGGGAAATGGCAAAGCCACCCTGTATTTCATTACTGTGCTCTGCCTCCCCACTGAACATAGAGGAGCTGTGGAGTCACTGGCACAAGGTCACACGGGCTGTGCCAGCTGACTCCACTTTTGTGCATGGCTTTTCACAACAAGCTGGAGGTTTGGGCCAGAAAATCCTTTTGTTAGAAAGTCACAGATCTGAAACTCAGCACAAAAGAGGAGAGAGTGATAATGCAAAAACTGCCTGGGCTGCAAGCAGCATTTCCTCTTTGGGTTTGTTTTCCTTTCTAATTTGCCAAGCTCTTTCCAAGCCGAGGCAGCTGCCACACAAAGCTCTTGAAGAGATCCCACTAGCTGGCCAAGGGACAACCATTAGACGGATGGGCTGGACCTTCTGTTTCTACCCTTCCATCTGGGCACCAAGAGGCTGGGTCTACCGTGCGTGTGGGGACACCCTGAAGCTTGGCCATTCCAGGCTCAACCGGATAGTGAACTGAAGTCACCTCACAGTGACTTGGACGTGATATTTCTGGGAATGAAGCTGGTTTGCTCTGTTATTCTATTGAATTAATCTGGGCTCTGAGCCCCCTTGAAAATCATCAGGAGAACACAATCTAAAAAGATGGGCAGGAAGTGGTTCTTTTGCTGGCCGGAGGTGATTTTACTGATTGAACTTTTACATGTGGTATGGAACAAATGAACAGAAAAGGCTCGGCTTACGAATTCTCTGCCGTTAGTTCATCTGCACATGTTCTGACTTCTGAAACTGAAGCATGCTGGTAAATCTCAGAGCCTCTTTCCAGCAGTGTCAAACTGTGATGAACAAAGGCTTTGCAGTCTGGTATACCAGGGGGTGCTTCACCACACACCCTGGGTGACTATAGGACTCTGGACAAGTAACTTTGCCTCTCTGAGCCTCAGTGTCCTCATCAATGAAATGAGAGTTATAAAGCTTTTCTCACAAGGTTGTTTTAAATGTCTGGCACCTAGTATGTGCTCAATAAACAATGCCTATTATCATTAGGGAGAAAACTTTCATGGCCTAAACTGTGGCAAAGGAGCAGGTCTGAGTCCTGGCTCCGTCTTCTGCTAGCTAGGGGGCTTCTGACATGTCACCTCCCTTCCTGCAACCTTGAATTTGACCTCTGACGGGAAGCAAGGAGATTGAAACATTTCCATCTTTAAGGTCTCTGACCACTCTGCAGTGACTCTCCCACTAGATGACCACTTCCTCCCATACACACGCTCACTCACATTCTCTCTTTCTCTCTCTCTCTCTCTCTCTCTCTGTCCCTCTCTCTCACTGTCTTCTAGAGTTCATGAGGGAGGAGGATAACACAGGGATCCCAGGCTCTTTGCTGCCAATCTCTGGGAGAAAGACAGGATTTACTGAGCAGCTACTAAGTGCCAGGTGCTGATCATTTATCCTCCCACTTAAACCCCTCAGTAACCCGTGATGTGGATAATGTGGATACTGTCATCTGTAGTTTACAAAAGAGGAAATAGAACTTAGAGAGGTTTCCATGACCCTTCCAAAGTCACAGTAACTGAGAGGCAAAATTCATCCTCACGCCCGTCTGCCTATCTCCCAGCCACTCCCGCACCAGATGATCTCAAGACTTCAGGAAAATGAAATTTATCTCTCTATCGACAGGTCAGGCACCCCTGGTCTATGAAAAACTCACAGCAAATATTGCTGCTGATAACAGCAAAGCACTTTTCCAACTCCATTGTTATGCTGAAGTGGGAAGCAAATAAGAGGTATTTCCTAGCCTTTTGTGATGGACAAATTTACAATTTAACTTAGTCATATTGGTTTTGTAGAGTAATGAATCATTTAAGAAGAAACCCCATGGTAAACAATTCCAACGAGCCTTTGGAAAGCTCCCCAGATGCCGTGGTTTTGGGTTTTCCATGTTGCAGCTGATTAGCCCAGCTGTAGCCACATCGGCCAGCTCATCGCATAGTGCAGAAGAAAACACAGTCATCAATCAGAGCGAAAAAATCACTGAGGACAAAATTAAATCCTTCTTGCCTTGGCTTTTCTCCTGTTATATTTTCGATAATGTCTGTTAGGGAAATGACCAAAAACAACTAGGAAACAGCTTGATATTTCCCTCATTTCACATTCCCTGGGCAGCCACTGATGGGTTGAAGAGAACCAAATTACTAAAATGGACTTGGTTGGATAATCAGGGAAAGTGTTTTGTATCTCAGGGTTTGGATGTGACATTTCTGGCCCACTCTACAGGGCAGAAACCTAGCCATTCTTTCCTAATTGCTAAGTTCCCCTCATAAAATCCATCTCCAGGGGAAAACTTTAATTTAGATAGGTCATAAGTTGGAGCCTCTGCCAAAGACAGCACAGGCTAGGAGAAAAGACAATAGTTCTGCCACAGTAATCCTTGGCCACCAGAAATGATGGAGACAGCTTCCTTTTTCCCCTCCGTAAGAAGCTATATTTCTATTTGGGTCATTTTACTTGTAACAGCATGAACAGGATTATTAGACATCAAAGCCAATCGGAAAGCAACTCCTTCGACCCTAAACACACACACACACACACACACACACACACACACACACACACACACACCATTGAAAAGAGACTTAAGGGGAATGCTTCTGTCTAAATACATACTTCTTAGCAGAATTCTGTTTTAAAATCGGTCAGATTTTTTCCAGAAGAAGCACCAGCCTAGAGAGTCAAGGAAATTGGTTTGGAGCCTCAAAGTCTGGGGCATGCGGGTATATTGTACCAGCCAGTGGAGGTCTACTGCTGTAACAAACAGCCCCTCTGTGGCTTGACACAATAAAGGCCTATTTCTTGTTAATGGTACGTTGCAACAAAGGTAGGCAGGTGGGGGTGCTTGGTTTTATTCAAGGACACAGGCTCTTTCATCTGCTGATTCTGCTATCATTTAGGGCTTCAGGATCCTTCATCCACTAGCTCTGATATTCTCAAGGGCCTCTGAGTCCATCACTGGACACTCTGCCTCCAAACAGCAAACAAAGGAAGAGAAGGCACTGGGGTTAGCTATGGAGAATTTTAGGGAGCAGACATGTTGGCGACAGACATCTTTTGTGTACACATTCCATCAGCCAGAACTCATTCACATGGCTACCTAGCTGCCAGTGAGGCTGAGAAATGCAGTCTGGCGGTGCGCCTGTGCCATAGTAAGAAATATATATATTTGGTCTTTGCCCCCAGTTCCTGGCACGTAGCTCCTAAAACTCTTGCAATGTCCAGAGTGATAAGGTGTCTTTTTGTGTGCTAATGAGATGGCTGGTGGCTGGAGGCTGGAGGCCCCTGCATAGCCTCAGGAAAGACCAAGGCGTAAGTAGAAAGCTGGGACTTCCAGTCCCACCCTCAGACCTGCGAGAAGGGGAAAGAGGTTGGAGAATAAATTCAATCGCCAATGGCCAATGATTGAATCAATCATGCCCATGAAATGGAACTTTCATAAAAACTGCTAAATGGTGGGACTCAGAGAGCTTCCAGGTTGGCGAATGCATAGAGGTACTGGGAGGGTGGTACATTCAGAGAAGGCAGGGATGCTCTGTGTTCCTCCCCATACTTTGCCCCATGCACCTCTTTTATTGGCTGTTTCTGAGTTTATAATGAGCCAGAGGTCAGATGAGGTGACTCATGCCTGTAATCCCAGCACTTTGGGAGGCCGAGGTGGGCAGATCACGAGATCAGGAGTTCAAGACCAGCCTGGCCAATATGGTGAAACCCTGTCTCTACTAAAAATACAAAAATTAGCTGGGCATCATGGCATGCACCTGTAATCCCAGCTACTCAGGAGGGTGAGGCAGAAGAACCACTTGAACCCAGGAGGTGGAGGTTGCAGTGAGCAGAGATTGTGCCACTGCACTCCAGCCTGGGCGACAGAGCGAGACTCCGTCTCAAAAAAAAAAAAAAAGATAGAAAAAAATCTAGAAAACATAAATGAAATGTTTCTCTGGGTTTTATGAGCTGTTCTGCAAATTATTAAACCTGAGAATGGGGTCATGGGAACCCCCAGTGTATAGCCTATTAGAACTATAGGCGGCTCAGGCCTGGCGTGGTGGCTCACGCCTGTAATCCCAGCACTTTGGGAGGCTGAAGCTGGCGGATCACGAGGTCAGGAGATTGAGACCATCCTGGCTAACACAATGAAACCCTGTCTCTACTAAAAATACAAAAAAAGAAATTAGCTGGGCATGGTGGCGGGCGCCTGTAGTTCCAGCTACTGGGGAGGCTGAGGCAGGAGAATGGAGTGAACCCAGGAGGTAGAACTTGCGGTGAGCCGAGATCACGCCACTGCACTCCAGCCTGGGCAACAGAGCGTGACTCTGTCTCAAAAAAAAAGTATACGCAGCTCAGGACTTGTGACTAGTGTCTGAAGTGAGAGCTATCTTGTGGGACTGAGCTCCTATCCTAAGAAGTATATGCTAACTCTTGGTAGTTGGCAACATAATTGAATTTAAATGTAGGGGACCCATTTGGTGTCTGGAGAATTGGAGAATAAGGGGGAAAATATATATTTAGAATGAAAGTGTTGTGATAAAAATAGCTCAGTGCCCAAAAGACGAAAGGAAATTGAAACTGATGGACACATGGCATATTTTTACTACTAAATGTATTGAACAATTACTGCCACAGGAAGGGTCTGTGACATTTTCTTAGAACAAGTTAATTATGGATTTGTTATTACTGAGAATGTGTTGATATTCTAAGCAGTTTACTCAGAAAACCATTGTTCTTTCATGTAGGGGTTAAGAAAATGTAAGTTAGTGATCAAGCGAAGATCAGGAATTAGGTGAGATGAAAAGAGGGAGACCCATTTTGCACATTACTTGAAGATTTCGTTAAAGTTTGCTTTTTAGGTGGCATCTAAAAGGGTGTGTTTGGGGATATAGTTTCCTGAAGCACGTAGAAGTGGTGTTTGGATTCAAACTCCACGGAGAGCACTATCAAGGCCAGTTCTGGAGAAGCCAGAGCTGCCATTGGCTCCAAGCAGAAAATATGGGGCCAGGAACAGAACATTTAGTCAAAAGGGGTTAGGAGCCAGGAAAATTCAGAATCAAAATAGGCTTAAAGGCAATGACCAGGAGAAGCCAGGGAATTCTGCCATGGACATTAATTTCCTCTATTCTCTGAATGTTCATTTCATTGAGCACCTCCAGCATGCCAGTTTCTATGTTGGAGGGTACAATGATGAGGGAAACTCCATCCCTGCCTGCAAGTTGGAAATGCTCGTGGATGGACGCTGGCCACGTGGTATGTGGGTAGGCTTGAGTGACCTAAGAGTCTACAGTTAAAGGGTGAAGCAGAGTTCTGACAAATAAGCTTTAGCAGCCACTAAGATGCCTCCACCCACTCATGGCAAAATATACTCCTGATACTGTTGTCTTCCTTTGTAAGAATTCCCAAGTCACACCATATCCAGGTCACATCATGGAAACAGTGAACCGGGGAATTTTAGAATTGAAAGGTTGTACAAATTAGTTAGTCCAGCCTTTTTGTTTTTCATCAGGGGAGCAGGAAAAACTGACCTGTCTTGTATGTAGATGAGCCCCAAAGACTCACTTGGACACCAAGATCAGGCAGGCTGTCCTGTTCCCCTCAATGTGAGATGTATGCAGCATGGTAATGGCGAAAACTGTTTCATTCAGCAAGCATTTTTTGCAATCTCAATACAAGAGCCATTCACCTTCCTTGACAATTGCCTTCACATTTCTCTGATGCCTTCTCCTTCAAACATGCCACTAGCCTGTTTCACTGATTCCACCCGGTGATCTCGGTTCTCCTCCTTGGAGCTCTTATGGAATTTATCTGATCCTTCTTCCATTTTAATACGTGTAATTAAAACTTATTAAACAACTATTGCATCTGTTAGAGACTCAGCAAGACAAAGAAAGCACATTAGGATGAAGTCCCTGAGAAACATTTAATAAATGATATACATATTTCCAAAGGTTTGGGTGAGGTTAAAATAAAACAATGATTTGGTGCATTAACTAGAGCTAGCCACAGAGGGGAGCCATTACCACCTCTACCACTCCAAAGGGGCAGGAAGGAGAGGTTAACTTTAGGAGAGAGACCAGACAGAATCTGTGGCTTGGGATAGAAGGATTCCACCTTACACACTGCAGGCTGCTAACCTGCATGGGATGGAGCAAAAGGGTGAAAACAGACCTCCCTCTTCTGCCCTTTCATCTCCCACCTGCACCTCTTGTTGGCAGAACCTAACCGGAAGCCAGAGGTCGTGGGAATCTATGGATGCAGTCAATGCAGGTCAGCTTCCCAGGTCCAGGGCAGGATGAAGACTGGAGTGTGTGGGTTGGGGGACAAAGTGGAGAACACCCAGCCCTCACA
This sequence comes from Macaca mulatta, assembly GCF_049350105.2. Lineage (NCBI taxonomy): Eukaryota > Metazoa > Chordata > Mammalia > Primates > Cercopithecidae > Macaca > Macaca mulatta. Next base: position 14,297,598 of record NC_133410.1, read on the forward strand.
CATGCCAGGCACTTAACAGAGGAGTTAAGAAAACAGCCCCAGTCCTTGACTGCATAGACTGTAAAGGGCATTGGTTGAGAGAGGAAATAGACAAATACATGTACTGATAAACTCTGCTAAGTGTATGAAGGAAAGACTGGACTCTATGAGAAGTAATAATAGGGGATCAATTTTAGATTTTAGATTGGATGTTCAAAGGTCTTTCTGTGGATGCAGCATTTATGCTGAGATCTGAAGGACAAGAAGGAGCCAGCCAGGTGAACCTGGGGAAAAGGAGCATCCCAGACAGAGGAAGAGTGTGGTCAAAGACCCTCGAGACAGGGCAGCTCTTCAGATATTTGATTGTTTGAACTTGATTTGAATGTCTCTGAAATATACACAGGTTATTTCCTATGGGTTGCCCCCGAAAGGGCCCAGATTGAATGGCAAGATCAGAGTCAGGAGACCTGATCCACCAGCCCTGCCTCTGGCCCTCACTGGCGGGAGGCGTTGCCCAGGTCCCTGGGTCTCTCCTCTCATGCTTTATCTATAAAATGAAGATGTTGCCTTGTTAGCTTCTGAAGTTGCTTTCAGATCTGAAATCTAGTGTTGGTCACAGACTTTATTTATCTTTTTAAAGATACTTTTTGACACTTCCCAAAGGTCTATTTCTGCTAAGTGAATGCCCAAGAGCCAGTTACATTTTCTTCAAGTCTTCACATGAATGGCAGTTGAATGAGATCTGCAGTGAGCCCAGGCTGAACTCCATGCACAACTCTACAGGGATTAGATAATATTCTCTGGCATATGGCCAAAGGAAAAACACAAAGTCATAAAATTAAGGAAAGAGGCTCTGGTGATTGGCTTTGGATTTTAGGAATGGGGAGTTTCATAGGAATGGAGACTATCTGAGTCATCTCTCTGGCACCCTACCAAAGCTGAATTCCCTTTACAGCCTCCATAGCCTGCTTAAACACTCCCAGGGACAAACACTGAGCAGGCCCATGATGTCACTGGTCATTGTCTTCATTGAATGTTCCCACCTATCAATTTGAAATCTGTCTCCAAGATGTTCTCTCAGTTTCCCCATCATTCTGCTTGGAGTCCTATAGAACTCAAAGCCCCTCAGAAACTAATCGCCATGTTCCCTCTTCTCTCCCAATTGTTGGACGTTCCATTCCGTCATCCTGGAAGACTCTTCTCTTTCTCTCAGAGTGATGGTTCCGGTCTCACTGAAATGGCTCTTCTGTGGAGCAGCCGCCCCTCACTTTCTATGTTAAGACGGATTCCTTCTTGTCCCTCAGACTCCACAGCTGTCACTTTTGGCTTTATGTCCTGTTTCCCCAACAAGACTTACTGCTCACGGAGATCAACCCCTGTGCCTGCCTCACTATTCCCAGCACCTGGAGCAGTGATGAGTGTTTGGATAATTTCATCCCGAATAAAGGATTTTGAGACCGGGGTTTTGCTAATACTTTCAGAATTCACAAACTAGAGGAATAAATTAGTAACAACTAACTATAGAGATGTATAGACATAATCTATCAGAGACATAGGTTGTTGGCAGAACCTAACCGGAAGCCAGAGGTCATGGGAATCTATGGATGTGGTCAACGAAGGTCAGCTTCCCAGGTCCAGGGCAGCATGAAGAAGACTGGAGTGTGTGGGTGGGGGACACACTTCAGGTGTCTGTCTCCAGTTGGTTGGTACAGTTTACACAGTGTGATGAAAAGCAGTCTCTGTTCTGGTTGAGTCAGAGTTATTTTCTGTGTCTCAAACATTGTAAACCATGATATACTGATAAGCCAAAAGAGCAAGTTACACCATGCAACCCTATTTCTGGGAGGAAAGGACTATCGACACAACAACGTACAACAGAGAGGAAGGAAGGTCACAGTGTGGAGGGATATATAGTAGTGGAATATAGAAACATTTAAAATCTCGTCATAAAATCAAGATAATATCTATCCATCTGCACTTCTAAAAAAACTGACAGGAGTCAAAGAACCTTAAATCTAGAGGTCTAAGTCAATGTTCATCTATGTTGATGCCGTTGCTGAGGCCGCCTTGGCTCCTAATCAGAAATGCTCACCATCTTGGGATCTTCATGGCTGTGTACACTGGGCCTTGTGTGCAGAATTTCAGGAGTGATTATACTGTTAGTTTAAGATTCACTTTCATATTTTTAAATCGTTTTTGTATCCTAAAACAATGTCAACCAAACTTTCGCTGGGCAGTGGTACTACAGCAGAAAAACCTTTCTCAAAATCACCAACATTGGAATTAAACGTTAGATGCAATTGAATATTATAAAGAAGATCGTTAAATTACCTGAAGTGATAGGCTGAGCTGTGAATTTTGGAGTGAGAAATAGATGAAATGAAACAATGGCTTGCTGGAGTCATTATAGAATCAGGAAAAGATAATTTTTAAAAACTCAAGGAAAAAATTCTGGTGAGTCGGCTACAAGACACATGTTGCAAAGGAGTCTTTTGACTTAAGGATTGGCACTGCATGTGCTCCAAAAATACATTCCTGGCTACTTTATATTTAATTCCTATGAAAGAATCTGCTTTAGAGTTTGCTGTTTTTAAAATTAGATGAGCTAATTTGGGGAGTCCATTCCTCAAATCAAACAGAATTACACAGTTAAAATTTGGGATGATACATACCAAAATTATAAAATTTATAAGATTCTTTTTGGGGGAGTAAGATAATAATTGGCTTGTATTTTTTTACTTATATTTATATTTTTTCTTGCTTTTAAAAATTCATATTAATGACTATAAATAAATGAATATTGCATAATCCATTTTTTAAAAAAAGGAATTATGCCAGAATTAGTAGAGCTCTAAAGCCAGAAGCACCTGCTGCATCGAGAACATTTCTTTCATGCCAATGTGTGGTGGCCCTGACACAGCATGGATGTGCCCTGGTTTCCTTCTTGTTGGAAGGAATCTCATTACCACCAGGAGCAGTCGACTCCCAAGGACACATATTATATGTTATGTATATCACTGAAAGGAGAACAAGAAGGGGTGAGGTCATGGGAGAAAAAAAATAACCGCCCTCAACATATCTGGGTTGTTTCAGAGTCATAGGAGCTATGAACTAGCATGAGTGTACAGTTGCTTTATCCACTTAAGTCCCAGAATGTTTGAGAATACATTTCTGTTCCTTCAACTAGAAGAGAGATTTCCTTTCCAACTTCTTTGCCTGAGATAAAACCATGACTAAAGCTTGCACACCAATGTCTCATTCTAAGTTTAGGGTCTGAATTCTCTTTCTGTCTAAATTTTCCTCAGATATCTCCAGGTGGTCCCCCAATCTGTGAGACCAAGTAGGACCAATTGTTCATTGTAAGAACATTTCTAGCTCTAGAGAGGGGTGTGGCCCTCTAGGGACTTCTCAGTAATGAAGAAGAAAGGTTGAAGGAAAAGAATCCCTCTTATGGGCAGATGTATTGGGCACATGACTTTGGCCACACAACAATTTCTAGACGCCTTCCTCACCCACTCTTATCCCTAGCTCTAGAGATGAGCAGCTGGTCAGGCCTGCCAATCCCAAACGCTTCAGCTTTCTGGCCACAGTGACAGACTTAGGGATAGACATTGGAACCAGATTAGGCCAATTTATGGTTTCTCAGGTCTTTTGCTGAAATTACATAAAAAGAGATCCACCGTTTTCTCTGACAGCATGGTCTGGAAAGATGCGACAGGCCCAGAGCTGCCCTGAACTATCTTGCACCTCATGAAGAGAAACTACCCAGAGTGAAGCAACATTAAAGAAAAGAGAGACAGGCCTCACGACATCACTTGAGCATGTGAGTCCATCATTTCAATCCAGCCACCCACCAGGCCAGGCGCCCATGAGTGTCCCAGTTGTCAGACACAATAAATTCACTCTTTTTGATGAACGTCATGTGAGTTGACTTAACAAGGTGAAATAAAAAGCTTGCAAATAAAATACTCTTGAATAATAGAGTCAGTCTTATTCTAGGAATGGATTCCACATGAACATAAAGGATAAAAAAACGTCTTGAGACTCAAAATAACACATTCTTCCCATGATCAAAATTCTGGGGCTACACATTTGCTCCCTGGTTTGACATGTCTCTGCTCCCACACATCACCTGGTTTCTGGCTTTAACAGCAGGGGCCATAATTCGAGCACCCATTAGGCATCAGGCATTGTGGCAAGCACTATGTTTACCTTCTCTGTAACTTCACCACGACCTCCAAGGCTGGGATTCCTATCCTCATTTTGTTAATGGGGAAACTAAAATAAAGCAGGATTAAGAAATAAGCCCAAAACATTCCAGCTAGTAACTGTCAAGGCTGGCATGTGAATGCAGGTGTGCTGATCTGTTTTGTGTTGCTATAATCTGTTTTGTGTTGCTATAAAGAAATACCTGGGCTGGCCGCGGTGGCTCTTGCCTGTAGTCCCAGCACTTTGGGAGGCCAAGGTGGGTGGATCACTTAAGGTCAGGAGTTCAAGACCAGCCTGGACAACATGCTGAAACCCCTTCTCTACTAAAAACACAAAAACTAGCCGGGCGTGGTGGCAGGCACCTGTAATCCCAGCTACTCAGGAGGCTGAGGCAGGAGAATCATTTGAACCTGGGAGGCGGAGGTTGCAGTGAGTCGAGATCACGCCACTATATTCCACAGCCTGTGTGACAGAGCAAGACTCTGTCTCAAAAATAAATAAATAAATGAAAATAAGTAAACAAATACCTGATACTGGGTAATTTATTTTAAAAAGAAGTTTACTTGCCTCATGTTTCTGCAGGCTGTACAAGAAGCATGGCTCCAGAACTTGCTTGGTTTCCAGTGAGAGCCTCCAGAACTTGCTTGGTTTCCAATGAGAGCCTCAAGAAGCTTTTACTTAGAGCAGAAGGCAAGGAGAGCAGGTCTGTCACGTGGCAAGAGAGGGAGCCAGAGAGAAGGGAGGGGTTGCCAGGCTTGTTTTTAACAATCAGTGAACTAATAGAGTAAGAACTCCCTCATTACTGTGAGAAAGGCACTAAGCCATTCAAGAGTGATCTGCCCCATGACACAAACACCTCCCACTAAGGGTCCACCTCCAACACTGGGGATCAAATTTCATCATGAGATTTGGAAGGGACAAACATGCAAACTATATCAGCAAATGTGGCCAGTCTTGAGTTTTTGTTTGGCATGTTGCCTCTCATCTGCCAGAATCCCCAGGTAATCATCTTGTCCAAAAGCCTATTGGGTCCTTGCCACCTTTCGATGAATGCATCTGGTCAAGGGGTAAGGTCAAGGTTGGCAGGGAGTCATGTGCTGCCGACCCCTACTCTGGTTCTTTGTTTTAAATTCCCACCAGCTCCCTTGGTTTCCCTTATCTCAACCACCACCATGTACCCAAATCTATGTACCAAATAGGTCTTAAAGCCCGCTGATTATAAACCTTAAAAAGTAAGCCTTTCTATGCACGTGTTGATCTGCTTCATGCTGAACTGCCCTCCCCAGTTCATTTATCCCATCTAATTCTACTCTGCTTCCCACCTTGCTACTAGCCTGGCCGGGCCATTCATCAGTTCTTATGCTTCTTTATCTTTAGAGATGTGGTGCTTCTTCTACTCTCCCAGGTTCAACTCTGACTTCCCTCCAAGTGTCCTGGGCGAAACCCCCTCCCTTGTTGACTCATCCCCAAGGTCCTCCCACTCCAGGCCACCCTCACAGATGCTTATCTCCCTGAACTGGTTCTTAAAATCCATAAACAACTGCCAGACAATTTAATCCTACAAGGCGATTGGCAAATGTGATAGTCCAGGTCCTCCCAGGGACAGGTAACAAGACAGGGTTAAACATATAAGGACTGTTTTAGAGAAATGCCTGTATAAGAGAGAACATCATGGGAGCTGGGAAGGTTAGGCTGTCATCAGAACATAAGAATCTGACCCGAGTGAAGGAGAGAGGCAGAGGAGGTTGGGGGCGGGGGAAGCATCACAGACTGCCTGTCATGCAGTCAAAAGAGGGTTCAGCAAAGCCATTGCCGAGTCCTTGAGAAAAAGCTGCTCACCCAGAGGGATCCTTTAGTCTACTTAGTGTCTGCACCAGGCTCATCCTTGCCAGGAGCTACCCATGGGAGACACAGCCTTGGTGCAAACACCACAGTGGATTTCAAAGCCCAGCACCTGACTCTGCTCTCTGTGGTCAGGGGTCTGGAGGCAATACTCATGGCCACCATGGCAGGTCACTTCATGCCAGATGTAAAGGTTTTCATGGTGGAGTCTATTCATTTATTCAGCAAATCATGTATGGAGCATCTATGTGCCAGGTGCTATTCTAAGATTAAAAATCAAGGCCAGTTTTCTATGCCAGGCTACAAAATAGATTTTTTTCTGGGGTAGCTTCTCACTGATACTCTCATCAACCTCCTGAAAAAAATGTGCATTACTCCAAAGCCACTAGGATTTGCCCTCTCTTTCTTTAACCTCTGTGAAAGACAATCCTCCTTAGGAGTACAGAACGTGGGCTATTTGATAGAGTGATACAGCAAGGTGGCTTGCATTGGGATGCAGTGGTTTCAGAGCAATTCCATGTCACTCACAAGATCCCTGGGAAGTGACTCAGGAACATCCCTTGGAATCAAGAGGAAGCCAATTGGGTTGGACTCCAGATCTATCAACATCACATTAATCAGAATAACTGTCCATTTAGTATTTCATTTCCTACAATCACAAATAGAAACTATTTGTTTAAAAGAGCATAACACTTTTGAATTTTAAAGTCCAATTTGCAATGGAGTCAAATGACTCCTTTCTATTTTCCTAGAACTTACCACAGTGCCTTACATACACAGGCAGTTAGTAATGTTAATATATAAACAAATTAGTGAATGAATGAAGTTAAGCCCCGTGAATCCATTCTCAGAATGCTTCTTTTAGACAGATACTATTGTTTCCGTTCTACTGATCACAACTTGATATTCTCAGAGCTTCTATTAACTGGTCATGACAAGAGATTACCCAGAGTGGATACTGAGCTTCAGATCCAGGACATCTGAGTCCAAACTTAGAGCCCTTTGTACTGTACTCTGTAGAGACTGTGTGTTCTAAAGCCTTCTTCAAAATCCCCCACTATATCTATGCAGTGTCTAACTGCAGGCAATACAAGGTTCCAGCATTTCTGTCTTTTCATCATTTCTCCCCGTTGGCCATTAGCAACAGCTCCTCTCCATTCCCAGATACTAGCAAGCTTAAAAATAATCTCCCCTCTGCCTATTTCCACATTCTTCAGAAGGTTTTTAAATGATTAGAGGCTATGTGCTCTCAGGTATAGGCCTGGAGCAAGGAAACTTCAACTCCCTCTTTGGTTCTCTTTTTATGAAGTTTTCTCTATACTTAGGAACATTCACCATGCCATAACAGAATTAAAACCCTAGATCTCTGTTTATGAAGGTACAAGAGACAACTTAGTGAACAAGGTGTGTTTTGTGTTTTTTGTTTTGGTGTGGCTCTTGCAGAAAATAGATTCCTTTCTTGTCGCTGGCTGAAAGTTTGGACTGTGTGTTTGATGTGAAATTTACATAGAAGCAAAACCTTGGACAACTGAGCCAGCTTGGAATGTTGAAAATGACAATAATAGTAGCTATTCTCTCTGGGGTCTGGTTGCTGTGCTAGGCCTCCATAAACATTATCTCATTTAATCTTCCAACGGCCCTAATGAGAGCTACAATTAATATCCTTGCTTTACAAATGAGAGAACCCAGTTACAGCTCAGATGAGTAATTTGGCAAAGGAAATATAGCTAGTATTAATGTAATGAATGAAGTATGTAATGTAGCTGACATGTAAATCTTAGTGTAGCAGAATTGAAAACAAGTGCTATATAAATACATAAATTATTTATTTATATGTCATAGAATTAGTATTAAGGGCAGGAATATTGACATTAATGTATTTTTTTAATTTTTTTTGATTAATCAGATATAGGCTGTTAATAGCAATAAGGGTATTAGTCAATATGTCACATTCATTGGGTTACAAAATAGTTTTTAAAGGCCAACCTTGGAAATCTCATTAGAGTCCCCTCGTTTCCCAGTTTCTCAAAGTTTTCTATATTACAATGATCCCACATGCTGACATGATTAATGATTATATTTTCATAAGCCTCGGTTCCCACATTTGCTATAGTTCTTCTACCAAATCCACAAGATTCTTTGACATCTTCACAAACATTCTTAAAAAATGTTTGTCCATAAACAGTAATAACAAAAATTCTACTCTCAGGATGCACTGATGGCAGAATGTCTAGTCTACAGAGCACAATTCCTCATCAGCGCTCTGGTCCAGATTCCTCAAGGCAGTTGCTACTAATAATTGCTTCAGTTACTCCTAAAAGAACACACTGTATTCTTCCAAGTGTGTTAATATACATTTACACTAGAGCGGCATTTCATTCAGATTTCATTATAAAAATTGATTTATGTATTTGTATCTTCTTATATGCCCATGAAGAGGAACAAATCAAAACATCCCATTAAAGATTCCTCCACTCCAGGGTACAAGCAAGACTCCTATGGAAGACAACTCCCATTAACAATGAATTCATGTCTTAAAAATTTACAAAGCACACAAAGATAGCAACTGTTGAAGGAGGCATTATATTCAGCAGATAGGATAATTTATATCTAAACTACTCATGGTCATAGGGTAATCTAAAAAAAACATTAGTATAAGTAAAGCATGTTGAAAATATCCAAATGGATAGAGAAGAGAACAAGATAAAGACATTGCTTTTTTAATTAAAAAAGCAAATAGATTTGACAATGAACCAAAAAAAAAAAATCTAGAACTGAAGAATTATAGTATGTGAATTAAAAACCCATTAGACAATAGATTAGATAATTAAAAAGAAAATTTTAAAGCTGTGGAATAAGTATGGGAAAGTTATATCCAGTAGCACAAAAGATATAAGGAGATGGAAAATAGAAATGTGAAGTTAAGAGATATAAAGGCGAGAAGGACAGGATGAACAGATATGTAATACGAGTAACTGATGTTAAGAAGTGACACATTAAGGAGAGTAACAGTGGAAGAAATATTAGGATATTTCCCAAAATTAAAAAAAAATGAATCTTCATATTTAAACGGAAAAGCATACTCTTAAGTAGGATGAATGTAAATAACTTGCAACTAATCATACAATATTGAAATTACATAGTTTGAGGATAAAAGGAAAATCCTGGAATCACGAGACAGGAAAGTCAAATGACCTTCAAGCATCACATGGAGAAATGGGCATCTCCTCAGAAACGACAGATAATAGAAAAGATCCAACCTTTTCCAAAGTGCTGAAGAGTAAGAAAAACTCCACCAATCTAGTTTTTATTCAGGAGTAAGAGTGACACTAAGATACTCTCAGATCGAGACACTTGCTGAAAAACGTATAAAAGGATGCAATTCAGTGCATCAGTTAGGAGTACTTTTGCTACAATTTTGGAAAATCTAACCAACAGTAAATTACACAGGTGGGCTATTTTTCTTCTCTAACAAGAAGTCTATATGTTGACTGAGCTGTTGATTCACTTATTCATTCATTCATTCATTCACCCAACAAGTATTTATTGAGCACCCACTGTCTGTCTCCTATGTACCTACCACGTATAGCTTATATTCTATCCTGATCATGCTTTTTACAATTGCAACTAACCCCTACCTTTACACTCCCATGCCCTTTACCATGTTTTACCTTTTTCTTTTTGTACTGCATCTATTTTTTTCTGTATGATTACGTTGTTTATCATGTCTGTTGCTTAATGTCTATCTCCATCTGCTAAGTCACAAGCTTGGGGACAAGAATCTTGGTGCGTAAATGAACAGCTAGGTAAATAAAAAAGGAACAGAAATGTCAAATCTGATATGATATTAGAACTAGACTTTCTGAGGTTTTCTTGGTCTTACCCTTATGCCTGTCACCTCATGGTGACAAGATGGTGACTTCAGGCCTATACATCAGAACTTTATTCAAGGACAGGGTGGATTCAGCAAATTTCAACTCATTTATCATTGGCCAGAACTGTGTCAAATTATTTTTCTAGTACTAGGAAGGCTGAGAAATCAATTATTTCACTCTGACAGCTTCTATCATGGAAGCAAGAAAATGGAATTGAATTTGGATATGGAGCTTGGGTGAGCTGACATTTAATAAACCACATTCAATAAGCCATATTCAATAAGAAGAAGTTGGAAGCTAAGAGGAAGAAGAGGGCCATAAGAAACAAAAAATAATAGTAGAAATATCATCTCTCTAAAAGAAAATAAAGCAAGGACTTTTTTGTTTTGTATAATATCTGAAAGGTTATTGTTCATCACTGTAACTCATTATCTGAAGAGAGAGATGATGACGAGGAGGAGGGAGTGCAGGGAAGAACAAGACAGAAAAGCAGAACGCTATCGATGATATCATGGCCTGGCCTGTCTCACACAACAGCTGGAAAAGTGGTTTCTTCTCAAACCTCTTTCCTCCCCCTAAACTTGAATTTGTTCCCAGTAGGCCCCTAATTAGCAACAGGGAGAGGAATCCCTCCTCCTAGTTCTAAATAAAACTATTTTTCTCGTGTGTCAGGGGCATAGCAGTCTTGGGGCAAGAAAAGAAATAACTGGCAGTTGGAATGGAAGACAGAGTGCCATCTGGCCAGATGTCTAGAGTTCATACCATTCTCTTAAGGGGTGCTGAGAGACTGTGGAATGTGGTTTGGCATTATTCATGAGTAAAGAGGCTGCAGCCATCATTTGAGTTTTACATTTAATGGCTCTTAGGAAATATATTTAAAAGCATATACACCTACTGACCACTCATACCTTATGGGTACCCAGGAACTGGGCTGTATCAGTGCTTCTATTTATCAACATGGCATGGAGATGTTACTTTTTTCTTTTCTTTTCTTTTCTTTTTTTAGATGGAGTCTCACTAGGTCACCAGGCTGGAGTGCAGTGGCGCCATCTAAGCTCATTGCAACTGCAAATGCTTCCCGGGTTCAAGCGATTCTCCTGCCTCAGCCTCCTGAGTAGCTGGGATTACAGGCACATGCCACCACGCCCAGCTAATTTTTCTTTTTTTTTCTTTTTTTTTTTTTTTGTATTTTTAGTAGAGACAGGGTTTCACCAAATTGGCCAGGATGGCCTCGATCTCCTGACCTTGTGATCTGCCTGCCTTGACCTCCCAAAGTGATGCAATTACAGGCGTGAGCCACCGCACCCCACTGACATGTTACTTTCTTAATAGGGCTTATTAAAAGTCTGCTTTTAAAAGAAAGAAGTTTGAAATGTGTCTTGCCAAGAGGAGAATGTTGCTTGATGTTTGGTGACCTCAGTTTGGACCCAGATTTAAACCCTTTCTCTATGTCTGCCATGACATGCTCTCTCTGTCTGAGGGCTCTGACAATCTAATTCTAGCCTATACCAGGATGAATGGAAAAGGGGCTTGGAAGGGAGAAAAGAAGGTCTGCACCCTATTTAAGATGGCTTAGTTTGAAAGCAAGTCACTACAAATCTTAGATGAAAATGGACTGACAATAGAAAGAATCCCACATCAAAGCCAAACGGTGATAGTGTATTAGTCCATTTTCACACTGCTATAAAGAAATACAGAGTTCCCACTGTAGGATGACTTCTGTCATTTAGATAAAGGGAATGTAGTGCCCTAGACCACAAAGCATCTCCCTATTTAACGACTTAGTGAGGAAAAATAGGGCCAATTAGGAAATTACTAGAACTAAGTCTTCAAAAGAAAAGGTATTAAAATTGCCACTCCTGCCAGATTGGCACAGTTCTGCCTTGATGGCTTAGTGGATGGCTTACCCAGAAACTGGGTTATCTATAAACAAAAGAAGTTTAATTGACTCACAGTTCCTCATGGCTGGGGAGGCCTCAGGAAACTTACCATCATGGCCGAAGGTGAAGAGGAAGAAAGCTTGGACCTTCTCACATGGTGGCAAGAAAGAGAGGAAGGAGCAAAGTGGAAAGAACACCTTATAAAATCATCAGATCTCCTGACAACTCACTCGCTATCATGAGAATAGCATGGAGGATATCGCCCCCATGATCCAATCCCCTCCCACCAGGTCTCTCCCTAGACACTTGGGGATTATGGAGATTACAATTCAAAATGAGATTTGGGTGAAGACACAGCCAAACCATATCAGACAGCATGGAGACAGAGAAGGGCTCTGGTTGCTGCTAGGCAGAGCCATCAAGGCAGAGCCACGCCAATCTGACAGTAATGGCAGTTTTGGTGTCTTTTCCTTCGAAAACTTGTTCTAAGTAATTTCCTAATTGGCCCTATTTTTCCTCACTAAGTCATTAAGTAGGAAGATGCTTTGTGGTCTAGGGCACTAAATTCTCTTTATCTAAATGACATAAATCATCCTACAGTGGGAACTCTGGGTTGCCTGTTATTCTTTCCAGAATCCACTCTTTCTGAAAGTTGTTTTTGGCAGCCAGGGTCTATCTCTGCCCTCCTGAGCATTCTATTAAGTTTGCTGCTGTTTTTCTATTAATCCTAAAGAACAGTCGTTCCCTCTCCACACACTCCCCTTCAAAGAAGAAAAAGATGAGATATTATAGCAGCAGATATTACAGACATTACATGCAATGGTAAAAGGGGCAAGCCCTTGAAATAAGTGAGACCTAATTTTAAAATCTCATTTCTGAATGTTTCCTTATTGGCAAAATAAGGATAATACTCATACTGCAGTATTATTATGAAGACTAAAGATAATGTATATAATATTCTGAGCACAGTGCCCTGTATGAAACAGAGGCTTAAAAAATTGCTCCCACATATTTTTATGCTTATTTTACTGGGCTATACTGTTTTCTCAATAGATTCTCTCTCTCTCTCTCTCACACACACACAGCCATATATGCGTGCACACACACACATACACTACCGCTGCACACACACACACATACACTATCGCTGAATTTCCAGGTCATATCTGGCAGACTAGTTAAGGAAGAACTGTGTACGTGTTAGCTACCTCAGCCCTTGAGTTGCTGCCAGGTTTTATGCTACACAAAATATGGTGTGGCTGGAAATGTAGCTCTACTGAAAACTGACCAACCCTGTGTAATATATCCATTTGTTTCGTCATAAAGGAAAGAGTAATGGACTAAGAGTCTGAGTTCACAGTCTTGCTTCTGTGTATTATCTTCATATCGAGAACATACAATGCAGTGGGTATCAACCAAGGACTTCACATATAGCACCTCATGTAAAGATCCATAAAGGATCTTTATGGATCTTTCCTCTTTCCCAAGGAGGCAAGACAGATTTCACTAATGGCTGGTATTGAGAGGAATAATTTAGCAGTAGCTTCTTGCCCTCAGCAATAGCCTCTTGCAATAGCTCTTATCTCTCTGATCCTCAATTGGGTAAGTTTACAGGAAAACCCTTTGCCACTTCCTGGGAAGCAAGTTGTTCTTAGGCTTCACCTGGGACTAGCAAAGAAATTGAATTCAGTGAGAATATTTTAGGGACCCAGGTGGTTAAACTTTCACACCACGTTTCTTCAATTCAGCCTTAAGAATAATAAAGCTAAAGTTTTGATCTCCATCTGTGTGATTTTTGTAGCTATCTTTCAAGGAGTTCCAGACATATTTGGGATGACAAATGCATGATTTAATGGCCCTCTTAAGCCAGAACCACTAATATTTCCGTTCCCATTTTAATATACAAAGAATCTGAAGCTCAGTGAAGTTGAGTAACTTGCCCAGGGCTACAGAGATAGTGGGTAACAAAGGTGGAATTGAACCCAGGATCTTTTGGCTTCCAAGACTGTGGCCTATCCTCTACGCTAGACCACTGCCTTAAAGAGCAAATAGCCCTTCCTCCAGTTATTTGAATTACAATTTTTCTTTTCATAGCCCAGTTTGGGAAACTCCCCTCTACTGCTTTCAGTTTTCTTATCAGCAAAATCAAGAGGTTGAACTAAAACACCAAGAAAGCTCTCCCAGATGAAAGGTCTTGTGATTCTATAATTTATTTATTTTTTAGTTCATATTAATTCTCCCTCTATGTTTTCAGTGCTGTGAGTTCCTGAGTTTTAAACTCCAGAAAGCAGAGAAAATCATTTCCTAAAATGAAGTGTTATACATTTCATTCAATGGAAGTAAATAATCTTGTAAACATATACATTAACAAATTAAAACTAAATAAAAACAGCTGATTTGGTTAAAGTGGCCATTGAGAATGTACAAGCAAATACTTCTGACTACCGCAACTATCTACACAGACGTTGAGACATCTCGGCGCAAATCAGGAGTATCCTGGAACCCACCTAGAAAATCACTGCAGTATCAGGAATAACATAAGCGTTGGAGTCACAAGGCCTGAATTTGAGTCTCAGCCACCCTATCTATGATCTGTGTGCACTGGGAAAGCCATTTAACATACTGTGCCTCAGATAGTCATGTGTAAGCATTAGTATTCATACTGTCTTCATGGTAGTTATGATGTGAACTGTTTTGGAAAGCATCAAACACTACACAAAGTCATTAGTATTAATAACGGTGGTATTCTTTTCTCATTCATAAGACCATAGCTTCCTATGAAATCTAGGTGAAAATTACTGGGGAATGCCACATTACAGATGGTGTATTAGTAATTCAGAGAAACTGTGTGGAGGCTCAATGGTTCAGATCCAACAGGGTTAAAGGCAAGTGGTGTTGGAAAGGCTGATTGCTGAGGTTGAGATGAGAGTCTCCCTCAGGCATTGAGCTGTCAGCAGGGCAGGAATAGCTATTCCAAGTCCATAGCACCTCAACAACTCTCTAAAATGCTAACACCCTGCATGCAATTGAGTAACGCATATGTTTTCAATATCATGCAACTTTGTGCTATAATTTAAAAATTTCGTGTGACAAACAGCTTGATTTAAAGATGGAATATTAAAATATTAGTCACTTCTCTTTCTTCTACTGCCTTTAGCAGATTGAACATAGTTTTTCTCATAAACTCTTTTTTTTTTTTGAAACAGAGTCTCACTCTGTCACCCAGGCTGAAGTGCAATGGCACGATCTCAGCACACTGCAACCTCTGTCTCCCAGGTTCAAGTCATTCTCCTGCCCCAGCTTCCCAAGTAGCTGAGACTACAGGCATGCACCACCATGCCTGGCTAATTTTTGGACTTTTAGTAGAGACCAGGTTTCAGCATGTTGTCCAGGCTGGTCTTGAACTCCTGACCTCAAGTGATTCGCCTGCTTCGGCCTCCCAAAGTGCTGGGATTACAAGGGTGAGCCACTGTGCCTGGCCTCTCATAAACTTTTGATACCTTTTAGAAAATGTATCTCCTTTATGACATTTAACCTTTCCAAAAAGAATTGATCAATTTCTTATCTTTATTTTCATTGCAATTTGTGTTCTTGTATTTACAGTTGATTCTCATTTGCAGTTGTTATTTTCTATACAGTCACTGTGAATGCTGAATTAGCATAGCTTTTGCAGGAAAGAAAGGGTTATGTACCTGCAAATCTCTGGCTACGTTTTTGTCAACTGACTGTTAACATAACCTTGTTTTACGTGTGTTTCTGTTTAAAAAATCTAATACTTGTTTCTTCATTAACACTATACTCATGGCCAATAGCACTATAACTCATGCTTGACTGAAACTTCTCTAACACACATATTTTCTCTGTGAGATGCATCACAGCCTTTTGGTACTAAGAAATACTGGCACACTTTAGCACTGTGCTTGAGGGCCATACCACAAAAAGTACAAAAATTAAAAAAAAAAAAAAAAAACCCACCCACGTATCATTAAGCAGAACTCAATAAGGACACATTATAAGAGCTGAAACAAGAAGACAGAGCAGGAATTTTTTCTACCTTTGCTGGGAACAAGCATGTTGTGTGACTCAAATTTTGTTATTGCTCTGTGCATATTCATGAATGACCATAAAAGTGCCATGAGTATTGATTTTTGTAATTACAAATAAATTTTAGCAGGTAGATGAAATCAGAAATACAGATTCCACAATACTTAGGATCAACTGTATCTCTCTACTCTAGAGCTTACTAAACGGCATTGTACTATTGATTTAGATGACTATGCTCCATTCTAAGCCAAATTCCTTGAGAGCAGTGAAAGGTCCTTTCATCTTGTTTTAAATTTTTTTAACTTAGGACATTTCTTTGTCTCTTGCAGACTGATTCTATCCCTCATGCCTATAGTGACCTGGTTCTTGGGTTTAGGGACAACAACAATCTTTAAGGCATATTTTAAGACAAAATCTCAATAGAAAATGCCACCCTAGCCAAATTTAGCTGGAAATCACTGCTGCCACAACATATTTTCACTTACCTCTGGCTAACACTTCCTTATCCCCTTTTGAAGATCTTCCAATTGCTCTGCTCTCTAAACCTCAATCCACTATCAACACTATTCTCTTCAGATGCTTCCAACATTTTTGAAATCAAGGTCATCCAATGTATAGTCTTAGCATTTGTCTATTTTCACTTCAAAATGTCTTGTCATTTTTATTATCTTCTCCTCTTCATCTTTTCCTTAAAACAATCATTTTTTCAGCTCTTGACATTTTCCCACATTTCTCATGTCCTTGCATCCATCCCTCCCTTTTTCTTCTAGCTTTGTCTGTCTACTTCTGTCCTCATTCCTTCTCCTTGACCTGCAATTCCCTCAAATCTCTCCTTTAAAATGTCTTTCCTTTCCTTCCTTTACCCACAGCAACTTTTGAAAAGTAGTTTGCATTCTCTCCCATCACTCTACTCCGCAGCTCCTGGCTTCTACCTCCAACCTTCACTGAAACTGGTATCTTCACAGTCACCAAACCCACTGGCCTTTTCTCAGTCCATAGCTACTCAGACTTGTAACATTTGGCACTATTGACAATTCTCTCTCTTGAAACTCTCCCCTTTGACTTCCACACAGACTTGCAAGTTTTTCTTTTTTATCTCTAATTGTTCTCTTTGCCTCCTTTCATTGTTTCCCTAAGTTAAAATACCCGGTCTTGTCTTATTTTACCCCATTTTGCAATAGACGTTTTGGTGCAATTGAAAGCATGGGCTTTTGAGTGAACAGACCTGGGCTTGACTCTTAACTCCCCACAGTTCTAGCCACAGTAACATTGGGAATTTGTTTCTATGAATCTCAATAATACCTACTATATAAGGATGCTATAAATAATGAAATATATGTGAATAAGGTAGCATAGTGTATGCTCAAATTAAATGGCCAATAAAATACAGTTCTTTCACTGACCTCTCTTCCACTTTAAGGGCATTATCCTCTCTCGGGAATCTTATCAGCTCCTGCTGCCTAGATCTGCCTGACAGGTTAAATTATCTTGGAGGGAGACTGTCCTCATGAAATAGAGATTCTTGCAGCCAGGTCAAGCTGTGAGGCATGTCACCCAGAAGTCATTCATAGGCTCTCTCAAAAATGGAGGAGGAAAGCTATAGTTCAATGTAGTTCTGACAATGAAGGTTATGAGAAACCAAATTTACATGACAAAAATGAAGGAAATTGACAAAAACATAAACAGAAAATAGAGCTAGTGGTTTCCCTTGGAAGAATTTGAGAGGTAACAGAATGAGATGTGAAGTAGCTAGAACCAAGGAGTTGAGGATGTAAACCTAAAAATGCTAGCTCATTCCATAAGAAATTGTTTTTATTCAGCCCCTGTCCCTTTTGGCCAGAGTGGGGACTAATTTGGGGGAGAAAATGAGTATATGCAATGGTCTTACAATGAGGCAGACTCAACATGGACTCCTGCATCATCCACTTAAAGTTTTGGGACTCAGGCAAGTTCTTCAGAGAGACTGCATAACAGAGGTTAAGAGCATGGACTCAAGGTTCGGTCTGTATGGGATCAAATCTCAGCTCAGCCACTTAACGGTGGGATGCTGGACACAGTTTCTTCACCCATAACTCAAAGACAATTAGCGGTACCTACCTCATAGAGATTTTATGAAGATTAAATAGCTTAATATTTGTAGAGGGATTAATAGGGTATCTGTCATGCCATAAGCACTGTAAAGTGGTTTGTGATATAAATACACTTAATCTTTTATGTCTCAATTTTTACATGTGTTTAGTAAAAAAATGCAACCTCAAGTAACTGATTTGAGGATTAAATGAGATAAGGTGCATATACAACTCTTAAAACACCTGGCATGAAAGAAAAAAATATCAATGATTTCTGTTATAAATTAAGTGACCCAAACTAGGTAAAATGCATAAAATATCAAATATGATTCTTTTGAAGAAATTTTTATATATGTAGTTTGACCCCCAACTCACTCTTAAATACTAGATGCATGTTCCTATATGCTTACTAAAAATGTGCACTCAGTCTTCATAGAGACAACACAAGCTCAACAAATTCAAAGCTGAATGTATCCACTCTTTCCCTAAATCTTTCCTTTTCTTATTTTATAGTACAGATCCCTTCTCTCTAGGAATCCTGAATTTGTTTGAAGGTCAAAGAGTTCATATTCAGGTCCCAACAGCATATTTCAAAGATAGTCTTGAATCCACGTGATCTTTCACAGAACCTTCTTTCCCAAAGACTCCTAGTCATAAACTGCTCCTTCCCTCATCTGAGCCCCAAAGTTGTTCTGCTTGATAATATTTTTATATTTTATATATAGGGAGAGTAGCCATTTCCTGAATGTTTAAGAGCAATTTGTTAATAAATATTTCAGGGAGTGACAACAACAAAATGGCACAGTAGGAAATTCCAGCCCTCATCCCACCATTCTTTGAGCTGAATGTTTGTGTCGTGCCCACCTCCCCCAAGACCAAATTCATACATTGAAATCGTGTCCCCCAAGGTGATAGTATTAGAAAGCGGAGCCTTTAGGAAGAGAATAGGTCATGAGGGCAGAGCCTCAATATTGGTATTAGAGCCCTTATAAAAGAGATTCCAGATGGATAGTTCATCTCATTTACCGTGTGATGACACAACAAAAAGTAGGCAGTCTGCCATCCAGAAGACAACCCTCACCAGGGGCTGGGCCATGCTGAGACCTGATATCAGACTTCTAGTCTCCAAAACTGTGGGAATTAAATTTCTGTTGTTTATAAGCCACCCAGCTTATAGTACAGGTATACCTGTTTTACTGCACTTTGCTTTATTGAGCCTGGCAGATATTACCTTTTCCACAAATTGAAGGTTTGTAACAACCCTGCATCGAACAAGTTTATGTCATTTTTCCAACAGCACATGCTTACTTCATGTCACTATGTTGCATTTTGGTAATACTGGCAATATTTCAAACTTTTTCATTATTATTATATTTGTATGGTGATATGTGATTAGTGATCTTTGATGTTAGCATTACAATTGATTGAGAGCAGCACAAATCATACTCATATACGATGGTAAACTTAATCGATAAATGGTACGTGTGCACTGACTGCTCCACTGACCAGTAGTTCCCTCATTTATCTTTCCGCTCTTGAGTGTCTCTATTCCCTGAGTCACAATGATACTGAAATTAGGCCAATTAATAACCCAGCATAGCCTCAAGTGTCCAAGTGAAAGGAAGAGTCACACATCGAAATAATTAAGCTTAGTGAAGAAGGCATGTCAAAAGCCAGGATAAGCCAAAAGCCCATGCCAAACAGCCTCAAGTTGTAAACACAAAGGAAAAATTCTTGAAGGAAATTCAAAGTGCACTCCAATGAACACAAAAGATAAGAAAGTGAGACAGCCTTATTGTTGATATGGAGAAAGTTTTGGTTATCTTAATAGAAGATCAAACCAGCCAAAACATTCCCTTAAGCCAAAGGCTAATCCAAAGCAAAGTCCTAACTCTCTTCAGTTCTCTGAAGACTGAAGTAACTGTAGAAGAAACATTGTAAGGTAGCAGGGTTGGTTCATGAGGTTTAAGGAAAGAAGTTATTTTCATAACAAAATTGGAATGTGAAATGGCAATTGCTGATGGAGAAATTGCAGCAAGTTATCCAGAAAATCTAGCTAAGAACATTTACAAAGGTGGCTACACTAAACAACAGACATTTAATATTAACAAAACAGCCTTATATTAGAAGAAGATGCTATCTAAGACTTTGATAGCTAGACAGGAGAAGTCATGCCTGATTTCAAAGCTTTAATTAAAGGACAATCTGACTCTCTTGTTAGAGGCTAATGCAGCTAGTGACTTTAAGTTGAAGCCAATGCTCATTTACCATTCTGAAAGTCCTAGGGCCAGTAAGAATTATGCCAAATCTACTCTGCATGTGCTCTATAAATAAAACAACAAAGCTTGGATTTCAGCACATCTATTTATATCACAGTTTACTGAATATTTTAGAACCACTGTTGAGACCTACTACTTAGAAAAAGAAAAATTTTTTTTTCAAAATATTACTACACATTGACAATGTACCTGATCACCTAAGGGCTCTGATGGAGATGTACAAGAAGATTAATGTTTTTTGTTTTTTTGTTTGTTTGTTTTTTTGAGAAGGAGTCTCACTCTGTTGAATGGATTCTGTGTGAGCAGGTATAAAAACAACATTGATATCACCAGATAGCAATGTTGTTTTTATACCTGCTCACACAGAATCCATTCTGCTACCCATGGATCAAGGAGCAATTTTGGCTCCCAAATATTGTTTAAAAAGTACATTTGTAAGGGTATGGCTGCCACAGACTGTGATTCCTCTGATGAATCTGGGCAAAGTAAATTGAAAACTTGGAAAGGATTCACCATTCTAGCTGCCCTTAAATTCATGATTTATGGGAGGATGTCTAAATATTAGCATTAGCAGAAATTTGGAAGAAGTTTATTTCAACTCTCATGGATGACTTTGAGGGGTTTAGGACTTTGACAGAAGAAGCATATGCAAATGTGGCAGAAATAACAGGAGAACTAGAATTTAAAATGAAGCCTCAATATGTGACTGAATTGCTGCAATCTCATAATAAAACTTAAAAGGATATGAAGTTGCACTTATAGTCTATGGTCATACCACCATGAACGTGCCCAATCTCAATGAAGGTACATTTATGAATGAACAAAGAAAGTGCTTCTTGAGATGGAATCTGCTTTTGGTGAAGATTCTGTAAATATTGTTTAAATGACAACAAAAATGTAAAATATTATATATACGTTTAGTTGATAAAGCAGCAGCAGAGTTTGAGAGGACTGACTCCAATTTTGGAAAAAGTTTTACTGTGGGCAAAATGCTATCAAACAGCATTGTATGCTACAGAGAAATCTTGTGTGGAAATAAGTCAATTAATGGGACAAACTTTATTGTTGTCTTATTTTAAGAAGTTTCCAGTGTCACCCCAACCTTCAGCAATCACCACCCTGATGAGTCAGCAGCCATCAACACAGAGGCAAGGCCCTCTACCAGCAAAAAGATTATGACTCACTGAAGGCATAGATGACTGTTAGCAATTTTTATCAACACAGTATTTTTTGTTTGTTTGAGTTTTTTTTATTTTATATTTTTTATTTTTGAAACAGTGTCTCTGTCACCCAAGCTGGAATGCAGGGGCATAATCATGGCTCACTGCAGCCTCAACCTCCCAGACTCAGGTGATCCTCCCACCTCAGCCTCCTGAACAGCTGGGACTACAGGCATGTGCCACCTCACCTGGCTAATTTTTTGTAATTTTCTTTTTTTTTTCTTTCTTTCTTTTTTTTTTTTTTTGTAGAGATGGGGTTTTGCTGTGTTTTTCAGCCTGCAATCAAACTCCTGGGCTCAAGTAGTCTTCCCACCTCAGCCTTCCAAAGTGCTGGGATTATAAGCATGAGCCAAAGTACTTTACTGTGCCCAGTCAGTAAAGTATCTTTTAATGATGGTATGTATATTGTTATTTAGGCAAAATGCTATTTTGTGCTTAATTTACTGCAGTATGGCACAAACATAACTTTCATATGCACCAAAAAACCATAACCATTGTGTGACTCACTTTCTTGCAATATTCACTTTAATGCAGTGATCTGGAATACAACCTGCAATATCTCTGAGGTGTGTCTGTATTTTGTTATAGCAGCCCAAACAGATACTCCACATAAACAATAACAACATTCATGGATAAAAATAGCTCTGGGAGAGTTGTAAAGTAAAATTAAGAAGCTGCAGCAACCCAGTCAAGCACTAAAACTGAGATGGCCACATATAAAAGTGTAGGAAGTACCTAACCTGTGTCACCTTTTCCCCTAGCTGGTACAATTCAGCAACAAAAGAAATCCCCTTGAATGTGACCTTTCTTTATGGGGGAAAATAAAAATAGAAAACCCCCATCAGTTCTCACTGCCAAAGACTCCCACAGTCTTCACCAACACAGACCCCAGCTGATGGAATGGCCCAGAAATCCTGTTTCTATACTATCCTGGATCCAGAGCAGCTATACTTGCCCCTGTCTTCTGGACTTGGCACCACCACCAAGCAGCCCCTGGATCCAGTGCCTCCACATGCACACCAGATCCCAGCCCCACTGCATACATTCCAGGTGCAATGCTACCACATCCCCACTAGACCCAGCACTGCTACATGCCCCAAAACTGGAACCCCTATACATCCTCAGAACCAGTGCCTCAATGCACTCTTGGAACCTGCATCCCTATACATCCCTGGATCTGATGCCAGATCCAACACCACTTTGCAGACCAACTAGCCAGTGCCCTTGTGACCAGCTATAGGTAAAAAATTTTTCCTATCAAACTCAGTCCCCAAAGACTGGAACAAGTGACTGCTCCTCCAAATAGGTAGACACCCATGCAAGAGATATACACAAGAAGGAAACATGACATCACCAACAAAAGTCAAAAAAATTCCAGTAAACAACCCCACAATATGGAGATCTGTGAATTGCCTGACAATTCATAAAAATAATTTTTTATTATTTTTCCCTTTTTATTTTTTCTTTTTTTAAATTATACTTTAAATTCTAGGGTACATGTGCACAATGCGCAGGTTTGTTACATATGTATACATGTGCCATGTTGGTGTGCTGCACCCATTAACTCGTAATTTACATTAGATATATCTCCTAATGCTATCCCTCCCCCATCTCCCTACTCCACGACAGGCCCTGGTGTGTGATGTTCCCCACCCTGTGTCCAAGTGTTCTCATTGTTCAATTCCCACCTATGAGTGAGAACATGCAGTGTTTGATTTTCTGTCCTTGCGACAGTTTGCTCAGAATGATGGTTTCCAGTTTCATCCATGTGCCTACAAAGTACATGAACTCATTCTTTTTATGGCTGCATAGTATTCCGTGGTGTATATGTGCCACATTTTCTTAATCTAGTCTATCATTGATGGACATTTGGGTTGGTTCCAACTGTTTGCTATTGTGAATAGTGCTGCAATAAACATACATTTGCATGTGTCTTTATAGCAGCATAAT
The DNA here is from genome assembly GCF_049350105.2 of Macaca mulatta. Lineage (NCBI taxonomy): Eukaryota > Metazoa > Chordata > Mammalia > Primates > Cercopithecidae > Macaca > Macaca mulatta. Next base: position 14,320,945 of record NC_133410.1, read on the forward strand.
TTATAATCCTTTGGGTTATATGCCCAGGAATGGGATGGCTGGGTCAAATGGTATTTCTAGTTCTAGATCCTTGAGGAATCACCACACTGTCTTCCACAATGGTTGAACTAGTTTACAGTCCCACCAACAGAGTAAAAGTGTTCCTATTTCTCCATCCTCTCCAGCACCTGTTGTTTCCTGACTTTTTAATGATTGCCATTCTAACTGGTGTGAGATGGTATCTCATTGTGGTTTTGATTTGCATTTCTCTGATGGCCAGTGATGATGAGCATTTTTTCATGTGTCTGTTGGCTGCATAAATGTCTTCTTTTGAGAAGTGTCTGTTCATATCCTTTGCCCACTTCTTGATGGGATTGTTTGATTTTTTCTTGTAAATTTGTTTAAGTTCTTTGTAGATTCTGGATATTAGCCCTTCGTCAGATGGGTAGATTGTAAAAATCTTCTCCCCTTCTGTAGGTTGCCTGTTCACTCTGATGGTAGTTTCTGTTGCTGTGCAGAAGCTCTTTAGTTTAATTAGATCTCATTTGTCAATTTTGGCTTTTGTTGCCATTGCTTTTGGTGTTTTAGTCATGAAGTCCTTGCTCATTCCTATGGCCTGAATGGCATTGCCTAGGTTTTCTTCTAGGATTTTTATGGTTTTAGGTCTAATATTTAAGTCTTTAATCCATCTTGAATTAATTTCTGTAAAAGGTGTAAGGAAGGGATCCAGTTTCAGCTTTCTACATATGGCTAGCCAGTTTTCCCAGCACCATTTATTAAATAGGGAATCCTTTCCCCATTTCTTGTTTTTTTCAGGTTTGTCAAAGATCAGATGGTTGTAGATGTGTGGCATTATTTCCGAGGGCTCTGTTCTGTTCCATGGTCTATATCTCTGTTTTGGTACCAGTACCATTGCTGTTTTGTTTACCGTAGCCTAGTAGTGTAGTTTGAAGTCAGGTAGCATGATGCCTCCAGCTTTGATCTTTTGGCTTAGGATTGTCTTGGCAAGGCAGCCTCTTTTTTGGTTCCATATGAACTTTAAAGTAGTTTTTTCCAATTCTGTGAAGAAAGTCATTGTTAGCTTGATGGGGATGGCACTGAATCTATAAATTACCTTGGGCAGTATGGCCATTTTCACAATATTGATTCTTCCTATCCATGAGCATGGAATGTTCTTCCATTTGTTTGTGTCCTCTTTTATTTTGTTGAGCAGTGTTTTGTAGTTCTCCTTGAAGAGGTCCTTCACATCCCTTTTAAGTTGGATTCCTAGGTATTTTATTCTCTTTGAAGCAATTGTGAATGGAATTTCACTCATGGTTTGGTTCTCTGTTTGTCTATTATTGGTGTATAGGAATGCTTGTGATTTTTGCACATTGATTTTGTATCCTGAGACTTTGCTGAAGTTGCTTATCAGCTTATATCAGTTTATCTCTTTATATAAATATAAAGGGAAAAAAATCAAAGCAAATCACTACAAACATTACCATATGATATAGTTTATATATTTGTCCCCACCCAAATCTCATGTTGAATTGTAATCCCCAGTGGCTGAAGGTGGTGCCTTGTGGGAGGTGTTTGGATCAGGGGGATGAATCCATTATGGCTTGGTGTTGCCTTCATGACAGTAAGTTCTCAAAAGATCTGGTTGTTTAAAAGTGTGTGGCATCTCCTCTCTCTCTCTTTCTCTCTCTCTCTCTCCTGCTTTAACCATGTGATGTGCCTGCTCCCACTTCACCTTCCGCCATGATTAGACACTTCCTGAAGCCTCTGTAGAAGCCAAGCTGTACAAGCATGCCAGCACCATGCTTCCTATAAAGATTGCAGAATCATGAGGCAGTTACACCTCTTTTCTTTACAAATTACCCAGTCTTTGGTATTTACAGCAATTCAAGCTTAATACACCATATCACAAAGGAAGAGTACAAGGATAGAAAAAGAAGAACAAAACAACTGTGAAACAGACAAAACAAATCAGTAAAATGATAATAGTAAGAACTCACTTAACAATTACTTTAAAAGTAAATGCATTAAACTCATCAATCAAAAGGCATAGAGTGGCTAAATGGATAAGAAAAGATCCAGTAATATGATGTCTACAAGAGGCTCACTTTAGATTAAAGGATATGCATAGGTTGAAAGTGAAGGGATAGAAAAACATATTCCATGCAAATGGTAACCATAAGAAAGTAGGGGTGGCTATACATAGACAAAACTGTCTCTAGAGACAAAGAAGGACATTATATGATAATAAACGGGTCAATTTAAAAGGAAGATATAACAATTATAAATAGATATGCAACCAATAACAGAGGATCTAAATAAGTAAAGCAAATATTAACAGATATAAAGGAGAAATTGACATAAATAAAATAATAGCAGGGGACTTCAAAAGCCCACTTTAAATAACAGATAGAACATCCAATCATAATATCAATAAAGAATTGGCTGACCTGAACAACATTATAGACCATACGAACTTAGCAGACATATATATAGAACTTCCCACCCTACACTAGAAGATACACATTCTTCTCAAGTGGACTTGGAACATTCACTAGACTAGATCATATATTAGATCACGAAACAAGTTTTAACAAATGTAAAAAGATTGAAATTATTCCAAGTATCTTTACTGACCACAGTCAAATGAAACCAGAAATCAATAACAATAAATAACAGAAATCAATAACAGAAAACTAGAGGTGTACTCAATGTTTAGCTCCCACTTATAAGTGAGAATATGCAGTACTTGGTTTTCTGTTTCTGCATTATTTCCCTTAGGATAATGGCCTCCAGTTGCATCCATGTTGCTGCAAAGAACATGATTTCATTCCTTTTTAAGGGTGCACAGTATTCCATGGTGTATATGTTCCACATTTTCCTTATCCAGTTGTTGGATACCTAGGTTGATTCCATGTCTTTGCTGTTTTGAATAGTGCTGTAGTGAGCATACGAGTGCATGTGTCTTTTTGGTAGAAATATTTCTTTTCCTTTGGGTATATACCCAGTAATGTGATTGCTGAGTCAAATGATAGCTCTGTTTATGTTCTTTGAGGAATCTCCAGACTGCGCTCCACAGTAGTTGAACTAATTTTTATTTCCACCAACTGTAAATAAGCATTCTCCTTTCTCCACAGCCTTGCTGGTATCATCTCTTTCATTTCTTGTTTTTTATTTAGTAGCCATTTTGAATGATGTGAGATGGTATCTCATAGTAGTTGTTATATGCATTTCTCTGATGATTAGTGGTGATGAGCATTTTTTCATATGTTTGTTGGCTGCCTTGTATACTTTCTTTTGAGCAGTGTCTGTTCAAGTTCTTTGCCCACTTTTTAAAAGGGTTATTCATTATGTAGTTTGTTGATTTAAGTTTCTTCTAGATTCTGGGTATTAGAACTTTGTCAGGTGCATAGTTTGCAAACATTTTCTTTCCTTTTACTCTGTTGGTAGTTTCTTTCCCTATGAAGAACCTTTTTAGTTTAATTTGATCCCACCTGTCAATTTTTATTTTTATTGCAATCACTTTTGGGTAGGTGGCCAAAAATTCTTCACCAAGGCCAATGTCAATAAGAGTATTTCCTAGGTTTTCTTCAAATATTTTTATAGTTTGAGGTCTTACATTTAAATCTTTAATCCATTCTAAGTTAATTTTTGTATATGGTAAAAGGTAGGGGTACAGTTTCACTCTTCTGCATATGATTAGTCAGTTATCCCAGAATCATTTATTGAATAGGAAGTCCTTTCCTTATTGCTTTTTTGGTTGGCTTTGTTGAAGATCAAATGGTTGTAGGTGTGTGACTTTATTTCTGGGTTCACTGTTCTGTTCCATTGGTCTATGTGTCTGTTCTTATACCAGTACCATGCTGTTTTGATTATTGTAGCCTTATAGTATAGTTTGAAGTCAGGTGGTGTGATACGTCTGGTTTTCTTCTTTTTGATTAGGATTTTTTGGGCTCCTTGGGCTCATTTTTTGTTCCATTATATGAGAAATGACTTTGGTAGTTTGATAGAAATTGTATTTAATGTGTAAATAGCTTTGAGCAGTAATGCCATTTTAAAGATAATGATTCTTTCATGAAAATCATCCCATTACAAGGAGCTTTTCCAAACTTTTCAAGAGGCCAAGAGTCAAGGCTTGCTGGTCCCTCCCCTGAGAATGAACCTGGGTCTTAAAGTAGCACTGTTTCCTCCCATCCATTCAGGCCTCTTGAGCTGCCAGGCTGTGTTTACCCACCCACTGCTCTCAACTCTATCTGGTGATCTTTGAGGTCAGTGGATCCAAGGGAGCTGCTCCCTGAGCTGCAGTTCCTTTACTTTCACATGCTAGACACAGCAGTTACCTCTTTCATGGTTGATTCTTTCATATTTAATGAATATTGGAGATCCTGGAACACAACAAGAAATGTGAGATTTACCTTCTCTTCACAGAAAGTTTGGATTATCTCTCATTAGTGGTGAAAGAAATGCTGTACTTAAAAGCTTCATATCTTCCTCAAGTTGAAACACTATCAAACAACATTTCTCAAGACAATGCTTTTAAATATCATTTATATGTTAATCTTTGGTATGGTTTGTCTGTGTCTCCACCCAAATCTCATCTTGAATTGCAGCTCCCATAATTTCCACATGTTGTGAGAGGGACATCGTGGGAGATAATTGAATCATGGGTTTTCCCATGCTATTCTCATGATAGTGAATAAGTCTCAAGAGATACGATAGTTTTAAAAATGGGAGTTTCTCTGCACAAGCTCTCTTGTCTTGTCTTCTGCCATGTGAGATGTGCTTTTTACCTTCTGCCATGAAAGTGAGGCCTCCCCAGTCATGTGGAACTGTGAGTCCATTCAAACTCTTTTTTTTTTTTGTAAATTGCCCAGTCTCAGGTATGTCTTTATCAGCAGTGTGAAAATGAACTAATATGGTAAATGGGTACCAGTAGAGTGGGGTACTGCTATAAAGATACCTGAAAATGTGGAAGCAACTTTGGTACTGGGTAACAGCCAGACCTTGGAACAGTTTGCAGTGCTCAGAAGACAGAAAAATGCGGAAAAGTCTGGAACTCCCTAGAGACTTGTTGAATGGTTTTGACCAAAATGCTGATAATGACATGGACAATGAAATCCAGGCTGAGGTGGTCTCAGATACAGATGAGAAACTTGTTGGGAACTGGAGCAAAGGTGACTCTTGTTATGTTTTAGCAAACGCTGGTAGCAATTTGCCCCTGCCCTAGAGATTTGTGGAACTTTGAACTTGAGAGAGATGATTTAGGGTATCTGGTGGAATAAATTTCTAAGCAGCAAAGCATTCAAGAGATGAATTGGGTGCTGCTAAAGGAATTCAGTTTTAAAAGGGAAGCAGAGCATGAAAGTTCAGAAAATTTTCAGCCTGACAATGTGATAGAAAAGAAAATCCCACTTTCTGAGGAGAAATTCAAGTCAGCTGCAGAAATTTACATAAGTAATGAGAAGCCACATATTAATCACCAAGACAATGGGTAAAATGTCTCCAGGACATGTCAGAGGTCTCTGTGGCTGCCCCTCCCATCACAGACCATGAGGCCTAGGAGGAAAAAAATGGTTTCATGGGCCAAGCCCAGGGTCCCTCTGCTGTGTGCAGTCTAGGGACTTGATGTCCTGCATTCCAGCTGCTCCAGCTGTAACTAAAAGGTTCCAAGGTCCAGCTTGGGCCATGGCTTCAGAGGGTGTAAGCCCAAAACCTTGGCAGCTTCCACATGATACTGAGCCTGCAGGTGCACAGAAGTCAAGAATTGAGGTTTAGGAACCTCTAACTAGATTTTAGAGGACGTATGGAAACATTTGGATGTCCAGGCAGAAGTTTGCTGCAGGGGCAGGGTGCTCATGGAGAACCTCTGTTAGGGCAGTGCAGAAGGGAAATGTAGACCCCCCACATAGAGTCCCCACTTGGGGGCTAGCTAGTGGAGCAGTGAGAAGAGGGCCACTGTCTTCCAGACCCCAGAATTGTAGAGCAATGGACAGTTTGCACTGTGCACCTGGAAAAGACACAGGCACTCAATGCCAGCCCATGAAAGCAGCTGGAAGGGAGACTGTACTCTGCAAAGCCACAGGTTGCAGAGCTGCCTAAGACCATGGGAATTCACCTCTCGCACCAGTGTGACCTGGATGTGAGACATGGAGTCAAAGGAGATCATTTTGGAACTTTTAAGATTTCACTGCCCTGCTGGATTTTGGACTTGCATGGGGCCCATAGCCCCTTTGTTTTGGCCAATTTCTCTCATTTGGAATGGGTGTATTTACCCAGTGGCTGTACCTGCATCGTATCTAGGAAGTAACTAACTTGCTTCTGATTTTACAGGCTCATAGGTGGAGGGGACTTATGAGATGTTTGACTGTGGACTGTTGAGCTAATGCTGAAATGAGTCAAGGCTTTGGGGGACTGTCGGGAAGGCAAGATTGGTTCTGAAATGTGAGAACATGAGATTTGGAGGGGTCAAGAGTGGAATGATATGGTTTGGCTGTGTTCCTGCCCAAATCTCATTTTGAGTTATAGCTCTCATAATTCCCACATGTGGGAGGAACCTGATGGGAGATAATTGAATCATGGGGGCAGGACTTTTTTGTGCTATTCTTGTGATAGTGAATAAGTCTTGACAGATCTGATGATTTTAACAAGGGGAATTTTTTTGCACAAGCTTTCTTCTCTTTTCTGCTGCCATGTGACTTGCCTTTCCCCTTCCACCATATTTGTGGGGCCTTCCCAGCCACATAGAACTGTAAGTCCATTAAACCTCTTTCTTTTGTAAATTGCCCAGTCTCAGGTATATCTTTATCAGCAGTGTGAAAATGAACTAATACAATCTTATAAGTGAAAAATTTACATTTTATTTGCTATAAATTTATTGTATTATACTTTCAAAACATATGCAGTTTATCAATAAAGACTTTTAGTACACTATAGCAAAAAAAAAGAAAAAAAGAAAAAGAAAATGGGAAATTCACAAATACATGGAAACTAAACAACTCTCCCGTAAGCAACCACTGGGTCAAAGAGGAACTCAAAAGAGAATTTTTAAAATATCTCAAGACAAATGGAAATAAAAACAAAATATACCAAAATGCATGAAATGCAGCTAAAGTAATACTAATAGAAAACTTTATTCTGATCAATGCCTACATTAAACAAGAAAAAAATTAACTCAAATAAACATCTTAACTTTATATCTTGAGGAACAAGGAAAACAGGAACAATGTCCAAAGTTAGCAGAAGCAAGGACATAATATATGTTAGAGCATAAATAAATCAAATAGAGAATAGAAAAACAATGAAAAAGTATATGCAACTAAGATTTTTTTCAAAAAGATAGACAAAGGTGACAAGCCCTTATCTAGGCAAACTAAGAAAATAGAGAAAGACTCAAATAAATGAAAATAAATAAAAAAATAAGAAATTATTATGTACAATTATATGCCAGTATATTGGATAACCTAGAAGAAATAGACAAACCCCTAAGAATGTATGATCTACAAAACTGAATGAAGAAGAAATAGAAAGTCTGAACAAACAAGTAATATATAAGGAGATCAAAACAGTAATCAGAAACCTCTCACCCTCTAAAAAGCCAAAGACCAGGAGGCTTCATAGGTGCATTCTACTAAACATTTAAAGAAGAATTAGTACCAATTTGTCATGAATCCTGTTTAAAAAAATAAAAGAATAAGAAACACTTTCAAACTTATTTAATGAGCTAGCATTATCCTGATACCAAGGCAAACAAATACATCACAAGAAAAGAAAATGATAGGCAAAATGTCCCTAATAAACAAAGATGTAAAAATTCTTAGTAAAATACTAACAAACTAAATTCAACAGCACATTAAAATGATTGCATAACATGGCCATGTGGTATTTATCCTTGAAAGGTAAGGATAGCTAAGCATACATAAATCAATCAATGTTGTACAACACATTAAAAGAATGAAGACTAAAATCACATTATCATCTCAATTGATGCAGAAAATGATTTTGACAACATTCAATGTTCATTTGTGATAAAAAACCTCAGCAAAAGCGGTATAAAAGTAATCTACATCAACATAATAAAGGCAATATATAAAAAGCCCATAACTAACAACACAATTAATGGGAAATAACTAAAAGTTCTTTCTCTAAACTAAGCTCCAGTACAAGGCAGGGATGCTCACTGTCACCACAACTACTCAACTTAGTACCAGAAGGCCCAAGCAATTAGACAAATAAACAAATAAAGAGCATTCAGATCTGAAAAGAAGACATATCATTATCTATGTTGGCAGAAAACACAATCATATATATGGGAAATTATAAAGACTCAATAACAACAACAAAAAACTATTATGGCTAATAAATATATTCAATAAAATTACAGAATACAAAATTTTCATACAAAAATCAGTAATATTTCTCTATACAAACAATAAACTAAAACAATTAAGAAAACAAACTTGTGTACAATAGCAACAGAAAGAATAAAATTGGAATATGCTTAATCAGATAGTTGAAAGCCTTGTACATTTAAAATTATAAAACATTGATTAAGTAAATTTTAAAAGACACAGATGAATAGAAAGACATTCTGTGTTCATGGATTAGAATAATTAATATTGTTAAAGTGTTCGTACTTCCCAAAGTGATCTACATATTCCATGCAATTACTACCAAAATCTCAATGGCATACAACAGATAAACAAAAAATAAAAAGCAAGAAATTAAAGCATATCACCAGAGAAAATCACCTGCATTAAAACAAAGAAAGAAATGAAAGAAAGAAGGGAAGACCACAAGACAACAAGCAAACAAATAAAAAACAATGGCAGAAGTAAGTCTTTACTTATCAATAATAACATTGAATGGAAATGGACTAAACTCCCCAATCAAAAGAAATAGAGTAGATGAATGGATTAAAAAAAAGAGAGACCTGATAATCTGCTGCTACAAGAAACACACTTCACCTATAAAGATATATATAGATTGAAAATAAAGAAATAGAAAAAGACATTTCATGCCAATGCAAACCAAAAAAAAAAGCAGGAGTAGCCATATTTATATTGGACAACATAGATTTCAAGACAGAAACTACAAGGAGAGAGAAAGAAGGTCACTACATAATGATAAAGGGGTCAATTCAGCAAGATAATGTAATGATTACATTTATTTAGTGAGAACTCACTCCTGACTATTTGTTTGCTGATTGTTTTGTGGTCTTCCTTTCCTTCTTTCATTTCTTTCTATCTTCCTAAAAAGGAAGGAATACTTCTAAAGTTTTATTATGAGGCCAGTATTACTGTGATACCAAAACCAGGCAAAGACGCATCAAAAAAAGAAAACTGCAGGTCAGTGTCTGTGATTACTATTGATGCAGGAATCCTCAACAAAATACTAGCAAACTGAATTCAACAATACATTAAGAAGATTATTCATCATCACCAAGTGTGAGTTATCCCAGGAACGCAAGGATGGTCAACATATGCAAATCAATCAATGTGATATGCCATATCAATAAAACGAAGGACAAAAACAAAATGACCCTTTCAACTGATGCTGAAAAAGCATTAGAGAAAATTCAACCTCACTTTATGATAAAAAAAAAACCTGAAAAAACTGGGTATAGAAAGAATATACCTCAACATAATAATAGTCATATATGTCAGACCCACAGCTAGTACCATACTGAATGGAGAAATACTAAAAGCCTTTCCTCAAAGATCGGGAGCAACAAGGATTGCCACTTTCATCACTGTTATTCAACATAATACTGTGAGTCCTAGCTAGAGCAATCAGACAAAAGAAAGAAAGGGCATCTAAATTGGAAAGGAAGAGGTCAAATTATCCTTGTGTGCAGATGACATGATCTTACATTTAGAGAAACCTAAAGACTCCATCAAAAAACAATTAGAACTAATAAATAAGTTCAGTAAAGCTGCAGGATATAAAATTAACATGCAAAAATCAGTAGCATTTCTATATGCCAACAGTGAGCAATCTGAAAAAGAAATCAAGAAAGTAACCCCATTTACAATAAGTACAAATAAAATAAAATATCTAAAAATTAACATAACTAAAGAAATTGAAAGATCTCTCCAATGAAAACTATGCAACAGTGATGCAAAAATTTGAAGAAGACATTAAAAAAGAAATGATATTCCATGTTCATGAGTTGAATGAATCAATATTGTTAAAACATCCATGCTACTCAAAGGAATCTACAGATTTAATGCAATCCCTATCAAAATACCAGTAACATTCTTCACAAAAACAGAAAAAAACACTCCTAAAATGTATATAGCACCACAAAAGACCCAAAATACTTGAAACCATCCTAAGAGAAAAGAACAAAACCAGAGGTATCACACTATCCAACTTTAAATTATAATACAGAGCTATATTAACTAAAATGGCATAGTACTGACATAAAAATAAACACATAAATTATTGGAAGAGAACAGAGAATCCAAAGATAAATTCATACATCTACATTTAACTCATTTTTGACAAAAGTGCCAAGAATATATATTGAGGAAAGGACAATCTCTTCAATAAATGGTGCTGGGAAAACTGGATATTCATATGCAAAAAAAGTAGAACACTATATCTCACCATATACAAAAATCAAATTAAAGTGGATTGAATACTTAAATCTAAGACCTCAATCAATGGGACTACTGCAGGAAAACATTGGGAAATGCTCCAGGACATTGGACTGGAAAAGATTCTTAAGAAACATCCCACAAGGACAGGCAACCAAAGCAAAACAGACAAATAGGATCACATCAAATAAAAAAGCTCCTGTGCAGTAAAGGAAACAACAAACTGAAGAGACAACCCACGGATTGGGTGAAAATACTTGCAAACTACCCATCTGACAAGGAATTAATAAGCAGAACATATAAGAAGTTCAAACAACTCTACAGGAAAAAAATCTAATAATCCAATTAAAACTAGGCATAAGATCTGAATAAACATTTCTCAAAAGAAGACATACAATTAGCATATAGGTATATGAAAAGGTACTCAACATTACTGATCATCCCTCACCCCAGTTAAAATGGCTTTTATCCAAATGTCAGGCAATAACAAATGCTGGCAAGAAATGTGGAGAAAAAAGAACCCTCATACAGTGTTGGTGGGAATGTAAATTAATACAACCACTATGAAGAACAGTTTAAAGGTTCCTCAAAAAACTAAAACTAGAGTTATCATATAATCCAGCAATCCCACTACTGGATATATATCCAAAAGAAAGGAAGTCAGAATTTTGAAGTAATATCTTCACTCCCATGTTTATTTGCAGCACTATTCACAATAGCCAACATTTGGAAGCAACCTGCATCCATCAACAGAAGAATGGAGGTTTTAAAATGTGGTATTTATACACAATGGAATACTATTCAGCCATTAAAATGAATGAGATCCTGTCACTGGAGGTCATAGGTTTAGTAAAATAAGCGAGGCACAGAAAGACAAACTTCACATTTTCTTACTTATTTGTGGAGCTAAAGATTAAAATAATTAAATTCATGAAGATAGAGAGTAGAAGGACAGTTGCCAGAGGCTGGGAAGGGTAGCATGGAAAGTAGGGAGGAAATGAGGATGGTTAATGGTTCCCAAAAAGTAGTTAGAATGAACAAGACCTACTATTTGCTAGAACAACCAGGTGACTATATTAAAAAATAATTTAACTGTACACTTAAAAATAATTAAAGAGTATAATTGGATTGTTTGTAACACAAAGGGTAAATGCTTGAGGTGATGTATACCCCATTTCCCATAATGTGATTATTATGCATTTCAGGCCTGTATCAAAATATCTCATGTAACCCATAAATACATACATCTACTATGTACCCACAAAAACAAAAACAATATGCCAATGGCAATCTTTATAGAAAAAGAAAAAAATCCTAAAATTCATATGAAATCACAAAAGACCCCAATAGCCAAAGTAATCTTGAGCAAAAAGATCAAAGCTGGAGGCATCACTCTACCTTACTTCAAAATGTATATGGCAAAGCTACAGTAATCAAAACAATATGCTACTGGCATAAAAACAGACATATGGCTCAATGGAACAGAATGGAGAATGCAGAAATACATCCATCCTTGCATCTGCAGCCAACTGATCTTCAAGACTGTTGAGAACACACAATGAAGAAAGAATGTTCTCTTCAATAAATGTTGTTTGGAAAACTGGAGGTCCATATGCAGAAAAATACAACTGGACTCATCCCATACCATATACAAAAATCAACTAAAAATGGATTAAAGATTTAAACCTAAGACGTGAAACCATAAAACAGCTGCAAGAAAACATAGACAAAATCTTCTTGGCATTGATCTGGACAATAATATTTTTATATTATATCAAAAGCAAAGGTGATGAATACAAAAATGGACATGTAGGATTTCATCAAACCACCCCAAGCTCTGCACAACAAAAGAAACAATTAAAAGATTAGAAATGTAACCTGCAGAATGGGGGTAAATATTTTCAAACTAGATGTCTGATAAAGAGTAAGTATCCAAAATACGTAAGTAGCTCATTGTATTAGTCTGTTTTCACACTGCTGATGAAGTCATGCCCAAGACTGAGAAGGAAAAGAGGTTTAATTGGACTTACAGCTCCACATGGCTGGGGAGGCCTCAGAATCATGGTGGAAGGTGAAAGGCACTTCTTACATGGTGTTGGCAAAAGAAAACGAGGAAGACGCAAAAGTGGAAACCCCTGATAAACCCATCAGATTTCATGAGACTTATTCACTATCATGAGAATAGCATGGAAAAGACCTACCCCATGATTCAATTACCTCCCCCTGGGTCCCACCCACAACAAGTGAAATTCTGGGAGATACAATTCAAGTTGAGATTTGGGTGGGGACACAGCCAAACCATATCACTCATATAACTCAATGACAAAAAACCAAATAATTAAAAAGACAGGCAGAGAGACTTCCAGTTTATGTTTTCACATAAAACATAAATTTTTGTAAGGAACATGAAAATTTATGTAAGGAACATGAAAATTACCACTCTAGTATAACAAGAAGTAAAAAACTCAGCACGCTGGAATAATTAACAACTCTTATTTAATCTGCAAAAGAGGTGAGGACACAGGGCAAACCACTGCCCCCAAGAGTGAAGAGACAGACAGGTGAATACAGTTAGTTTACTAGAGAAAATAATCAGGAGTGGGAACCACCTAAGGAGCTGGAGTAATAAAACCTTACCTGAAACTGATGAATTGCTAGAAGCACAGTGTGGACAAATCTGAGAGTTGAAAACTCTGGAGGCAGCTGGGGGTGGTCAGTCATATGGGGATCCCCACAATTTTGTGTGTTTTATCTCCAGGAACTAAACCAGGTTCTCACAGTATATATCAGAGAAAATCTCCTTTTGCTTCTGCCAGGGGAAGAAAAAGAACCCTTTTGGACTATACCACAGCACTCTATTCTTTTTACCAAGGTTTGCCCTCAGGAGAAATTATTTAACAAAACCCTAACCTACTGGGGTTTTTTCAGTGCCTAGCTCATCTAGCTAAAGAGAAATACCTGACTCTAGCCAGTTTTAGTAATTCTGTCCCACTTAAGGAAACCAGAGAGAGAAACTGAGAAGCGCTAGTAAAGTTTAGAGTACAAAAGTTAAAAGACTGAGATCTGATAATAGAACTATGAGACACTTTCCTCACCTCAATACTTTACTACCACATTACTAAAGGCATAGTACCCAGTACATGATGTCTAACTATCCAAAAAAAATGTGCAAGGCTTACTAAAACGAAAAAAAAAAAAAAAGATAATTTGAAGATACAAGTATTAGAACAAGACATGACAAAAATGTTTGAATTATCATACTGGAAATTTAAAACAACAGTGATTAGTATGCTAAGGGATCTAATGGATAAAGTATACAACATGCAAGAACAGATCAGAAATATAAGCAGAAAGATGGAAATCCTAAGAAAGAACTAAAAAAATGCTAGAGATAAAAAAACAAAAACACTGTAGTAGAAATGAAGAACAGCCTTGATTGTCTTATTAGTAGACTGAACATGGCTGAGGGAAAAATCTCTGAGCTTGAGATTTATCAATAGAAAACTTCAAAAATAAAAGCAACGAGAACAGAGACTTAAAAACTAGAAAGGCATGTCAAAGGACTGTGAGACTACTATAAAAGTTGTAACATACATTTAACTGAAATAATAAAAGGAGAAGAAAGAGAGAGAGGAACAGAGAAATATTAAAAACAATAATGAGTGAAAATTTCCTAATAATTATGTCAGACACCAAACCACAGACCCAGAAAGTTCACAGAACACCAAGCAAGATAAACGTAAAAATAAAAATTGAAGTCTTGCACTCTGTTCCTCTCTCTCTTTCTTCTCCTTTTAGTATTTCAGTTAATGTATGTTACAGTATAGGGTTATAAACTGTGATAAGTGAAGAAGCAGGGAGTGGTACTATGAAATGTACAACTCCTCCACCTCAGCTAGCCTGGAAGGTCAGAAAAGGCTCATTGCCCAGGGATGAGTTTCTTCTGCTGCAATGAACAATGAGCTGGGACTAACCCAGGAAAAGAAAACAGGGGTTGGAAGTAACAATAAAAGTGGACAGTTTTGAGAGATCTTTAGGAGGCAACATCGTATAATTTTACGGTGAGTGAATATAGGAAAGGGAGCTGTGGAGGATGACCCTAGATTTCTGGCTGATCTAATTAGACTGCTGTCATTTATTGAGAGCAAGACAGTGGGAGTGGCTTAGTTTGGAAGGCAGAAAGAAATCATGAGTTTGGCTTTGGATACAGGGATTGTAAGATGCTGCTGAATCACTAATGGAGAAGTTGAGTGGTGAATTTCAAAGGAGGCCTTGACCGATATAAATGTGTAAGTCATCAACATACAGATGATGAAATTGAAGCCACGAGGCAGTTGCTTAAGAAGACAGCAAGAAGCAAGAAAATGATCGATAATGGAGTTTAATGAACTCCAATTTGTCATGAACAGGAAAAGGAGAATAAGTCTGCAAAGAAGATTGAAAGCAAGAAGTGTTTTCTATTATTAAAAACAAAGAAAGAGATTATTCAAGAATATAGAATTCTTCTAATTTCAAGCAAAGTTATAGTTGAAAAATATCCTTTAATTTAGTAGTTTAGACACTATCAGTGACCTTTAGCAAGACCCTTCTGGTGGATAATGATGGTCCAAGACAGACTAAACAGTCTTACCAGGAAATGGAAATGGTGATTATGGATTTTTTAGCAGTGTGCCTGAGAAGAAAAGATAGCAACAGGCTGTAACTGGAGAGGATATCCAACAGTAATGGCCATAATCCTGATCG
This sequence comes from Macaca mulatta, assembly GCF_049350105.2. Taxonomy (NCBI): domain Eukaryota; kingdom Metazoa; phylum Chordata; class Mammalia; order Primates; family Cercopithecidae; genus Macaca; species Macaca mulatta. The sequence goes on from NC_133410.1 coordinate 14,336,265, forward strand.
CTTCACAATTTCACCTCCCCTTCTAAAGCAATGAAGCTACTCTTTATTGGTTGTCTTTTCTTCCTCTTCCAGCTCATCCATTCATTCATTCATTTGTGGTCTTTAAGTAACCAACACATTATATATAAACCATAGCCTGACATGTAGTAGAGCATTAATTATGGACAGATGGAAGGGAAAAAAGAGAAAAGAAAGAAAAAGAAGAAAAAAAGGAAGGAAGGAAGGGAGGGAGGGAGGGAGGGAGAGAGGAAGGGAGGGAAGGGAAGAAGGGGAGGGAGGGAGGGAGGGAAGGAAGGAGAAGAGATATAAGAGCTATGTACATGAAACTGTTCTGAAGGATAGGGAAAAGGTTAGCTAGTCAAACGTCAAAAAGAAACATCTAGTCAACTAACTGCAAAAAAATGTCTAATTTGCACTTTCTTCACTATAGTTTTCTCTCCCTAGTGAGAAAAAAATATACGTTTTGGAGGAAAAGCAAATTAATTTTTATGAATAATTATTTTTATGGTAGTACAGGATACACTGAGTCCTGCAAAACCAATTTAAAGGGAACCAGCATGTTAAAAAAATTACTTATGACAGTAAAAAAGAATTTTTGTATTGAAGTCAAATTCTTGTAAAAGAGCTAGGTGTCTATGAACATGGCAATTGATGTCTGTTACCAAGATACAGCGCTGTCATTAGGGCCCTGGGGGGCTTGATTTCTGTACTTAATGACTCTTCTCTGCTCCCTGAGGTTTTCCCCCTGTGCATTTGTTTCCAGATCCCATTTTAGTAACAGATCATTATCTGTGTATGGGGAAAGTTAACTAACTCTGAAAGAGCTTGCTTGAATGTGCTTCCCTGATACTGAAAACTTGCATCCTTTATTTCATTGTTTTGAAAAATATGCATCTTTACACACAAACAAGAGCATAAAGCAGCCAAATTTTATACTTTTGGCTCTGTTACTCTGAGCCCAATCATCATACTATGTTTACGCAGAGTTCCCAAAATCTCCTGACATTACTCTGTTGATTTAACTAAAATCATTGTATTCGTCCATTCTTGCATTACTGTAAAGGAAGACCTGAGGTTTAATTGGCTCACAGTTCTGAAGGCTGTACATGAAACATAGTGACTTCTTCTGGGGAGGCCTCAGGAAACTTGTAATCATAGTGGAAGATGAAGGGGGAGCTAGTACTTTTGTATGGTCCAAGCAGAAGGAAGAAGTAGGGGGAGGTGCCACACATTTTTAAATGACCAGATCTCATGACAACTCTATCATGAGAACAGAGCTAGGAAGATAGTACTAAACCATTAGAAACTGCCCCCATGATCCAATTACCTCCCACTGTGCCTCACCTCCAGGGGATTACGTATGGACATGAGATTTGGGTGGGGACACAGATCCAAACTATATCAATCATAAATTATATTCCTTTTGTTTTAACAACACTTACTTACATCAGGAAAAAATTGTTCAGTAGGCACAGCTGTATTCATTGTTTGGCTAGATGATTTGGAGCAAATTAAAATAATCTTAGGATATTTCACTGTCTAAGTTCTGGAGAAGAAAAATAACACAGAATTATTGTGCCATGAATTTATAAGAACTAGTGTTTTCAGGTCATACTCCCTTCAGGAGACTGATCTTGTAAGTTTTCAATATATACCTGGTGATTTATTGATTTCCTGAGGAAAATACAATGCAAATTATCTATCCAGTGCATTTCTCTGAGGCCTCCAAAGATTTAGGTTGATTTGATTCACACTCTAGGAGAAATGAATTGGAGAGAGCAAATACTCTACTGCAATAAACAACCCTTCCCCCCAGTCTTACTGAAAACCCTACCACCTACTTGACTGTCCATTCTTTCCAGAGTAGATATGGTCAAATGAGTGTATAAGTTTGAGTCAAATATTATTAGCTATGAGCTCTTACATGTAATTTTAAAACCAAAATTTAACTTTTTAATAATAATTATCCCTAACATACTAGTGTTGACATTCTACAGAAACAGGAGGGCCCCCATCTACCCAACACTTGTTCCATATGTCCAGACTGATGATGCCACACACACACCAAGAGTACAAAAAGGTTGAATACTTACACAATGAGGCTTTCTGCAAAGAGCAGAGCAAACGTCCCAAGTTGGTCTGAAAATGGTTAGAGATTAAGGAAAGGAAACTGGCTTGAGGCTTTTATTGTGGCTAAGGGGTAGGGCCAGATAAGAGTTTCAGAGGCTCAAGTATTTCGAATCTCCCACTAGCTCTAAATGACAGACCACCCAGGCTTTCTTATCAGCTTGCTCAGATGGGGGCAAAAGGGGAAATAAAAGAGAAGGATGAAGCTTGCTTAAAAGCTGTCATCAGTCAAATATTAAAAATAGATTTCAACTTTCTATTGCGCTGTGGCAAGTCCTATGCCAAGGACTTCACATGTGTTATCTCATTGTAGTCTCTCCTCAACCCCTCTGAAGCTGCTAATTAGCCCCATTTCACAGTTGAGAAAGTTGATGCCCAGAGAGGGACAGAGACTTCACAAAGTCAAACAGCTAGTTAGTCCAGAGCTAGGACTTTGACCTATGTCTGTCTAATGACAAAGCATGTGCTTTGATGTGATTTTAACCAGACAGCTAGGACAGTCTAATCCAGTCTGACAACCAGTGGACTGATAAAATTCACAGTGAGGCACCTTCTGCTTAGACAATTTATGTATTTATTAGTATATATGACTGTAGCAATCATGGTTTCCAGTTACAAGCATGGCAGAGTAGGGTCCAGAGCTTGGACAGAGTGGTCACATGGCAAAGTAGAAAGACGTTAGACACTGGAACCAGAGAGATCTTGGAATGAACCCTACCTTACTGATTTGAGGGGGTTCAGGAAAGTTATTTACCCTCTTTGTCTTAATGTCCTAATAATCCCTACTTTGAAAGGTCTTCATAAGCATTTCAGGAAAATGGATGTCAAGTACCTAGTACATAGTAGGTGCTCATTGATGTAATTATCATTATTTTTTATTTCTATGTTCCTGAAATGGGTTAATTTTAATGTAGCCTGCTCATTAACATATAAAGCAATTTCAGAACCTAGAAGCTTCTGTTGTCCTTTTCCTCCGTCCTTTGTTGAGCATGAGTCTTAAGAGCAAACAGATGCTTGTGTATCCACATGTCCAATTCAGCATTTCCTATTTCCAGATCAACATCTTCTGGCCAAATGCTAGAAAACTGGCATGAGGTAGGTACAAAGCCACAGATAAGCCCTTTAAGAGCTTAATGTGAGTGTGATTTATGTTCCTGATGGGAAAGGAACCCCGAAAATGGTCTTTTCTAATCTAATCTAATCCTAATCTGTCCTAATCCAGTTATGGAAGAAAATTAGGAATGATCTTTCCAAGTGATTTCTTCTCCTTCCCATTTGATAACAACTCTGTGGGGCACATTTTGTGAACTGCTTCGATCTAATTTAAAAAGATAATGTTGCACATTTTATTAATTTTATGTAAAATGCAGTCAGAAGTCCCAGGAAGAACTTAATGTCAATGTCCAGAAATGAAACTGACTTCTTTTCAGAGTGGCACATACTCCAAAGCGTGCTTCCACTTTGACAGTTTCATTTCCATTTCCTTTTAGCCTTTCTGTTTACATAGTTACAACATGCACCAATTTAGTTGGGTTTCCTGAGATAAAACTGAAAGATAGGGAGGAAAAATTACTCAGAGAGCCCCTCTGGTGGGATGACAGATCTCAGACAGCCTGGGTGTGAAGCCAAATTCATTACTCACCAGTCATGGGAACATGGGTGAGTTCTCACTCTTCTCTCAACCTCTGTATTCAGATCTGTAAAATGGGAATGGTATTCTCTCATGCCTATGGACACTGTGAAGATTAAGAGAAATATAGAGAAAATGGTGCCTAGCCGGTAGCCTGGCACATAATAGATGTTCTTTTTCAATTGCAAGTGACAGAAATCTGATTGAAATCGTGTTAATAAAAAGTTGAGTTGATTGTGTTTGGCTTTCATAATCAGGCATCAGTTTAAGGATGGGTTCTCTGGATGGCTTCAAGCCAGGCTTGGCTGATAAAATCAGTGCTCAAGGGAGGTGGCCAGGGCTATGCCTTGTCTCCATCCCCCAGCTCCACTTGCTCTACTTGGCTCCATTCCCAGATGAATTATCTTCACATGGCCAATAAGATGGCTACACAGAGCCTTGTACTCATAGTCTCCCAAATTACTAATGCTAGAGAGAGAAGGACTTCTCTTTTCTAACTTCCACATATGAATCCCAGGGACGATTCTGATTGGCCCTGCTTGGTTCATGTTATCCACCTCTAAACCAATCACTGTGGCCAGGGTAATATGGCACTCTGGCCAGCATAAAGCACATTAGCATCACTGAGCGGAAGGCAGGATACCCAGGCCATGTAGTAGGAAAGAGTAATTTCCAAAAAGAAGGGGCACTGTTACCTGAAAGGGTGATGGATGCACAGAAGACAAAACTACAGGACACGCCCTATAAAGTCAGCCCTTTCCTCAATAGGTCAATGAGGTCACTAATTAATTTAGTTGTAGCTCCACAATTCCTGCTCCCTAGACATTTGAAATGCCAACTGCATCGTGACTTATAGCAAAATGCATGCAGCATGAGCCACATTGTCACAGACTAAACACTACACCTAATACAAGATTTGCTGGTAGATGGTCTTGCAATTTTCTAAGCAGTGAAACACAATTTCTTCAGTGAACTGGATAAATAGAAGAGCAGGTTGCATTTAGACAGGGGAATAATAGAGAGTGTTGAGGTTTTTTTCTCTCACTACTTTTGAAAAGTAGTGAAAGGTAATAGTCTTGGCCCAAAATCTTATGGAAATTCACATAACAGTCCTCTTCCTCTCATAAGCTACTTCCTTCCTGACAGGCTTAAGTGGATGAGTGATTGCAGTCCTGCTGTCTTCTTGAGGGTCTTAGTGAAAACTGTCTTAGAACCAATACCATGATCTTAGAATGTCGTCTGCGTAGATCAACTGTGAAGACTTAAATTCAGTCTCTGATGCAAACATTTGCAAAAAATGTAAGGCTCCTTAATCTACTATTCAGGCCATGGGTCAAAGCATAATTGTAGCTGGGTGAACATGGGGTTATCCAGTGTATTATGACTAAACTTAAAGAAGTTATGTAACCTACCAGAAAAGCAATATGACTCTCAGAGCTACAGGATGAGTGACTGGGTCTTCTCTGGCAGACAATGGCTTATGATGTTAATGGGAAAAAGCACCCATCCCAATAGCAAATGGTGTTCCAAAAGATTTGGTTAGCCCTCAACTTTGTACAGCAGGTCTGCGATGAAAATGAAGATTGCTCCACACCCTCTTTGAGCTGCTGGAGCGCCATCACCCAGGAGCCCACACATATGCTCTGTGTTAGAGGGAGCACCAAGTCCATATGAGAGATCACACCTCCCATTACCTGGGATGCATGTGCAGTTGGAGCCCTGAGACCAAGCCCCCAAAATGAAAGGTTAGAACAGGGAGCAGGGAAGGAGCGTGTGTGTGAGGTGTTGTCTGTGGTTTTGTCATCAATGACAAGTCACAGATTAATTTTCTCATGATGCTTTTGTGCCCTGGCAGCATTAATGTCACTAAAATGGAAAATCAAGGATCAGGAAACCAGCCCAGGCTGTCATCTATAATTGATGGCTTAGAAGGGATTTTGTATTATTCAGGTTACTGTTGTAATTGAATAAAAGTGAGAGGCGGAGATGGCGTCATTCGGGGCCCTGAATTCCCTTTGGCAAGTGAGCGCCAAACAACAGATTGAGTTAGACATGTTTAAAAATCTCAAGATAATTTAAAAACATAAAATAATATAATAGTGATGATTCAGTGTCTAAAACAAGGCCTTATATCGGTAGGCACTTGGTGAGTATTTGTTATATAAACGAGGGAGTATTGATCTCTTTTCTATCATATAGTGTCCCCCAAATCACAAAAGATTTTCAAGCGTAAACTAATTGGGCTTTAACAACATCCTGAGGGGTGTTGAAAGGGGCCTATGAAATCCTTTCCTCTTGATCGCTGAGGATTCTGGGATATGAAGAAGTTAAGTGATTTAGAAAGATAATATTCAATAAATCGTGGGCAACGTCAAGAGAAAAACATATCTCAAACTTCCTGCTTCCCCTCCAGGGAGCATTCCAACTCTCACTGTTTCCGTCGACTTGCTGCTTGAAAACACTCTATGGTATAACAATGCCAGTAAGAACCTGGACTTTTCAAGCAGTGATCCAGAGCAGACCTCTCTCTTGGTCCATTTATTAGAGATAATAGTGCCAAGATACATTTCTTTTCTCCTTTCTCATGAAGTTAAATTTCCCCCCATGCCTTCTTTACAGACACTCATACTCCTAATAAAAGATCCTGCTAAATTGGCAACTTATAATGGATTCTTGGTTCTGTCAATTTCTGGTCCTTTGGGCAAATGCCAGAGCTCATCAGCCCAGCCCAGACCTCTCCCTCCACACCAAAACGTGGAGATCGGGGACAAATCAAAACAACCCAAAGAAACAAGCTATAGGCTCCAAGAAGAATGGCAATAGCTATGACCTCAGAATTCACCTGTCCGACCTCACCTTCTGCAGATGAGCAAAAAGGGTCTGCCAAAAGGAGATGCGATCCAAGCCTGCACCATGGCTGAAATCACCCCCTGAAGTTCAGGCTCCACAAGGACCCTGAGCATCTCCGATTTGCAGAGAGAACACTTCTAGGGAGGAGCTGGTCATTACATCATGGAATCAGGTTTCCTGGGCCACATGCTTTGTGATATTAAACAAGTCACTTCCTCTCATCTGTATTTGAGATGGACTCATCATCCAAATTAAGTAAAGAATGACAATTTATGATTTAAAATGGAAGCAATGCATTTAGCTCTTGAAAGGAAAAGGGATTTGGGAGGTAAAGGTGTCTTCTTGTGGTCACAGCAGCACTAATTTCATTGCATTTTGAGTCATTTTGTAAATTGGCTAAGGCAATGGTTAAGCAGTTGGTCTTGTGCCAAAAAATTATTCCACCTTGGAAACTTATGAGATGCTAGACAAAATAGACATTTTCAAAATCTCTTGGCTCAAATACATGTTAGCTGCACAAACTTAGGCAAATGAACCTCAAAGTCTGAATCTCTTCGTCTGAAATGTGATCTTTTAGATCTTCTATGCCTAAAGATTAAATGAAATAAGATATATATGGAGCCTAATGCAGTGTTTGGCACATATAAAGTTCACAAGAGAAGCTACTCCCATTTCAGTTCCCTGTGCAACTGAATTCTTTCTCTTCTGAATGGTATGAGGAAAGATGTGCTCCTGATAACACTTCTCAATGTACTGTGTGATGTTAACAAAATCAGCAACCTCTCTGAACCTCATTTTCCTTCTCCATAATGCGGTCACAGATCTGGGCAATCTCTGGGATTTCTCTAGGTCGTGCTATGTTTTGATTCTCCCCAAAAAGGTAATATTTCCCATGGTAAGATCCTAAGCAGTTTCTATTTTTTCTTATTTTTATTCTTGTCTCTCCACATGTGAGGTATAGCAGTGGTTTTCTACTGCCTGTGGCCATGATGCTGCCTCTTTTGTCTAATAGGCATAAGAAGGGACCGTACTGTCATCTCCTCTTCACCATACGACCACGCAGGAATTCAGCTGAAATTGTGGGAGAGGTGCCTGGACTCCAGCTCTCATTTCAGTCAATCTTTAGTCATAGGGTGCACTGGGGGATAAGAAGGAAATTATATTACTAGCAAACAAAATGCAGAAGGCCACACACCCACCATTTCATTTACTATGACAATCATGATAAGCTTTTATTATCTGCAGACTGTCTGGGACCACAGATCAGATCTGCAACTTTCTACCTGTGCAACCTCAAGCAGTTTGCTTAACCTCTCTGTGCCTCAGTGTACTAGTCTGTAAAACAGGTATCATAAGAGAGCTTGCCTCATAGGGTTGTTATAAATATTATAAACTTTAATAAATGTAAAGTGCTTCCAGTAGCTGCTGGCACATAACAAATGTTCTCACTGTGTTCACTATACTTTTTGTTGTTTTTTAATTGTTCTGTGCCAGAGGCTTTGCTGTGGATTAGGCATCAACTATAAAGGTTACAGCCCCTGCTCCCAAAGAACTTGCAGCTTCACATGACAGACCTGCATGTGGCTCACTTCAGTTCGTTATCAGTCTGCCCGTCAGTTCCAAAGTTCTCAACATGGTCAAGCACTCTGCTTGGTGCTCAGGACACAGAGACAGAAACATCATGGTCCTGACTATATGGAGTCAGGGGAGTCCTGGGGAGAGCCATCTGGAGTTAGGCTGTCTTGATTGAATCTAAAGTGCCAGTCGTTAATAGTGTACCTTGAGTAAATTACTCTCTGTACCCTTCCATGTTCTCATCTGCAAATAGCACTAACCTTAGACCAATGGCACTAACCTTAGTCAGTTGTTGTGAGCCTTGGATGAGATACTATGCATGAAGACCTGGCACGGGACACAACACAAGTAGACAGGCTGGCAGCTCCTGCTGAGTTCTTACTGCAAAGGGTGGCAAATGCTATCAGAGAATAGACCCAAGGTGCCATTGAAGCACATAAGGAGAGGCAACCAACTCAGATAGGAGTGAGAAGAGGCATCAAGGATGCTTTCTGGGGAAATGGATCCATGGAGTGACTGTTAAAGAACAAGCAATGCTGACTAGTTACAGCACTGGAGACTATTCTGGTAGAAGAAAACATGAGACTCGGAAAGTAGTGCAGATGCAGTTCTCTGCAGAGTTTTCTTACCATAGGCGTACCTGCAAGATAAAACAGCTCTCCTTGGCCGGGCATGGTGGCTCATGCCTGTAATCCCAGCACTTTGGGAGGCCCAGGCGGGTGGATCACGAGGTCAGGAGATTGAGACCATCCTGGCTAACACGGTGAAACCACGTCTCTACTAAAAATAAAAATAAAAAAAAATTAGCCAGGCGTGGTGGTGGGCGCCTGAAGTCCCAGCTACTTGGGAGGCTGAGGCAGGAGAATGGTGTGAACCCGGGAGGCGGAGCTTGCAGTGAGCCGAGATTGGCCACTGCACTCCAGCCTGGGTGACAGAACGAGACTCTGTCTCACACACACAAAAAAAAAAAAAAAAAAAAAAAAAAAAAAAACCCAGCTCTCCTGTCTAGTTCAGGTCAAAGGAAGTTGAATCTTAAAGTTTCAAATCTGGATGTGGAGTTAATTGCCCACAAGAGATCAATGCAGCTCCAAAGTCAGAGCCAAATCCCCTAGATTTGTTAATGACACTAAAACATAGAGGTGAGGATGGAAGGTTTGTCCCTAGAGTGTCATCATCCCTTGCCACCTGCATTTGATGTGAAATTTGACATGAAATAGAGAGCTATCTTGGCAGAGCTAGTCTCGAGTGGTCCAAAGTTGAGCTAGACCATACCCTCCATTCTGCTTCACAGAAGAACAAAATTAGCACAGCTAGGACACACAGTATGAGGAAGGTCAGCACATTCTCCACCTAAGAACTCAGCAGATTTTAAATTTCTGGCAGCTTCTCTCCAAGCCCAGGAGAATCATAAGGATAGACTACAACACTGAAAGCAATTACATTTTGCAGACATCCACTGTTGGTTTAAAGTCGGCTGTTCAACAAAGCTTAGGATATCTTTGAAAAGAGAAAGCAAACATTTTCTGCCACAGATTACCCCAGGAAACAAGACAATGCCCAGACTCCTAGCCTCTGCACCTCTAAACTAGAAGTTATGTGTATCTGGAAATATTTTACAACTCCCCACTTTGGGCAAGGCAATCAGGGATGCCAGTGAGGGTGCAAGCCTGTGTCCTCCACAGGCTTACAGGATAAATTCAAAAAAACATGAAGAGGAAGATGAAAAAGGACCAAGCAGCCCTGCTGCTACTCTTTTTCTCAGCTTTAATTATGCCCCATTTACATAAAAAGATACTATGATTTTGCATCTACACAATAATTTTGTTTAGTTTGTCTGAGCATGGATCCGTACATCTCCCTGCTTCTTTGGTAAATTCAGCTGCAGAGTGTGAGGTAACCCAAGAAAATGGAAAGGTAGCAACTGCATCCATTAGAGGTAGCTCTGTACAGATGAAAACCATCAGTCCCTATCGCATATGAATTTTAAAGAAAACTTTAGGATGTGTACAGTGTTTACCCAAAGGCTAGTCTCTATCATGGCAGACTTTGCTAGTTTCTCATCCACCACCTAATTTGTAAATGTTGGGATGACCCTACACTCAGTCCTGGGTGCTCTTTTCTACTTTCTTTACCTTCTTTCTCCAGGTAAAATTATCCATCTCCATGCCTTCAAAAGCTATCTGCATTTCGTTTCCATATTAGTCACTGAGGGTTAGGATACACTGCAATAACAATCCCCCCAAATCACAGGGGCTTATGGCAACAAAGGCTTATCTTTCACACAAATTGTGCTGGGTGTCTGAATGGCTCTCTGAGTCAGTTATCCTCTACGGGATGGTTCAACATTTCTCTTCCGTGTCAGAATGAGCTTCCATGATTACTGTGATAGGAGAAAACTGGCTGGTTGAATCTCACATGGGGAATTAATTGATTTGCCTGGAAGCGACATGCATCACTTCCAATCACATGTGACTGGCCAAATCAGATCACAGGGCCTACCTTCCCATCCTCACATCACTTATCTCTTTCTGACCCCTCCAAAAGGGTCCCTTCCCACCCTGGGGATGTCCCAAAGCTGTGATGACTATTGCTGTAATTGACCTCAGTGATTCAAAAGTCCCCATTCTCCCTCCCTCGGTCCCTTGTTACATTGACTTTGAGCTTTGTCACATGATTTGCTTTGGCTGTAGAACAATAGAAAATGGGATACAAGCAGATACCTGCTCACTGGGGCTTACTGGCTCTTGCTGCTCTTCGGAACCCGGAGACAACCATGTGAACAAGCATAGTAGAGGATGAAACAATGCAAGCAGAGATAAGGCATCCCATTTGGGGACCTTTATACTAAGTGTCCTGTCAATGACTAGGCATAAATGGAGCCACCCTACACCCTCCAGCGCCAGCAAAATGCCAGCTGGCCATAGAGATTGGCCAAGATATCCTTGAGCAGAAAACCATTCAGCTAACCCTAAGAATTGTGAGGAATAATCTATGTTTGTCATTTATAGGTGTTTTGTTACGCAGCAAAAGCTAACCAATTGCATAATAATGGTTCTGTTGAGACGTTTCTCTTCTCTTAGCTCTTTACCCCATTGTCTTCCTTTTTATCCTTCAGGCTTTGGGTGAAATGTCAATATTTTTAGACCCTTCTCATGAGAGCTTGCTTTTCACAAAATCCTCAGCAATTATACTTGGCTTATAGCTTCTAATATGTTGGAGCTCTCACATGGTGTTCATTAAACCCTTCACATTGGTCTGTGTGACAATATCTATTATAACCATTGTACTGTTTACCTCCATTCCTTTTATGTAATAAATTCACTGTCATTCCTAGATTTTTACATTATAGCTTTACATTTTGCCATGTCAACAAATCTTCCTAAGATGTTCAATTTGATTTAATAAAAGTTACTGAGTATCTATCACATGACAGGCTAGGCACTGAGCATTTACAGATGAGTAAACCACAGTTCCTATACTTGACAGTCTACAGTCATAGAGCAAACAATTGAGTAAGTGGAATGCAGAAAACAGGATGCTTATAACAGCAGAAGCATGAGGAACAGTGACCTAGGAGAGAGATGGGAGAGACTCGGGTGAGGAAAGGGGAAAGCAAAGCAGGATTCATTGAACAAGGCTTCCCAGGGGAAGGACAGAGCTGCATTTTAAAGGATGAGGGATTCACAAAGCAGGGAGAGGGCATTCCAGGCTGAGGAAAAAAGCATGAGTAAATCAAAGAAGCAAAGAACACAGGGAATGGGTAACAAGGTCAAGGGTAGACCACAGGCAGTTGTGTGTTACTGGCAGGGAACATGGAATAGGGAGTGGTGAGGAATGAGACAGGCTGAGGAGGCAGGGGGCCAGGGGATAGCAGACAGTGCAGCCATCTTAGGGAACCCAGATGCTTCTCATATCCTTTTCCATCTCTTTTTACCGGCCTTAAAATGGTGGGTCATCAGTATCTCACCCATCTCCACTCAACCTCTCCAGCTTCATGAAGGTTTTCCAGGCTGGCTTTAGGATAACGATTTCCAACTTCCTGAAGCTGTTCTTTTTCTGCTCAACTCCACCAGCTACCTTCCCTATCCTACCCACCCGCCCCACCCCACCACCCCCCCCCACCCCACCCCCCCCCCGCCCACCCGCATATCCCACGTAGACACAATGTTTTCTCTTCCATTACTAATTTCATCACTGACTCTCCTTTTCCTCTTCTCCCTTTATTGCAGCCCATATCACACATTGAATGACTTTCAGAGGAGAGAAGACATTCCAGGCAGAGGCCAACATGTGACCGAAGGCAAAATCCACTGACAAGGGCAAGAAGGAGGTTGGAGCCAGAGGTGATCCCAATCGGAATTTATTCTCTGGGCTTGAGTCAAAGGTTTATATCCAGGGAGTAGTGGGTGTTTGACTAGTCGTGAGTAGGAAAAGGAGGCTGCAGGTAGGCATGGTGGGTCTTGTATAACAGGCTGAGGAGTTTATATTTCCAACCTGAAAGCAAGAGGGAGCCCCTGCAGACTTTTCACAGATGATTCTGTGTTATACTGAGCAACCCGGAGATGGGCCATACATCGCACTAACATAAACTGCATTACCCCAGGATACAGAATCTGTTACCAGGACCTTGTTACCAGAACAAGCACAGGATGAAAGGATCCAGAAAGAACATGCCAGTGCTTTGGGAGGCCTAGGTGGGAAGTTCACTTGAGGACAGGAGTTTGAGACCAGCACGGGCAACACAGCAAGACTGTCTCTACAAAAATAAAAATAATTATCCAGTGGTGACAGCAGGCACCTGTAGCCATAGTTAATCGAGAGGGTGAGGCAGGAGGATCGCTGAGCCCAAGAGTTCAAGGTTACAGTGAGCTCTTATTGCACCACTGCATCCCAGCCTCGGCAACAGAGACCCTATCTCTTCAAAAAAAATTTTAAAAAGAGAAAGTGTGATTATATAAGAAAGAGTAGTCATGCTCTGATTATGTGTCAACTATCCTGTGTTCTATGTAAAATAATGTGAAGGCTTTTATGTATGTTCTCTCATTTAACCTAATTAATCCCCACAATAGCCATGTCAGTTAGAAATTATTTTCCCCACTGTTCAGTCAAGAATGAGAGATTTAATGCCTTCAGGAAGTTCACACAGCTGGTGAGTGATGAAACTGACAACCAGGTCCATCCCCAGTCTACAACACTTGGCTGCGCAATTACTGTATGGTTTTTGTTCATACTCAACACCCACACAGTAACAGTAATAGTAATGGGAAAACCTTAAAATGACAACCTGGCCCTTTAAGGGGCTCCATAAAGCCCTAATTTAGTCAAGCTCTTCCTCCCGTATCTGTTAAGATAGAAATCTGTACTTGGTTAGCCTCCCATTTGCAATTTCATGTCAAAATGAATTTTATTCCTGTACACTCTTCTTTTAAATTCCAATCTCTATTTCTATCATCAGTTTTCAGTTTTAAAGTGAGCACAGAGACCTCCTTGGCCAAAGCCTTCTCTCCCCTTTTGCACTTTGGTTATTATGATTTACTGGTTGGGGCCTCCCTGATGAAGGCAAATGGACAGACAACCCTCTTTTCTTGAAGGAGTCCATTAAAACCCAGCTATTGAGCCAAATGCAGTTATGTCCCTTCCCTGATACTCTCTCTCCCTCACACCTGCAACCACTTTCCCATTCCATCTGATAAGATTTGTCCTTCAGGAGTCCTCTGTCTTCTCCCCCATCCATCTCAAAGCAGTCCAGAGTTTTGGCCTCCAGCTTGGATTTCCCCACCCCACTCTAAACAGCTCTCCTACTTTGCTCTACTGACCCAGATCTGTCAATCACTTTATGGCCATGAATGTCCAAACCCTCCACTTCTTTCAAGTCCAGCTGTCACTATTTCCTCTCACACCTGGATCTTTATCATTTCTTCTCAATTTCTCCTGGCAACTCATCAACACTTCATATGGTATCACTCAAGGAGTTAGGCAAAATAAGGCCCCCAACGTGTCCACACTCTAATCCCCAATACTTATGAATATGGAACTTTACATGGTAAAAGAGACTTTGCAGATGTGATTAAATTAAGGACCTTGAGATGGGAAGATGGATGATCCTGGATTTTCTGGGTTGGCCCAGTGTAATCACAAGGGTCCTTGGGAGTGATGCAATGCAAAAACTCAAACAGTCACAACTGGCTTTGAAGATGGAGAAAAGAAACTGTTAGCTAAGGAAGGGAGATGACCTCAAAAACCTAGATAGGCAAGAAAATGAACATCCAGCCCCAAGCTTCCAGAATGAAATGCAGCTCTGCCAACACCTTGATTTTAGCCAAGTGAGACTTGTGCTGAACCGTTAAACTATAAAACTATAGAATAACAAATTTATGTTGTTTAAGCCACTAAGTTTCTGAGAATTTGTTGAAGCAGCTATAGAAAATCAATACATTCCCTCAGTGAGTCCTCTCAGAGATTAAAATGGAGCTCAGATTAACTGAACTTACGCCAGATATGGGAATTGGAAGTCTTGTTTGATTCACTGAAAGTTGACCAGAGAATGCTTTTTGCTGGAATTCTTTCTGGAAACTTTCCTGGAACCACTGTTTCTTCATCTCAGCAAGCTGAGTGCTCTCTACCTTCTTGCTACCCAGGATGGTCCATGGACCAAGCAGCCATAGCAGCATCCAGTAGTTCATTAGGAAACAAGAAATGACAAGAAGGCTGCGGACTTAGAACCTGCCTGTTAAGCAGAGCTGCAGATGATTCAGAAGCACATTCAAGTTTGAGATGTACAGTGCTCCAATTCGGAAGCAGATTCAAGTTTGAGATGTACAGTGCTCCACATCTAAAAATGATACCAAAAGTAGTTGCACTGGCTGATTACTTTCCTGCAGTTAGTATCTGTTACACTAGTAGCAGAATTTCTCAAGCCAAGAGCTAGACAACAACTTGAAGATTATCTCATCCAATGGCATTCAAACATATTTGCCAGAAATTTATTTTTTTAATCATCTCAGAAGTACAGTATATAACAAAAACATGAAAGTGGAGCTTCTCAATTAGGAAAATGATGTGAGACTCCAGAGTCCTACCTTGCCTCATCCCTCTACCATCAGTTCTAGAGTTAATTCTGAGGCATCTCTTTGAAACCTGAAAGAGTTTGCCTTACACAGTTTGAAAATCACAGATTTTAAGCTAAATCCCTCTCAACAAGTGTGGGAAAACTAAGACTTGGAAAGGATAAGGAACATGCCCATGTTCATAGATACAATTACAAAGTTGGCAAAGTGAAACCTTCTCAACATGATAGATTTGTTAGTAAGCTCACCAGCTTTTGCACAACCATAAGTGTTTTCTCTTTCAAAATAGTCTCTCTAGAAGGCTGAACATCCCTACTAAAGAATGATTCTGCCATCCCTCAAAGCTTTATTAGAAATCTTCTGTGGCTACTTTCCCCAAGTTCCACCACTTCTGCCTAGTCTGCATATTAACAGAGGGGATTGGAACTTGGTAGGAAAGGGGAGCACTTTTGTCTTTGGAAACAATGAAAATGAGTCACTGTGTTAGTCTGTTTTCACACTTCTATAAAGATATAAGCTGAGACTGGGTAATTTACAAGCAGAAAAGGTTTAATTGACTCACAGTTTCACAAGACAGTTTCACAAGATGGGGGAGGCCTCAGGAAACATACAATCATGGTGGAAGGTGAATGGGAAGCAGGTACCTTCCTTACATGATGGCAGGAGAGAGAGAGAGTGCAGAGGAAACTGCCATTTTTAAAACCATCAGATCTCATAAGAACTTCCTCACTATCATGAGAACAGCATGAAGGAAACTGCCTCATGATCTAATCATACCAGGTCTCTCCCTCTATATGTGGGGATTACAATTTGAGATGAGATTTGGGTGGGGACACAGAGCCAAACCATATCATTCTGCCCCAACTCCTCCCAAATCTCAAGTCCTATTCACATTCAAAATCAATCAAGTCTTTCCAACAGTCCTCCAAAATCTTACCTCATTGTAGCATTAACCCAAAAGTCTAAGCCCAAAGTCTCATCTGAGACAAGGCAAGTCCCTTTCACCTATGATCCCATAGAATCAAAAGCAAGTTAGTTACTTCCAAGATAGAATGGGGGTATAGGCATTGAGAGAATGTTCCAATTCCAAATGGGAGAAATTAGCCAAAACAAAGGAGCCACAGGCCCCATGCAAGTCTGAAACCGGCAGAAAAGTCATTAAATCTTAAAGTTCCAAAATGATCTCTTTTGACTCTATGTTGTACATTCAGGACACGCCGATGCAAGGAGTAGGATCCCAAGAAGTTGGGCAGCTCCACCTCTGTGGCTCAGCAGGGTACAGCTCCTGTGGCTGCTTTAATGCACTCATGTTGAGTGCCTGCAGCTTTTCCAAGTACACAGTGCAAGCTGTTGGTGGATTTACCATTCTGGGGTCTGGAGGACAGTGGCCCTCTTCTCAGCTCCACTAGGCAGTGTCCCTGTGGGGACTCTGTGTGGGGGCTTCCACTCCACATTTCCCCACTGCACTGCCCGAGTAGAGGTTCTCCCTGAGTTCTCCACTCCTGCAGCAGACTTCTGCCTAGACATTCAGGCGTTTCCACACACACTCTGAAATCCAGGCAGAGGCTGCCAACCCTCAACTCTTGTCTTCTGTGCGCTTGCAGGCTCAACACCACATAGCAGTCGCCAAGGTTTTGGGTTTGCACCCTCTGAAGGAATGGCCTGAGCTGTACCCTGTCCCCTTTTAGCCATGGCTGGAGTTGAAGTGGCTGGGATGCAGGGTACCAAGTCCCGAGGCTGCAGAGAACAGGGGGGCCCTGGGCCTGGCCCAGGAAAACATTTTCCCTTCTAAGCCTCTGTGCCTGTGATGACAGGGGCTGCTGTGAAGATCTCTGACATGCCCTGGAGATATTTTCCCCATTGTCTTGGAGACTAACATTCAGCTTCTCATTACTTATGCAAATTTCTTCAGCTGGCTTGAATTTCTCCCCAGAAAATGAGGTTTTCTTTTCTCCTTCATGGTCAGGCTGCAAATTTTTCAAACCTTTATGCTCTGTGTCCCTTTTACTCATAAGTTCCAATTTCAAAGCATCTCTTCATGAATGCATACAACTGAACACTTTCACAGTAAGCAAGATCACATCTTGAGTGCTTTGCTGCTTAGAAATTTCCTCTGCCAGATACCCTAAATCATCTCTCTCAAGTTCAAATTCTACAGATCTCTAGGGCAGGGGCAAAATGCTGCCAGTCCCTATGTTAAACTATAGATAAGTGACCTTTACTCAGGTTCCCAATAAGTTCCTCTTCTCCATCTGAGACTACCTCAGCCTGGAATTCATTGTCCATATCACTATCAGCATTTTGGTCAAAACCTTTCAACAAGTCTCTAGGAAGTTCCAAACGTTCCCACATTTTCCTTCCTTCTTCTGAGCCCTCCAAACTGTACCAGCCTCTGCCTGTTACCAAGTTCCAAAGTTACGTCTACGTTTTCAGGTTATCTTTAAAGCAGTGCCCCACTTCTGGTACCAGTTCTGTGTATTAGTCTATATTCACACTGCTGTAAAGATACTACCTGAGACTGTGTAATTTATAAACAAAGGAGGCTTAATTGACTCACAGTTTTGAATGGCTGGGGAGGCCTCAGAAAACTTATAATCAGGCAGAAGGTGAAGGGAAGCAGGCACTTTCTTCACATGGTATCAGGAGAAAGAGAACACACAGGGGAAACTGCCATTTTTAAAACCATCAGCATCAGATCTCATGAGAACTTCCACACTATCAGGAGGGAGAACAGTGTGGGGGAAACTACTCCCATGATCCAGTCACCTCCCATTGGGCCCCTCCCTCAATATGTGGGGATTACAATTTGAGATGAGATTTGGGTGAAGGCACAGAGCAAAACCATATCAGTCACAGATAAATCTGGTGAATTCATGAGATGATATGGTTTGGCTATGTTCCCACCAAACTTCAACTTAAATTGTATTTCCCAGAATTCCCACGAGTTGTGGGAGGGACCCAGGTAATTGAATCATGGAGGCCATTCTTTCCTGTGCTATTCTTGTAATAGTGAATAAGTCTCATGAGTTCTGATCGGTTTTTCAGGTGTTTCTGCTTTTGCTTCTTCTTCTCATTTTCTCTCACTGCTGCCATCTAAGAAGTGCCTTTCACCTCCCACCATGATTCTGAGGCTTTACCAGCCATGTGAAACTGTAAGTCCAATTAAACCTCTTTTCCTTCCCCGTCTCAGGTACGTCTTCATCAACAGAGTGAAAACAGACTAATACAATAAATCAGTACCAGTAGAGTGGGGCGTTGCTGGAAAGATACCCAAAAATGTGGAAGCAACTTTGGAATTGAGTAACAGACAGAGATTGGAACACTTTGAAGGGCTCAGAAGAAGACAGGAAAATGTGGGAAAGTTTGGAACTCCCTAGAGGTTTGTTGAATGGCTTTGCCCATAATGCTCATAGCAATATGGACAATATAATCCAGGACGAGATGGTCTCAGAAGGTGATAATGAACTTATTGCGAACTGGAGCAAAGACAACTCTTGTTATGTTTTAGCAAAGAGACTGGCAGCATTTTTCCCCTGCCCTAGAGATTTGTGAAACTTTAAACTAGAGAAAGATGATTTAGGATGTCTGGTGGAAGAAATTTCTAAGCAGCAAAGCATTCAAAAGGTGACTTGGGTGCTGTTAAAAAGTATTCCCTTTTAAAAGGAAAACAGCATAAAGGTTCAGAAAATTTATGGCCTGATATTGCAGCAGAAAAGAAAAATCCATTTTCTTGAGGAGAAATTTAAGTCAGCAGCAGAAATTTGCATAAGTAGCAAGGAGCCTAATGTTAATCCCCAAGACCATGAGGAAAATGTCTCCAGGCCATGTCAGAGGTCTTCATGGCAGACCCTCCCATCACAGGCCCAGAGGCCCGGGGGGAAAAAGTGGTTTTGTGGGCCAGACCCAAGGTCCCCATGCTGTGTGCAGCCTAGGGACTTGGTGCCCTGTGTCCCAGCTGCTCCAGTCATGGCTCAAAGGGGCCATGGAATTCAGGCTGTGTCTTCAGAGGGTGGAAGCCCCAAGCCTTGGCAGCTTCTACGTGGTGTTGAGCCTTCAGGTGCCCAGAAGTCAAGAGCTGAGGTTTGGGAACTTCCATCTAGATCTCAGAAGATGTGTGGAAATGCCTGGCTATCCAGGCAAAAGTTTGCTGCAGGGGTGGGGCCCTCAGGGAAAACCTCTGCTAGGGCAGTGCAGAAGGGAAATGTGGGATTGGTGACCCCACACTGAGTTCCTAATGGGGCACTGTTTAGTGGAGTTGTGAGAAGAAGGCCACTGTACTCCAGACCCCAGAACAATAGATCCACCAACAGCTTGCACCGTGCACATGGAAATGCCACAGACATTTCACACCAGCCTATGAAAGCAGCCAGGAAGGAGGCTGTACCCTACAAAGGCAGAAGGTGGAGCTGCCCAAGACCATGGGAACCCACCTCTTGCATCAGTGTGGCCTGGATGTGAGACCTGGTGTCAAAGGAGATCATTTTGGAGTTTTGAAATTTGACTGCCCCACTGGATTTCGTACTTGCATGGGCCCTGTAACCCCTTTGTTTTGGTCAATTTCTCCCATTTGGAATGGCTGTATTTACCTAATACCTGCATCCCCATTGTATCTAGGAAGTAACTAGCTTGTTTTTGATTTTACAGGCTCTTAGGTGGAAGGAACTTGCTTTGTCTCAGATGAGACTTTTCACTGTGGACTTTTGGGTTAATGCTCAAGTGAGTTAAGACTTTGAGGGACTGTTGGGAAGGCATGAATGGTTTTGAAATGTGAGGACATGAGATTTGGAGAGGCCAGGGGCAGAATGATATGGTTTGGCTGTGTCCCTACCCAAATCTCAACTTGAATTTTATCTCCCAGAATTCCCATGTGTTGTGGGAGGGACCCACAGGGAGGTAATTAAATCATGGGGACTGGTCTTTCCTGTGCTATTCTCATGATAGTGAATAAGCCTCATGAGGTCTGATGGGTTTATCAAGGATTTCTGCTTTTGCTGCTGCTTCTCATTTTCTCTTGCTGCCACCATGTAAGAAGCGCCTTTTGCCTCCCACCATGATTCTGAGGCCTCCCATGCCATGTGGAACTATAAGTCCAATTAGACTTCATTTTCTTCCCAGTCTCAGGTATGTCTTTATCAGCAGCATGAAAACAGACTAATACACAAGATTATTAGGGAACATACACTCTATTCTTTTAGACATTGTGTATGACCAAAGTCTCCTGAGACTAACTGATTTGTGATGAGTACACTGACAGGAGGGAGGCAACTTTTATTGAGCACCTACTGTAGGCCACATTTCCCAAGGATATGTTTGCCTACTTTGTTCCATTTGATCTTGACAGTAACCCAATGATGGACGGTCTGTTGCCATAACTATAGTGATGATAGTTCCCATATCTGAGATGAAGAAATGAGGCCAAAGATCATATGAGCAATAAAGGACAAGCATAAACCTTTCTTGATCCAAAGCCTGCATTCTTTCTATTAAATTATGTATCTCTGGTAGACTTATTAGAAAACAAATGAGTCTACCGTTTCCTAGAAGTAAAAGGCCTTAAGTCTTCCAGATGCTCTTTATTTAATGCAAGTGCCTCTTTTGTTTTATTTATCATTCTACTAGCAATAAGTTGTTTGTATGTCTGCCTCCCCAGCTCTGGGAGAATTTCTGATTTCCCAGGGCCTAGCACAGTAATCAGCAGTGCTCAGTAAATGTTCACTAAATGCTATGATGTAAATGTTGGTATTTCCCCAAAATTAATGTGTTGAATGTTAATCCCCAAGGTGATAGTATTAAGAGCTGGAGCCTTTAGGGAAGTGATTAAGTCGTGAGTATTTCACCCTCATGAATGGGATTAGTGTCCTTACAAAAAAGATAGAAGGAAAAGTGTTTGCCTCTTTCCCCATGTGAGGGCACAATGTTCCTCATTTCCACCAGGATGGAAGGATGAGAATGCATCAAAGAGTACCATCTGTGGAACGCAGAGAGAGCCTTCACCAGACATGGAATCTGCTGATGACTTGCTCTTGGACTTCTCAGCCTCCAGAACTGTGAAAAATAAATTTCTATTATTCATAAATTACTCAGTCTAAGGCATTGTGTTATAGCAGACCAAATAGACTAAGACAACAAATAAGTGAATAATAATTGTAATAGCCAATGTTTATTCCATCTTCACTATATGCCAAACATTGTTCATTTCACTTTTCCTGGCATCAGTCTTCTGCTTTATAAAATAATGGATGGATGAATAGATGTATGGACAGATGGGTGGATGGATGGATGGATGGATGGATGGATGGATGGATGGATAGATGTTTGATTGGATGGTTAGATGTTCAGACAGGGAAGAATATATCTTACTCTCTGGAAGATATTTCACCAACATATTGAGTCTTGTTGTAATTCCTCTCTTTTGTGTAGTTGCAAGTACAATCAGCAGTTTTCTGAACTGGAAATGCTCTTGGAACAGCCTTGATCCAACAATTCAGATAATTAATGAGGTCTTACCTATAAAGTACTTTAAAAGTACAGTGTTAGGAGGATATTTTATGAATAAAGACTCTAATTACTGATATATGTAACAATATATACAGTGTTTCTTCCAGGATTTTAAAAATGAATTTATCCATATTTAACTTTTTTCTATTTTTTTAAATGATATTTAGCTAATATTTCCCCACAATGACTCTAAGCCAGTAGATTATAAGGCTAATATTTTATTCATCTCTTTATTTCCACCATGAAACATAGACTTGTGAAGTATAGTAGTGTTTCAGTAAATGCTGAATAAATTAATAAATGAATGAACTTGATTACTATCAGAATACATTTGAATATTGAGAGTTTTTCCATTTGTCATTTTTTTCAGCTAAAGCCAATTAAAAGCCTCCTGTTCCCAAGGTCATTCCTAGTCACCATAAGGGAAGCAAGGTGTAAGAAACACTTCCAAGGTTTGCCTAACTTCACCTTGTCTGCATGTGGAGAAACAGAGATATTAGTTGGTAAAATAGGTCTATTTACTCAACAAATACCCATTGACCACTGACAACATGCCAGTGAGCTGTGGCTACTTTGTGAAGAGCCTTGAACACCATGATTAGGATTCTAGACATTTTGCCAGGGGTCCCGTGTAGTCATCGAAGGGCTTTTCACAGGGCACTAAAATCAGAACTGAGCTACAAAAATTTTTAAAAAAGAGAATAAACTGCTATTAAATTAAAAAATAGCTAAGTATTTTCTGTCATAAATGCTTGGCTATATTTGTTTCTGTTAACCTCTCTTTTGATTTCAGATTTCAAATATATGAACGTTATATAGCATTACTATACAGTGATGGAAAACATAAACTTTGATGTCAAACAGACCTGATTTTGAGTCCTGACTATGCCTGTTATTAAGAGTGTGATCTTGGGTAAGTAAGAATCTTTCTTGGTCTCAGTCTTCACATCTATGAAATGGAAGAAATAATTGTATGCTTGTACAGAATTCCAGTGGGAATTAAATGAGTTAATAAATGTAAAACACTTGGTTTTATGCATGGTACAGGGTGAACCACCCAATAAGCAAATAATTAAAGCATAATAGATATTAGGGTGGATGAGGCTAGCCAATTATTTGCCACCTTATTTGAGACACACACTCTACTACATGTGTAAGCATGCATTTATTCAATGAGCTTTATTAAACCTCTACTAGGTACTAGGCACTGTTCTAGGGATTGGGGACACCATAGTGAAGAAAACAGAAAATGAACAAAAGTCCTTACCCTCAGAGAGCTTCCATTCTAGTGACACTATTTAATTTCCATACTGTGCCTCAGTTTCTCTATCTGTGAGATAGTGACAGAGCTGAACAGCCCTCAGAGGGCTGCAGAGGGAATTTGATTATTAAATACGAAGCACTTCAAACAGCACGTGGCATCGAGTAGGGCTTATATAAAGATTTGCTGTTAAAATACTAGTTGTTACCGGGCGCGGTGGCTCAAGCCTGTAATCCCAGCACTTTGGGAGGCCGAGACGGGCGGATCACAAGGTCAGGAAATCGAGACCATCCTGGCTAACACGGCGAAACCCCGTCTCTACTAAAAACACAAAAAATTAGCCGGGCGAGGTGGCGGCGCCTGTAAACCCCCAGCTACTCGGGAGGCTGAGGCAGGAGAATGGCGGGAACCCGGGAGGCGGAGCTTGCAGTGAGCTGAGATCCGGCCACTGCACTCCAGCCTGGGCGACAGAGCGAGACTCCGTCTAAAAAAAAAAAAAAAAAAAAAAAAAAAAAAAAAAAAATTATTTGTATTATTATTGATACAGAGAATATTATCTACCTTTTGTACCTCGGGCACCAGCCGCAGAGCTAATAATAAGGATTATTATCTATCTTTTACAAAAAGGCTGAGTAGTTTTATTTACATCACATCCTTTGTAAAGGCAGAGCCAGAATTGAAGCAAAATTTGTGTCCAAAATTGACACTCTTAACCCTCTACAAACATTTCCAAGCTCCCTCTTCAACTGCCCTTGAGAAAAATTTATTTTATATACACTGACTATTATAAACAATTATATCATAGGCTACCTCTCCAAGAGTCATTTACACTCTTAATAAATGAGTTCTCCTGATTTCGCAGTGATGAATGAGTGAATTCGCAGTACCTTTGGAATTTTGACTCCCAGGCTGACCTCATTAGCCTTGTTTATAGACAAGGAAGGGCCAGACCATGTTACATTACGTAAAACAAAGAAGGAAGTTCTTATAGGATGGGCAGCTTGCTTTGATTGCCCATTTTGGACCATGGAAACACTTATGGTAGTGATTTTTATTAAGTGTTTTAATACAAACCAGCGAGACAACTTTGGAGTTCTGAAGTGTAGGCAGATATTTTTTTAAGTAACTTTTGGAAGTCTGTAAATTTGGTGTTCGTTCTTTCTTCCAGTAATGAATATTCTGGACCTTTTCTCTAAAGACAATTTGAAATCTTTTTTGATCTGCAGATTAACACCTAGTCAAAAATTATATTCTTTCTTTGATAAAAGGGGCTAATAAGACAAAGATTAATATTGTACATGGCGGTGTTTCTCAAAAAGCTAAATTTGAAGTTAAAGCTGAAAACTTCAGGAGGAAAACGTGCAAAGTATATGAGAGGAACGTTGAAAGATAAAGAAGAAAAAATAGATTAAGAAAATCTATGTCAGGGCAGGAAATCAGCCTAGACATATTTTATTTAAGCCCTTTGACTTTCTATTTGGGTTGAATTTCAACAGCTTTGAACTTTTTCTTTTTTTTTTTATGACATCTAAAGATATTTCTTCCAGAAGGAGGAGGCTTGGTGTGAATACAGGAATTTAGTGAGCTCCATTAATTATTTCAGCTCCTGAAGTCCTCGTTAAAGTGTCTCATTCTTCTAACGAATTAGCATCTCCTGCTGCTAAGAATGTACCTGAGAAGCTTATTAAACCTGGAGGCTCCTGACCATATCTGAATCCTATTGAATTAGAAGCCCGGGTGCAGGTGGGATGGGGGGAAGCTCATATTTCCAATAAGACAATGAGCAACTCAGAAGCTGGCCACACTCTCCTAATCTTTCCTTGCTAATCTTAGAGCCCAGCTGTACTCTCCTCCCCTATTTTTGTGGGATAACTGAAAATTAGAGAAGGGAAATAATTCAGCAGTGAATTTTGATTGTTTTTATTGTGGTAAAATACACCCAACATAAAATGTACTAATTTAATCATGTCTAAGTGCACCATTCAGTGACATTAAGCACATTCATATTGCTGTGCAACCATCGTTACCATTCATCTCCAGAATTTTTTCATCACCCCTAGATGAAACTCCACACTCATTCAACAATAATTCCCCATTTCACCTTCCCCTCAGCTCCTGGCTGCTACAAAGTAGATAAACCCTGAAGTAGAATACTTTCTGTCTCTATGAATTTGGCTATTCTAAGTATCACATATGAGTGGAATCATACAGTATTTATCCTTTTGTGTCTGGCATTTTCAACTTAGCGTGATATCTTCAGGGTTTATCCACTTTGTAGCATATATCAACATTTTATTCCTTTTGAGGGCTCAATAATATTTTATTGTATTATATATCACATTTTCTTTAGCCACTCATCCATCTATAGACATTGAATTTTGATTTTTAACCATCTTGAACCAAGGGCATGACATTTCACTTGGAAATATTTGTTCTCCTATTCCCATTATATGTTTACCAGATTTAGCAGTAAGTCTTAATTACAGAATGTCCAGTTGAATTTCAGGTTTAAAAAAAAAAACATTTTTAGTATAAATTTGCCCAAATTTGCCCTATGCAATATTTGACACATAATTATACTAAAAATCATTATTTATCTGAAATTCAAATTTAACCAGGTTTCCTGTATTTTTTCTGAAGGCCTTATAGCTCACATTAAGACCACAAATAAGGAGATTCCTGCCTTCTTGGAACCTTGAGTTGACCATATCTTGATCAAGATGAATATAAAGCAACCAAAAGTATAGGAAAAGCAGGCAGCATTTATACATTTCTTTTTTATTTAAAAGGTTTGTCTGACACATTGCATTCTCTCCTGAATCCTACAATTGCCAGCTCTGTTTTCCAGATAAGGAAACTGAGGCTCACAAGGACCACGTGGATTTCCCAAGCTCATAGAGCTGGAAGAAAGCAGGGGTTTGGCTCAAATTCAAAACTTCCAGATTTCAAAGCCAATTTTTTTAACTGCTTAAAGTATACTAAAATGATACAGAGAATTATAATTATCAAAGTAATTCAAATGCAATAAATTATTTTCATTAAGCAAACAAATGAGTCTCTGACATTATGCACAGAATAGTTGCCCCAACTGCTCAATGCACCTAACTGAATCAAGAAAAGACATTTGGATTATTGGGCAATTTGGTGCCTGAGTCAAACAATTGGCTTTGCTTCTCCACTTCACTCTGACTGTTAAGACAACCTACTGAAGGATGAATAAGGCATCCACACAACTGAGTACTGACTCCTTTCACTTGTGCCATCTTGTTTACTTCCTCAAGCCTTATTACAAACTAGCATTTTTTTCTTACTTATGTGCAGTATTTTATCAAGTCCAAGATTCTGTAGCTTGTAAGAGACATCATTATGTTCTATAACGATAAAATGCCACCAATTAAATTATGATACCATCAATATTGCATTCCATTTTCAAGATGTTAAAAATGTTTAAAAAGTTCATCTAACAACTAACACAAAGAGATATAAAAATGGCCCCAAATGTGTAAAATGATGTCCAATTTCATTCATTAAAAAAAATGCAAATTAAAGCCACACTGAGATAGCATTTCTCCACCATGATATGGACAGGCATTCCAAAGCTTGGCGATATGAGTGTGAGGTGAAGCAGATACTCTTAGCCATTGCCAGTGGGAATGTAAAATGACACAATCCCTACAGTGGGGAATTTGGCAATCTCTAACAAATAAAGCATTTATCCATTGGCTTGGCAATCTCACATCTAAGAACTTACCCTAAACATACACTTTCAATGATATGAAAATACACATGTATATCGTTATTTATTGCTTTATTGATAACTGAAAATATTAGAAATGACTTTACTCTTCAAATATCAGACATTAGTTAAATAAATTTTTATAGTGCACACACCCAGTGGAGTATTGTGTAGCTGGAAAAAGAATAAGAAAGAGCTCTATGAAGTGATATGGAGTGATTTCCAGAAGATATTTAGTGATAAAAACAGAGAAAAAAAAAGTCTATAGAGTGCATTGTTCTGTGTAAAAAAAGAAAAGAAAGTAAGAAAACAAACATACCAAACATACATCTTTTATTTTTATTTTTATTTTTTTTAGATGGAGTCTCGCTGTGTGGCCCAGGCTGGAGTGCAATGGCATCATCTCAGCTCACTACAACCTCTGCCTCCTGGGTTCAGGTGAGTCTTCTGCCTCAGCCTCCTGAGTAGGTGGGATTACAGACACTTGCCACCATGCCCGGCACCACACCCAGCTAATTATTTTGTATTTTTTTTTAGTAGAGACGGGGTTTCACCATGTTGGCCAGGTTGATCTTGAACTCCTGGCCTCAAGTGATCCACCCACCTTGGCCTCCCAAAGTGCTAGGATTACAGGCGTGAGCCACCACACCTGGCGCACATAACTACTATCTTTACAAAAAGAAGTAGAGGAAGGATAAGGCATAGAACACTGAAGTTGGGGGAGGACAATAGAATGGAAGGAATGCAGAAGTGAGCGGCATTATTCTGAGTACATATTTTTGTATGGATCTGATTTTCAGAAGCATGTTTATGTTCTACTTGTTTAAAATAAAACAAAATAAACAAAGGATGAGAAGGAGGAAAGGAAACCTAAAATAAAAAACAAACTAAAATAAATAAACCTAGTTATATTTAAAATGAAAGTAAAAACCATACAAATGGGGGGGGGGGTTGGTCACTCATTCGAGTAACTGGCACAGTATTCCACTGTGGACCCTCAGTCTTGAGTGAGGTTGACGATTAGGGGAAAAGTGCATTCCATTTAGTAGGTTTGTTTCTCCCAGTGGTATGGGGGAAGTGTTTCAGATGTTTGATGGAACTGAGCAAGTGAGCAATGTGTCATTAATTTTGCTGAAATCCAGGGTTCTCACTAAGGAAGAAGGAATGCTCAAATATGGAGTGAGGGAAGGAAAGAAACAACTGTCTAGATTAAAATCGGAGGTTGCAATCAGTGTAAGCTCATAATTTCCATCATGTGTACATGTGTGTCCATGCATGTATATATGTGCACTTGCATATATATGTATGTGTGCCCATGGTGTGCTAGAAACAGCCATTCTGGTTCAAGAGAGTAGATTTTTTACTTTCCCAGCATTTTGTGCACCAGTTGTTCAACATCAGCATTATTAAAATTAAATTATATAAATGTAAAATTAAATAAATGTTATTAAAAATAAAGTAACAAATACTCAAAACTCATAACTTCCTAATTAGTTTACTACATTTTACCATTATTATTCTACAGATGCAATATAGCAGCACCTGTCTCCTGGGCAGTGGGAAGCATCATTTGAAAGAAGATTGAAGTTAATTCCCTCCCAAGTCATCTGGGTTCATATTCTGGAAATTAATAAATGCTGTAAAGTAAGATCATTTTTGTTTTGAAGATCTGGTTGTTAAGCACATACCAGGATACATTCTGTGTAAATATCCATGCATACATTTTCTAGTTCTATTATTATTGCAACTTTTCTATAAGTTTAAAATTATTTCCAAATTAGAAGTTTTCAAGATGCACATCCAAGAATTAGTGGAATATGATCTTTGTTCACTTCTCCTTTATGTTCTGCCTCTGTCCTCTGGAACACTCACTCCAGGAGAAGAGAACCTTGTTTACTTTGTGCATCACTATATCCCAAGCCCAGAAGAGACTTTGCTACAAGGTGGGTGGTTGGTAACTATTTGCCCAGTAGCAAAAATATAAACAAATGATGAATCATTCTCATTTAAAAGCTCAGAGGGGTTCCTGATTTATCCTAGTTATGTCAGAATCTCAAACTTCTAGCCAAATTTGAATTTAACAGACTGCTGTCTTCGGCATGTAAATAGAATGCCACATGCATTCATGGGCTTCAACACACAGATTGGGTCTCCCAGTCTCCCCTTTCATTACTTCCAGGAAGAACACACAAGAGCTGTTTTGATCCCTGCCAGATCCCCAGCTCCTAGAACAGTGCCTGGCATACAGTAGTTTCTCAGTTAATGAAAATGGAATTTCATGGGGCCTTTCCCTTTGGGATCAACACCCCATTCCCTCCATCAGCATTTACATGCACAGGCAGCCTCCCTTAATCAACATTCACGTGACTTCATACAATGCAGAGAAGTTATTCTCAAGGGGAAAAATGTTGATAACCTAAATACACAAACCCAGTTAATAACACTCTTGAAATCAAATAGATTATTCATTGAAAGAAAAAAATTGGCCAAAGGATAAGTTCCCTTGGAGAGACAGCCAGGTCAAGTGACACAGGGTGCCCACCCTGTAATGCTATGATCCATAATCTGCTTACATAATCCAAAATCTGAATACAGAATTTAGCCTTCTCTGGACAAGAGTTTCACTACACACCTGTAGAAATGTGAATAGCTAGTCATTCATTTGGGCTCCCTCTGTCTGAGGAGAGCTCTGACCTCTGATTTGCTCTGCTGCTTCTTTTGCAAATTCTCCAAACATTCATATCCTCCCCTAGGAACCTAACTACTTGGATCCTGAACTGCTTCCTTTTTGAGAGATGCCCCCAGATATCATGCTCCCTCATGCTCTCATTGCACTGGGAGAGGACTTTGGGGCTTAGTAAAGTGAAGGTTTCATGCCTGTTAGCTCCAGAGCCCCATATCAGGACCACAGGCCCCAAAGAAGCAACACTAGGCTCGACTCTTCTGCCATGCCTTAGCACAACCAGCCCAGCGCCTGTCTTTTGTGGCCTACAGGGATGTCTTCTGGGAAGGAGTTTATTTAATAAATACTATTGAGCACTTACTCTGTGTGTCAGGCACTATTCTAAGGTGTTACAGGTATTGCCTCATTTCATCCTTACAACAGTCCTATAAACCAGTCATTAATTATTCTCAACTAATATTGTCAAGTCTCCACCTTCCAGGCACTTTCTGAACCTTGGGGCTGAGCAGTCATGTGACTAGTGCTGACAACGAGCTTCACTCAAAAGTGATGCAGGTGGCTTCCAAGCTGAGCTGTTGATTGCCGGCCCTTCTAAGCTCTCTTTTCCCTCTACCATGGGTGCCAGCAATGCTCAGATGCTCCATTAAGCCGTCTCTCACATGTTCTTTCTTGGCCTCAATCATACAATATAATTTTCTTTTTCATGATGAGGAAACTGGCTCGGAGAGACCAAGTGTGTCTCTCAGGTCATTTGGATGATAATAGGTAGAGGGTGGGCTCTAATCCAGTTTTGCTTCTAAGTTTAAAGGAAACTTTACCTCTGTATAAACAAGGTAGACAATTGTAATAATGAGCTTCTGACAATATAGAGTAGAACTCCCAACCAATCCACAATAAAGACAGAGTATCAGACAGATATAACCCTCTGCTGTTGGAAACCACTGAGATTCGGGGGTATTTGTTACAGCAGCATAACTTTCCCTCTCCTGACCATTCTATGAGGCATGTCCTACTCATCTCCCTTTTGTAGATGAGGAAACTGGGGCACAGTGATATTAAATAACTTGCCCAAGGTCACACAACTAGTAAGCACTGGAGCCAGAATTTGAACCCAGAGAGCTTAGCAGGGAATTAACCCTAATCTTATCTTATTTCAACTTGCTTGTCACCCAGTAGATGATGCTCCCCACTGCCTGGGAGAGAGGTGCTGAAGCCTGAGATGACTATGGAGGAGGTAGATTAACTTCTCAGGGCTGCCACAACAAATCACCACAAACTTGGTGGCTTAAAACAACAAAAATGTATTCTCTCATCGTTCTGGAGGCTAAAAGTCCAAAATCAGTGTGTTGTTGGGGCCAGTGCTAACTCTGAAGTCTCCAGAGCACAATCCATTCCTTGTCTTTTTTTAGCTTCTGGGGCCTCCAGGCATTCCTTGGCTCATGGCTACGTTACTCCAATCTCTGTTTCCATCATCACATGACCATCTCCTCTTCTCTATGCCTCCTTCTGTGTGTCTTTCTTTTTTTTAATGTATCTTTTTTTTTTTTTTTTTTTTGAGACATGGTCATGCTCTGTCACCCAAACAGAGCAGTGCAGTGGCATGCTCACAGCTCACTGAAGGCTGACCTCCTGGGCTCCAGCAATCTTCCCACCTCAGCCTCCTGAGTAGCTGGGACTACAGGCATGCACCAACACGCCTGGCTAATATTTTTATTTTCTGTAGAAACAGGGTTTCACCATGTTTTCCAGGCTGGTCTTAAACTCCTGGACTTAAGGGATCCACCCGCCTCCTTGGCCTCCCAAAATGCTGGGATTACAGGCATGAGCCAGCACACCCAGCTACCTCTGTGTGTCTTTTATAAGAACACCTGTTGAATTTAGGACCCACCTGGATAATCCAGGATGATCTCCTCATCTCAAGACCCATTACATAATAACATTTGCACAGGTCACATTCTGAGGTTCTCAGCAAACACAGAATTTCAACTGACGCTATTCAACCCAGTATAGGGGGGACTGTGAGACCTACCTAGGACACTGCCTCTACTGCCTTTCCCATAACTGAATACACACTTGCAATGGGTTGAATGTTTGTGTCCCCCCAAAATTAATGTTGAAATCCTAATCCACAATATAACATTACTAGGAAATGGCGCCTTTGGGAGGTCATTAGGTCATGAGGTTAAAGCCCTTGTAAATGGAATTAGTGCCCTTAGAAAAGGACCCCAGAGAACTCTCTCACCCTCTTTCCACCATATGAGAATGCAACAGGCAGTCAGCAGTCTGCAGCTCAGAAGAGAGCCCCTCACCAGAACTCAACTATGCTAGCACCCTGATCTCCAACTTACAGCTTCCAGAACTGTAAGAAATAAACTCATATTATTTATAATCCACCCAATGTATGATACTTTGCTATAGCAGCCCAAAGACAACACTGGAGCCAAGAAAGATTTAAACTCCAAAATAGTTTGAAAAATTGTTTCAAAGCTGTGCAAAGCTGGAGATCAAAGGTAGTGAGGTGATGAGTGGAAATGGAGGAGGAAGATTCAAGAGTCGAGCCTTTGGCTTGGTTAAGCCACTTCACCCTTTGGTACCATTATAGCAACGAGTATCTCCTCAATGTCATAGGCTTGTCTCCTTCCCACTTAGAGGGCAGAACTGGGCTCAGTGCATTCTCTCCCAATTTCCCCAGGGAAAGGGAACACGAACTCTTGTCTTCTGACTGGGGAGGATGGAACTGTTTGGTCCTAGAGGTAAAGATAGGAAGCTAGTGTCCTCAAAAACTTGGCATATAGATGTCTTGTTGGGACAGACTTCCCAGTTCTACAAAGTGGACTTGACTCTCCACTATCCTCTACACAGCCAACTCACTCAACTATCTTTCTTTCCTGACCCCCCAAAACATCAGTGTTTGAGCATCTTCAGGAAGTGTTAATATGCCTTACCACCAAGAGAATTAATTTCTTCCTGAAAATTTTTGTCTGTTCTATCTACATTAAAAATTCATAACCCTCCTCTTAACATAACTGACCTCAATTCTTGAGCACTAATAACCTCCTTGACAACTCTCACCCCTCCTTCCTGCACTGAGTCATATATAATGCCTCTATCATCGAAGAGCTCTATGTCCTAAGAATTTCCCCATAATCACTAAGTTTCTCCACTCAACCCAGGATGGAAGATTGAAGAAGAATTTCTGCTATCTCTGAATGCTGGTGATTTTGGTAGCCTCCTGGAATGCAATGATAACACAGCAAGATGCCTGTTGCAGACGAAAAAGGACTGTCCCTAAAACCAGACAGTCCTGGGCTCAATCTCAGGTCTGTGTTTGGCTTGCTGAGTAAACTTGCACGGAAAAGCCCAAAGTCTTGGTGCCTCAATGCCTTCATGTATAAACAAAGATGGCAACACTCTGCTTGTCAAAGTTAGACGAGATAATGAAAGTAAAATCACCCCTTACTCTGCAAACACTATACAAGTACACGAGATTGCTGCTATTTTTCAATCTGTGCACTCTCGGTTTCCTCTCACCTAATGTAATTCTTCTATCCATGTCCAGAACTGCCAACAACCCTTGGTTTCTTTGGATTGCAACACTGTTCACAAGCCCATTGGAAGACAAATGTGGACAATCAGAAACGATGACTTGAAGGGGAGGCACTAGTATCATTCCCATTGTAACATCAGGTATTATTTCAGAAGTACTTCCTTCCTGCCCATCCTCCCCCTACAACTACTTTCAGGTTCCCTTCACAGGGATATTATAACATGATCCCTAATTTGGCTGCTTATGGCATAGATAATCATCTCCATAGTCTGTAATTCTTGAAAACTGTTAAATCTCCATCACCAAATAGCCCTTTAAATTGGGAAATGAATTAAGCACGTCACCAGCAGATGTGACCAAATAAGGGGCATGAAATACAGGAATCCACAATAGACACTTCCTGTCATACATTCCTTCATCTATTTTACTGAAACATGGAATGATACTAACTACAAGTAATAATGAGCATTCATTAATATCTCCAGTATGCCATTATGCCTTTTAACTTCTATGTATCAGTCAGGGTTCTCTACAGAAACGAAACCAAAGGTATAGATGAAGATAGATTAGATAGATATAGAAATAGATAGATATTAGATAGATAGATAGATAGATAGATAGATAGATAGATAGATAGATAGATAGTTACTGCTGCTATTTTTCAATCTGCACTCCTGGTTTCCTCTTAACCTAAAGTAATTCTTCTATCCATGTCCAGAGCTGGCAAAACCCTTGGTTTCTTTGGTTTGCAACACTGTTCACTGTTGTATCGATTAGACAGATTGATTGATAGATTGATTGATTGATTGATTGATTTAAGGAAGTGGTTCATATGGTTGTGGTGCTGGCAAGTTTGAAATTTGTAGGGCAGGCCAGCAGGCTAGAATCTCAGGCAGGATTTTCATGTCAGTCCTCAGGCAGAATTACTTATTTCCCAGGAAATCTTAGTTTTGCCTTTAAGACCTTCAACTGATTGGATCAAGACCACCAACATTATCAAGGCTAATCTGCTTTACTTGAAGTCAAACCATTATAGATATTAATCCTCTCCATAAAATACCTTCCCAGCAACATCTAGACTGATGTTTGACCAAACAACTGGGCACTCATTGCCTAGCCAAGCTGACATATAAAATTGACCATCACATCCTGTGACGAAGGTTTTTTATAGGCCCCTTTTATAGGGAGAACTGAAGCCCCTTGACTTTTGATAATGTACCCCAGGGGAGATGAAATTTGCTCCCTAATGAAGGACAGCAAAGCCCTTCTCTCTCCACTGAACCACATTATGCTCTGGAGAGACAATTCCAGAGTTAATAGAAAAATAGAAAAAATAAGAAAAACACAAAAAGTGGTTCTAGGAAAAGGCTATCAGGAAATAGGCAGGAAAGATAACTAACAATAAGAATTCACATTATTCCATGATTCCCTATTTTCCAAATAATAAGAATCCCATTCTTTCCTAAATGGGATATTATTGGTGAAAAAAAGATTTGACTGACTGTGTTGTAATGCTGTGTTCTTTAGAGTTTTGCTTCCTAAAATTTAATCCCTAGACCAGCAGCATTGATATCACCTGGGAACATCTTAGAAACACAGACTCTCAGGCTCCATCCCATACCCACTGAATCAGAATGAGTCATCATTATAGCCAGAGCTGCAGGTAGATTCATTTTCTTTTCTGACTAACAAATAGCCATAAACTTAGTGACTGAAAACAGCACCCATTTATTAGCTCAAAGTTCTCTGGGTCAGAAGTGGGGGTAGAGTGTGGGACAAGGTTGGCTGGATTCTCTACTCAGAGTCTTAACATCCCTGAAATCAGGGAGTTGGCAGGGCTGGGCTCTTATCTGAAGGCACCGAGGAAGAATCTGCTTCAAATTCATTGAGGTCGTTGGCAGAATTCCTTTTCTTTACAACTGTAGGACTGAGATCCATGCTTCCTCACAGGCTATGAGCTGTCACTCTTGGCTCCTAGAGGCTGCCTGCACTCCTTCTCACGTGGTCTCCTCCAGGTTCCAAAAAGCAATGCATACTGGGTGTGTTTGCCTCAAATTTTCTCACACTTCACATCTCTCCGAAATCCTATGTTGCAATCAATGGGAGGAGGCTTTCTGCCTTTTAGGGCACATGGGATCAGATCGGGCCCACCCCAGATCTTAAGGTCAACTATATCATATAATGACATTTCATCAGTGAAGCGATATTTCATCACATTCACACATTTTCAGGATTAGGGTGGGACATCTTTGAGAGACCAGGAGCTCATCTTTGAATTCTGCCTATCACACCAGTGAGTTCCATGTACAATATTAGACCTTGAAAATCACTATTTTAAAACATTTAGAATTATGGATTCATCCACATGCTTCATTCTAGAAATGTATGTCACAGGAAACTCTCACAATGTGGTTAACAAATATAGCTCATTTGAGATTGTGCTTGCATGTGCATTATCTCATTTCATTCTCCAAACAGCATGAGTATCAAGAAGACACTTCCCTTCTGAGGGAGCCTCAGTGTCCTGCTGTGGACTTGCTATGATACCTAAGGCAGGTAACTCAGTGTCCTCAGTGACCTGCCCTATGTGCACAGAATAGCTAGTGTTTGAACCCAAACTCCCACTTAAAAGTCAACCAGGCTTTCTCCTCCTCTCCTTCCTCCAAATAACATCCCTGTACACTTACCCCCATACATATGCTGGTGTTAGTAGATTATTATAAAAGCAACTCTGGTATTAAGCACATTTTTACCAAAGCACAAAAGACTGATAGATTGACTCATTAATTGGTTCAGTAATTATATAGTGAGTGACTGGCTGCTATGTGACAGACTTGTTCATTGGTGACCAAGACCAACTCAAATCCTTATCTTCACTGGAGTGGCATGCCAGCAGCTAGACAGCTGAGCATTCCAGGAGCTAATGGCACAGGGTGACTATTAGGAGTTCAAACCTGGTCTAGGAGGCTCAGGAAAACCCATCATTGTGCCTTGCAATTTATGAGAGTAAATCCAAAGAGAGAACATTTAAGTAGCATTTTTGAGGATATATTTTTGGATTAGTGTCTTTTCTCCAAAATGCCTCAAACCACACCATACCCTGAGGGTAATGTAGGCATATTTGAAGGCAGGAAACATGGTGTCTAGACCTGGCATCAGCAGCTGTCATTGGGAACATCATGTCCTAGCTCTGAGCCTCTGCTTTTGAAAAACCTTGTTTGGAGAAAAATAACTCAGTGATCTTTCTGTTCAAGGATGCTGCCCTGGAGACAGCAGTGAGATGTAAGGAGGAGCTCATAGAACGAGAGGGCCAGACACCTGGAAACCATCTCTTAGAAACCACCCCAGCCCTGGTGGCCTCAGGCTCTGCTGTCAGTCCACAGAGCTGGGTGGAGACCTGGATCTAGTCACTAAGCAAAACCCAGAAAAGCTGGTGGCATCAGAGTGGGCCAAAAAGAGGTGCCCTGGAAGAACTCTGCTGTTGACAACTTTCTGCACAGTGCTTCCTCATGCCTGAAGCAAACAACTGGGTTCAGTAATGTCATGGATCCCTTCCAGCTATGGGACTAGATTCTTGTTGAAAACACCAAACAATATCCCTCAGCGTCCACCATCAGCCACTTTCTCTTTTGACGTTTTAACAACTCAAATGGAAAACTGTTGGGAACCCAATTCCTGAAGCCTAGTGAGTCATGTCATCAAGTTAAATGATACCACCTGCATACTTTGTTTCATCTGGAAGGCTTTTAAAGTATTTTTTAAGGAGTTGAAACAGCTGGCTACCAGATGCCAATGCCAGTCTCCACTTCTTAAGTTGTGTTGGTGGCTTATAGTTGGGATAACTTGACCAATCCTTACTCAAGTTGGTGCCTAGTTACCTCTAGGCTGGACTTTTGTTGTTACGTGGCATTTAAATCCAGGACAATGGAAGGCTTAATAAAAAGAAGGTAAAGATGAGCCAGAAGTATTGTCCTAAGGACAGAGTGGCTGTAGCCAATAAAAGTTTTTGAATTTTAGTTTAGAACCTTGTGCCTAGATAAGTAAATAAATTAAAATTAATATATAAAAATAAGACCAGTTTATAGATAATAATTCAAAACAGCTACCAAATCGCAGTACATTTCAATATTTTCTAACATTTATCAGACATATATCTGTGATACGATAATATGAGGACAACTCACAGCATGTCTGAAGATCAATAAATCATCATAATTTTTGCCAAATACTATAGCATTTGCTTTTCTGAACAGAGCACGCAAGCTGAAGGGGAAGAGAGAATTCTCAAGATAACTGCGGAAATTATTTTCCGGATTTTTTTTCTAAATCAATTTTGTAATAAAATGCAACTTTTTTACATGTACAGTTCAATGAGTTGTGACCACTGTCTACCATTGTAACCAACACTACAATCAAGACATAGGAAATTCCTGTCACCCTCTAATGCTTTGCTGGAGCCCCTTTGCTTTCAGTTCTACTCCTACCCCCAGTCCAGGCAACTAGTGATCGACTTTGTCACTATTGATTGGTTTTGCCTGTTCTAGAATTTCATGAAATCACACAGTATCTTCTCTTTTGTAGCTGGTTTCTCTGGCTCAGCATAGTGTTTATGAGATTTGCCCATGTTACATATATCAGATAGGATTTACACAATTTATTTATTTATTCACCTATTGATGGACATTTCAGTTGTTTCCAGTTTTATTGCTGATATGATTTGACTGTGTTCCCACCCAAATCTCACCTTGACTTGTAATAATCCCACCATGTCAAGGGCGGGACAAGGTGAACATAATTGAATCATGGGGGTAGGTTCCCCCATACGGTTCTCATGGCAGTGAATAAGTTTCACGAGATCTGATGGTTTTACAAATGAGGTTCTCCTGCACAAGCTCTCTTTGCCTGTTGCCATGTGAGATGCAACTTTGCTCCTCATTCACCTTCCGCCATGATTGCGGGGCTTCCCCAGCCATGTGGAACTGTGAGTTAACCTCTTTCCTTTACAAATTACCCAGTCTCAGATATGTCTTTATTAGCAGTATGAGAACAGACTAATACAATTGCTGAGTAGTGTCATATCATATGGATGTAACATAGATATACCACAAATTGTTCATTTATTTGCTTATAGATGGATATTGTATTTCCATTGTTTTGCTATCATAAACTAGGCTGCTATGAATATTTTTTATTAACTTCCTGTTGACTGGGTGGTGGCTTACATCTGTAATCTGAACACTTTTGGAGGCCAAGGTGGGAGGATTACTTGAGCTCACAAATTTGAGATTAGCCTGGGCAACAAAGTGAGACCCTGTCTCTATCAAAAAAAAAAAAATTGTTTAAATTAGCCAGGTGTAGTGGCATGTACCTCTGGTCCTAGCTACATAGGAGGCTGAAGCAGGAGGATAGCTTGGGCCCAGGAGGTCGAGCCTACAGTGAGCCATGTTTGTACCACTGCACTCCAGCCTGGGTGACACAGCGAGACCCTGTCTTAAAAAAAAAAAAAACTATTGTAGACATGTTATTATTTCATTTATCTTGGTTAAATAACCTAAGAATGGAATTGCTCGATTTCATGATAAGGGTATATTTAAGTTTTTATGAAAGTGCCAAACAGTGGTTGTCCCATTTTATACTCTCATCAGCACTGCATCAGAGTTCTAGTTGTTCCATACACTTGTCAGCTTTTGGCACTGTTAATCTTACATTTTAGCCATGATATTTAGCCAGGTATGTAGTGTTGCATTACTATATTTTAAACTTGCATTTCCCTAATGAGATGGACATTTAAGATGTGTTTTAAGATCAGAAGAAATGACAACTGGACTGAGGAGCAAAGAAGGAAGGTTAATGGGTAGAGTTACCATATATTCTGGTGTGTGAAGGACAGTCTTAGTTTACACTTAGTACTCTGGTGTAATACTGCATTAGTCAGCTCAGGCTGTCATAACACAACACCATAGTCTAGGTGGCTTAAACAACAGAAATTTATTTCTCATGGCTCTGGAATTGGCCAAGTTCAAGATCAAGGTGCCCGTCATTCAGTTCCCCAATAAAAGTTTTCTTTCTTGTTTGGAGACAGCTGCCTCCTCTCTGTGTCCTCACGTGTCAGAAAGTGAAGAAGCAAGTTCTCTCATGTTTCTTCTTATGAGGGCAATAATCCCTTCATGAGGGCCACCCTTATGACCTCATCCTAACTAAATTACCTCACAAAGGTCCCACCTCCAAATATCATCACATTGGAAGATAGGGCTTCAACATGTGAATTGGGAGGACACAGCTCACCTCATAGTCTTGTAATGGCAAGGCTTTGAATTAAGTTTTGCTGCTCAATGTGTGATGTAATCCATCTCTTCCCAAAGCCTTTAGTAAATGTACATCTCTCATCAACTTTTAAGGTTGGATTTGTGTTTATAAGTCTGGTCCCAAGAGCAGCTTGCCCAACAAGACCCTTTCACATTCATGCTACAATTAATGTAGGCTTCAATTATATTAAAAAGTATGCCCTACTAATAAGAATGATATAATGAACTTTGGAGACTAAGAGGGGGAAGGTTGGGAGTGGGTGAAGGATAAAAGATTACAAATTGGGTACAGTGTATACTGCTTGGGTGGCAATGTACTAAAATCTCAGAAATCACCACTAAAGAATTTATCCCTGTAACCGAAAACTACATGTACCCAAAAAATTATTGAAATAAAAAGTATGCACTACTCTATGCTTCATATTATTGAACCATTAGCTTTCTTCTAGATACAGTCTGGTATTTTGGTTTGAAGAATGAAGCTTACAGCATAAATTGTGATGCAAATTTCAAAAAATAATATTATAAATGAAAATACATAATATCAAGTCTGGGCTAATTTGAAAATAAATTTGAACATTTATCCTCTCATAGGTTTCTATAACATTTTCTTTTGGCCCTTTGCAAATTGAAAGAATCATACTCCATAATCAGGTATGAGTTTATTCATGAAAGCAAAATAAAAGTTGAACCAAGGATTCTGTCCATTCCTGAGACCAAATCCAAGCAAACATGTTTTTTTGACTTTCTTCCCATTCCTCGTTCATTCTGGTAATAATCTATCATCAGAATGTAATCATTTCAATTTCATATTATCTCTTTCTCATTATAATGAG
Source organism: Macaca mulatta (assembly GCF_049350105.2). Lineage (NCBI taxonomy): Eukaryota > Metazoa > Chordata > Mammalia > Primates > Cercopithecidae > Macaca > Macaca mulatta. Next base: position 14,376,380 of record NC_133410.1, read on the forward strand.
GTTCACAAGATAATGCCCAGCCCCAAGCATTGTATCTGATACCACTTAATGATAGTTTGAAAATGGGTGAAAGAATGCATGCACACCTGAAATTTACTTCCTAAGTCTGACCACCTTTTCACTACCTAACCTTTTGAATGGTTTCAGTCTTGTGTGGCTTCCTTTGGCATTTTAAAAATATGTACATAAACACAAGATATTGTGTGAAGCACCATGGATAATAGAAAGTTACAAAAGTTCAAGACATAATCCCAGCCCTTGAGAAACTTAGACTTTAGTACAGGAAAATAAAAACCACACACACACACAAAGGCACATACATGAAGAGCTATGACCTGAAGCAGAAAGTGGTAAGTACCCCGTGAGTGAGATAAACTACTGCAGCTTGACAGCATTGAGAGTCCTTGTAAGCAGGGCTTTACTCTGCCAAGAGAACTATGCATGCAAGAATTAATAGCCAAGTGAGGGATAAAGTCATGCTTTTATTAACAGCTGAGCCAGTGCCCGTTAATACCACCCTCTGGTCGGGGAGAAGAAAAACTGATCTCTGGGAGTGGTGTTGAAAAGCACAAGGCTTATGCTTCGAAGTTGAAGCAAACCTTGCTACTCTCAGCCTCTAACCCCTTAATCTGCAAAGCCAGTGCTAAATCCAGGTTTTGTTTTCTTTTTAATCAACTGTACAGACCCGAGATCTAAAACACACTTAAATAATGGTGGATTCACTCTGTAGGGAGATGACTTGCCTGTAACTAAATGAAAACAGAAAATTGAAAATCATCCACCTCACCTGAGGACAGGGAAAAAAATGTAGACAAGAGGATTGCCCACCCTAAGAAGATAAATAATTCCTTGTTCCACCACAGAATAGGAAGAGAATTCAGCCAAAGACGCCCTAAATGTTCAAGGTTGCATCCCCACAAATAGTGAATCATGGCCAGTGAATTTACCAAGCAGATGATAATGCCTTTTCTGTTAGAGGGAAACTAGACAAGGGAAAGAAGATTATGGAAAGGGAAGGCAAGTATCATTATATGAATGTGCTTTGCACAATATTTGTACCATAACGTGCTCCTCAAGTTAGCATTCTTTGAATCAAGTGTTTTCTTGTAAAACATAGAATATTTTACCCATCAGCAGAAGACTGAATGCACCAATGGTACCACTATTTTCCATCTTCCTGTATCCATGTCATTTGGTGGACTCTTATCACTGACTTTTGGTCTTGAGCATGACATTTGTGTTAGCCAATGGGTCAATAGCAAACTTGATGCAAACAAAGACTTGAAAAAGTACTTGAATATTTCCAGATTTTCCCTTGGGCTCCTCAATTGCCTGAGAACATGTCCAGACTATCCTGCTGGAGGATGAGACACACAGAGCAGAGCCAGTTACCCAGCCAAGGCCATCCTAGACCAACCAACAGCCAGAAGACCACTAGACATGTGATAGCCTTAGCCAAGACCATAACTGCCCACCCAAGCACAGCCAAGATCAGCAAAACTCCCCAGGCAACCCACAGATTTATGAGGAATAATAAAAGGTTACTATTTTAAGTCACTACGTTTGGGGGGTTCTTTAATATGGAAATAGTTAATTGACATACCCCTCTTGGAGATTCCCATATATAACTACGATCTTCCAAACTTCTTTTACCATGGAGCATTTTAAGAGTATGATTCCACAGACAATACTCCAGGGAAACACTAGATTTTTTAAAAATGTAATAATAGAAATGCTCCACGGTGCCAATTTTAGAGATATAATAAAGAAAAGACAATGTGGATTTGATGACTGAATGTTTTGGGGAAGAAGAGGAAGTAAAACCAATAACATGTGTTTAAAATCCTAACCACTTGAGAGGACTGTGGTATTAATGACAGAATTAGGCAACTCAGGAAGAGTGGGTTTAAGGGAAAAAAGTTGTGATACAGTTTGAGATATCAAACCTGAAGGAAATGCACTACCTCCAGGAAGTGAGATCCTGCAAGCCTTAGAAAAGCACAAATGATTGCAAAGGAGAGGTTGGATTGTCCTGTAGATTCTAAATGGTGAACACCTGACCCATGAAAGGAGACCATGCAGAGGATGAGAGTCAAGGGCTAATTAAGGCACCTCACATAGGTGTAATACAGGTGGCCACAATATGCAGAGGCCAAAAGTGGGAAAATGACTTCTCAAGTCCAATAGCAGAGTTGAGTCTATAACTCAGACTTTTGATTTCTTGGTCACCTTACCACACTGCTCATGAGTCATTTAACCACTAATTAGATATTGGCTCACTGGAGGGCAGCCAACCAAGATAGTAACCTAATTGAAATCATATTGCATGAAGAACATTTAAAATCATTGAACTTGAAGAAAGGGAGGTAAAGTTGGTGGGTATGGGGGAGGCTGAAAATTGCCTTTGGATATCTGAAAGGCTCTTGCGTGTGGAAAACAGAGCAGAAACAGTCACTGTTGCTCAGAGAATTATTCTGATGCCATGTGAAGCCATGGCCCCCTTCCCTAGGAGCAGTCCAGCAGAAGTGGTGTGGTCATCTGCCAAGGACATGCAGATGGATCAGGAATAGAGTGAGAGAGTGAATTAAAATACTCTCAAGTCTTATTCCAAATCTCTGATCCTACAGTCTACAAACAGATCCTTTCTAGTCTCCTTTTCTAGTTTTGACTATCTGCAATAAGTTGACCTGCTACCCTAAATCACCAAGGAAGTATAAAGAAGCCTTCAGATTTGCTCACCATGGTCAAAACCTATGAAAAGTGACTCAGAGACTACAAACTCAAAGACATGACTTCCGTGTCTCCAGTACTCCACAGTGACAAGCACATGGTGGGCATCTGTGTGCCATCTGACAATTGGGAAAAAGCTCAGCACCTCCTGAGTGGCTTCCCTTTGAAGTTGGGTTGGATCATTTTCTACCACCCTGAATAAAAGCATTTTAGTTGAGCTCCAATCTCCAAACATTAGAAATGTATACAAAGGGATGGGGTTTTCAAGCAAGGTTCATTTCTCCTTGATCTCTTCCTCAATGTCTTCACATGTCTGATAGAACTCAGCAAACACTGTATTATAAAATCCAGGTGAAGCCACCTGGGTTTCAGGATATAATTTGAAACCTGGATACTGCATGCAGGCAAAGGAATAGAAATAAAGTTAACACACAAAGCCTACTACATGAAAAACATGAAAAATGTTCAAGCCTTATAATCGCATTCAGATAGGAAAGTGTTTGCTGCCTCTAGCCGTTTAGAACATCTTTCAAAAGTAATCTGTACTCATCTCAAATACCCATCTTAGCAATGAATACTAAGGAAAATACATGGTTTAAGCATATTTTCTTCATTTGACATGAATGTGTTTTCACCAACACTTGAGAGCTTGGATTGCTGGAACCAAACAGCCTAGGTTCAAATCCCAGATTTGTTTCTTACCTTCTGTGTGAGGTTGAGCTGGTCCCTTAACCTCTCTGTATTTCACATTCTCCATTGGTAAAATAAGGATAATGTTGTATCTACTTCATAGGCTTGCTGACAGCATATGATGGGTTTGTACATTTATAGAGCACTAAAATAGTGCCTAGTACATAGTTAATGCTCAATGAATATTTGTAATTATTGTTACTGTTGCTTTGAAATCACAGAAGGATAAAAGGGTTTGACTCATTTTTAAAAGGTTTGTGGAACGAAGGAAGCTGCATTTCTAGTGGAAATGCTCCAAATACCTGAAGAGGAAACAAAGTGTGTGAACTAGGACCTTCTGTACCTCTGTTCTGAGCAGTTCAAAGCCAGTAGGAAAAAAGCATGTGGCCTCAGTGAATGGTAGTTAGTAGGAAAATTAGCTCCTGGTCAGCATTAACAAGACATTTACTCTATTTCCACTGAGAAGCAGCCTGGAACAGTCAATGTCAGAACACACAATAAAGCAAACGTTTAGGCAAGTGGAGTTTATAGTAGTAAATGCTATGGAGAGTATTTAACTTGTATTAATAACTTGGAGTTTATAATTTCCTTTACGGTCTGCTTTGAAGCTTGTTCATGAAAATCTAATTGTAACTCATTGGATAATTTTCTTAATAAATGCATACATTTTTAAAAGATGGAGGGTAAATTTTGTTTTTGTTTTCAATATCTATTTCTCTCACTAATCTTTCCATGATTTTCAGTTTACTTAGCCTATTAGCACACAATTTATAAAGCTCAAATTTGTACAAGTACTCACAACTGGCATTTAGCTGGATCATCTTTGCAAGGGCAAGAAAGTAGGGATTTGTGGTTAAGATAAAAATAGCTATCAAAGGGCAAAAAGTTTCAGTTATATATTACGAATAAGTCCTAGATATTTATCATACAGCATAGTATCTATAGTTAACTATACTTATTGTATGCTTAAACATTTACTAAGAGAATAGATACTATATTAAGTGTTCTTATGACAAAATAATAATAATAAATAAGGAGGGAGAAAAATTTTGGGGGGCAGATGGATATATAGGTGGCATTGATTGTGGTTTCACTGGTGTATATGTATCTCCAAACTCATCGAGTTGTATACATTAAATACGTACAGCATATTGTATGCCGTTATACCTCAATGTGGTGTTCTATAAAACAGCTATCATTTGTTGAGCATTTATTATTGGGTTGGGACCTTTTCTCCATTCTTTAAATATAATATTTTACTTAATAGTCCAAGAAGCTTTCAAAGTGCTTGTATTAGAGCGACTGACACTAGCTAACTCTGACAAATATATCCCAAAACTCCATGGAGAGACACAATGTAAGTGTGTATACTATTTAGGAAGATTCAATGCAAGCCAAGCAACTGTCCTAGGCAGCAGACCACTGAGGGATCCCCCAGGGTTCAGCCTTCCTTCTATTACTGGGCTCCGCCTCTTCTGAGTCATTTGCTTCCAGCCATATGGAGAGAAGAGGGAGAAAGAATGTGGAGTAGACACATCAGCTCTTGATTACCTCAGCCCAGAAGTACCCACCCCATGATGTCTGCTCACATCCCATTGACCAAAAATCGATCATACAGTCAACCACAATGCAAAGGAGGCTGGGAAATGTAGAGGAATACGTAAGCATCGGTAAGCACCAAAAGTATCTGCCATAGTTTACTCCCTGGTTACCAAGAATCAATGTTCTCTCCTCTTTCCAAACACAGAACATCCCTACTGCCCCTGCCACTGCCCCCACTCCACCACCCCCCCGAGAGTAAGCAACCTCTAATCCCACCTGCTCACTGCATTCAGCACCTCCGAGGTGATCTGGACTTCTGGGGCATGTGGAGTTATCTGCATAACTCTGGGTGTGGCCATCTCTTGATCCAGTGACCTGTGAACTAGAAAGGAAGTGATCTATGGATGAAATATACAAGTTCTCTCTCTCTCTCTCTCTCTCACACACACACACACACATGTACACACTGTGTTAATCCGTTTTCATGCTGCTGATAAAGACATACCCAAGGCTGGGTGATTTTTAAGGAAAAAGAAGTTTCATGGATCCACGGTTCCACATGACTGGGGAGGCTTCACAATCATGGTGGAAGGCAAAAGGCATGTCTTACATGGCAGCAGACAAGACAGAATGAGAATCAAGTGAAAGAGAGGAAAAAAAAAAAAGAAGAAAAAAAACAGAAACAAAAATAAAAAGAGAATCAAGCAAAAGGGGTTTCCCCTTACAAAACCATCAGATCTCATGCGACTTATTCACTACCATGAGAACAGTATGGGAGAACCACTCCCATGATTCAATTATCTCCCACCTGGTCCCTTCCACAACATGTGGGGTTTATGGGAACTACAATTCAAGATGAGATTTGGTTACAAACCATATCTCTCTCTCCCTCACACACACACACAGACACACACACACACACACACACACACACACACACACACACAAAATGTAATAGCAATAAGAGAACCATAACATAAAATCTAATTTGGAAAAGGGAAGAATGGGAAACACATAGCAGCCACTGATGCCCAGGCTGGCCAGGCCAACATAGTAAAGGCTCACTGCCTTGTGGGTGGTGTTGGTTCTTGGCCCTGGTTCTGCTCTCCAGGGAATATTACTTTGTCCACCAAAGGAGTATTTCTCTGTGGCCACTAGTTCTTCCTTCTGAGAGGCTCCCCTTACCCATTCTCCTTGGCCACCTCAGAGGTGGGTTTCGGAGAGCTTTCCCTCCATGCAGGCCTATAGCCAGCCTTGCCTGCCACTGGGAGAAGTTGTTCCCAACCTTTAGAGACATTTGTAGTACAGGATTACAGGCTTTTTTGTTTTTAGCAATATACGTCCCTCAAAAAATTGGTAGGCTACTACAAGTCATCAAATGTAGGTACTCTTTCCCGATTCCCTCTTATTTCTGTTTATAAATTAGCTATTTCTTTCCTGAGTTCATTTCATTCTTGAAACACTTTGCCAAATGCACTCAAAAGTACCCAACCCACACAACTAACATTCTCTCCCCATCCTTTTCCTTTAGAGCTACACGGTTACTTAGCATATATTGCCTTACAAACTGTCATAGGTGTCAGTTTCACCAAATGTTTAGCTACTGCAAAACATGGAACTTCATCTTTCCAACCTTTGATATCAGTTCCCTTGACACTCACAATGAGGCCAATGCCGCCATGTTTAGGTTTTTGTCAGAGCAGCATCCCATGCCTATTATCAGTTTTGAAATGGGTCAGGAAAAGCTAGGCTAGTTGCTGTCATGAACATCCTTAAATCTCAGTGACTCCTCAATAGGTCTTGCTAAGTACCTGATGCGCAGCAAAGTGCTTAATTCATATTTGTTGTATACAATTATGTGAATAGGTTGCTTTTACTTATTGGCATTTAATCTATCTCAACTAAGGAAACCAAAGTTCAAAGAAAGTAATACATCCAAGGTCATATAACTGGAATGTGGTAAATCCAGGATCTGAGTTCAGGTCTATGACACTACACGTGCTAGTGCCTGCAAATATCTCCTCAGTGGAAGTTAGAGTGAAAATAGACTCCATCTTTTCTCTGCATTCAAAGCAAATAACACCTAAAACTTGAACGTTTCCTTGTAGTTTTCAATCCTTTCTTTCTTTGCACTATTAAAATCAGAGGTATTATCCTCTGCCCATTGCATAATAGTTATTTTAGGTGACTCAGAAAACATAGCGGAAAAGAAGCTGTAGTTTTTGAAATAATGAATGAGGTTTGTTTCCTGAAACTTGTTTGCATAACTTTGCATGGTGAACATATTTAATAGATTATGCCCATGTCAATATTTCTATTATCTACTAATTGGTCTGTTTATTTAACTGACGTTTTCAATTCATTTAGGAAACTTTAATACATCATAACTATTCATTAATGTATGCCTGGCAAAGGTATGTATTGTCTTATGTTTACTTCTATACAAGCTTTGACATATTAACCATCTCTAATGGGAACATGTACGCAAACCAAAATTGTCAAAACTGTTGGTTGGTGTGAACATATGCAATACTTTATTTATTCAGTATTTTTTGAGCACCTGTTATCTATTAGGTACTAAGCAAGATCTGTTTTGAGATATACTATCAAATATTTTTCATATCACCATTTTCAGTTGATCACACTGTAAGTTGGCTATAATTTGAATTCACAAATGCTCGTGTGTGTGTGTGTGTGTGTGTTTTAGTGGCAGTTGATGGAAAGCAGTAAAAATAATAACATTTGTAACATTGGTTACAGATCAAATGTCAGAAGATTTATTCAGCCACAGACAGACACTGCAAAGTAAGCGTCTTCTCTAGTTCATGATTCGTATGTAAGATAAAGTTTAAAATAAGACCAATGCAAACATCGTTTTAGGCAGTTTTCCCTTTTGTGAAAAAAAATCGCATATAATAATTTAGATTTTTCATGCAGATAAATTAGGCACAAATTGCATGTAAATAATTCTGTTAGCAAAAGTGATGTTTAAACATAATTTCACCAGCATCATTTTTCCATAAGTTGGGGCATAAACTTTCCTGTGTACTCTTTTTGCTTCCAGTGACATGATACTATTTGGTCTTTAGGCATCACTTTAAAAGGCAGAGCAACTAGAAGTAACATGGTAACAAGAGCAATGGATAAAAGAGAGAAAGAGAACTGTTTAGATACCTGAGACCCCTGCTTTTCATTCGCCTCAGTCTGGGGATTGCAGAAGAACACTACCCACTCCTACTTGTTCTTAACTAGTGTATATATTAAGCTCTTTGAAATGTGAGTATTATGGGAAGGATCGCAGTTGCTTTAAATTATAGAAGTTGGCAAGTGCCTGGGAGAAGGAGTGGGAGGTTGTTTAAACTGAGAAAGACAGTTGCAAAACTTCGTACAACAGCATGAGCTCCAAGCTTCAAATGCATTCTCATGCTCAGACGAGCACTTTATTTTTCATCAACTTATTTTTTGCATTGTTTTGGAGCAGCTTTGAATAATAAACACATATTTCTGCTTTAAATTTTTAATGGTGACTACATTCATGGGACAACCAAAGCAAGAAAGCCTCATGTTTTGGGGGAAAGTCTGATACCAGCAATGTCCAGACAAGGTAAGCTACCATTTTCACTGCAGTTTTTCTCTTTTCACCTCCTGTTCGGCCTTCATCAAAACATTTACTGGGAGAACTTAAGAAAGCTCCTTGTAAAGAAATGGGGGAACTTGTAAAAAGTATGTCAACAAATGATAAATCAGAGGTTAGAAAACCTCCGCAGGAGAGCGTTCTCCTACTTTCTATTCTGCTTGACGCATGAACCTCTTTAACTATCTTTCACTATATAAAAAATGCCATTGGTTTCAGAAAATGTAAGCGGAGTCTTCAAAATCTCCAATCTGATGAACGTAGCATTTGTCAGTGTGTGGTGACAAGCTAACTTATTGCCAAAGTCAGTTTATCTATGTTTTCTTATCCCGTTATGTGCAACTCAACTTCCGGAGCTGTGACTCTCCTATTAACTTGGAAATGTTTCCCAAGGAAGATTTTAATATCATTCCAAAAATTCTCCTAAGTGCAGTTACTATGGCTTATTAACTTGTTTTGCAGAATATGTTTTTAAAAGTTAAATAAATCATTTGTCTTTTCCTTTGTAACTGACATGGGAGGATGTTACAGATATTATATATCCTGGGAGAATGAAACAGTTCAACCCAACATTGATTAATTCAAGTCACAGTCGGCTGACAATGTTATCTAAATAGGGTGACTTTGCCTTCTCGATTGTGCCTCATACACAGGTAGGGAGCAGCGAGGATAAGATGTTTTCTTATTTTTCTGTGCATTGGTCACATGAGAAGTATCTTGTGGGTTGAGGTGGAGGGGCATATAAATATGTGATGTGTTGTTCCATTTTCCCTGAGAATGTCTCTGTTATCAGTGTTCCCATCTTTCTGAGGCACAATTCCAGGTGCAAAAAACTAGATTGTCACAGAAATCTGCACATTCTTCCAGCAGGCAGAGATTTTATCACAGCTCCACATTCATTCCTTCACACACACATGCGTGCTCACAGGCAAAGGTTATAAAACCCTGTGGATTTGACAGAGCTTGAGTGGTTTGGGACATTTAGGTGACCTCAGGCTGCAAAATCCACTGGTACAGAAACATTAGCAAGGTTAATTTCTCACCCATTAGGCCTGGGTGAGCAATGTGAGCACTGCCTGGGACCCTGCTCTTGGGCTGAGAGGGCTCTGTCTTCTTGCTACACCAGTCCTTTCTCTGTTTCTGGAATATTTTTTCCCTTCTGTGTCAAATTCTAGTTACATAAAGTGAACTGTTGTGGCTTCCTCTGCCTCATGGTCTCAATGATAAGAAAGCGATTTAGGTAAGAAGGACACTATAAAAAACCAAGACGTCAGCTTGATCGGCTCCTTGCAAAGTGATCAGGAGATACCATCAGTTCCCTCTCTCCAGCCATAGTTAGGGCGGCGAGTGACCCGCAATGCCAATTCCTTATCTTTCTCTTTCCCAAATCTTCTGTTCTCCTTTTCCCCTCCACTTCTATCTACACCAGCCCACAGAACATTAAGAGAGGGAGTAGCAGGTTGGACACACAATATTACTGTCTCCTTGCCGGTCCTCTCGGCCCATCCCCAGGCCAGTCGGGGAAGCCCCCACCCTATTTGGAGTGGGGTCTCCGGGGCCCCACCCATGACCTCATCGCAGGCAGCTTGAAAGCTGGGATGGCCAGCGTTTGCATGGCGCTTGAGTGCACCCTGGGGACGGGTGCGGCAGAGAAATGCACAGTGTGGCATGACGTGACTGCTGAGAAGCCGGAGCGCGAACTTCCTCACCGGCTCCAATGGAGGCTGGCGGCATCCCTGGAAGCCAGGCCCGCCAGGCCCCACCCCTGAGCCCCAGAAGGCCCCAAAGAGGACAAAAACAAAAAGGCTATTAGGGTTGCTAATGAAGCCCAAGCCAGGTGACTCATCTAAGGCGCAGTCACTGGGGGGCTTTGTAATGAAACCTGGACAGAGCCCTGGAAAGGACAGGTCAGGGTTGTCCCATAAAGGGCGCTGATGAGAGAGGCCCACAGTGACCTAATCGTACCTCCTCGCCTCCGAGAGGCTGGGAGAGAAAGGCAGCGTCTGCAAGGGACAAGAGCGTTAACCAAAGAACTGCCGGGAGTGTGGCAGCCACGCTGTGTTAGCTTTGGGTGTGAGCCAGGCTTAGTCCACGTTTCGGGCCACAAGTTTGTGAACCTGGACCTGAAATGCCCCAAGGTTAGGGATCAATGGCTGATGGGCTAGAAAAAGAGACGATGGTAAATCAATAAACCTTAACCAAGTGTCCACTCTGTGCCAGATACTTTACCAAGGCTGTTTGAACGTGTCCTTGACAAAGACAGACCAAACATTAAAAACAGCATAGGAAAGATGGCAGGAACACAGAGGGGCTTTGCAAATCAGCCTGCTGAAATCAAAGGAAGCGTCCCACAAAGCTGTACTTGAACTAGACCTTGAAAGATGAGTAAAATATCATGAGAGAGCCAAGAGGGCCAGGGGTTCCCAGGCAGAGCCCGGCGGGCAAAGGCACAGAAGTGCAAAGACCATGGATGCACCCATAAGCCAAGTAGCTTGGGCGTGGCAGGGCTCTACTCCCCCAAGTGTCTTGCAATGAACAGCACTTTCATGGGTTATTATCATAATAGGAGGATAACCAAAAGTATATCCTGGTCAGGCAAGTTTGGGAATGTTGAAAACTGTGCACCGTGGTACATCAGCACTCTGGCTCAGGGGTCACAAACATCTGGCTTCAAATGCCAGCTCTGCTCCTTCAATGACGTGTGAACTTGGACCCATCCAAACAATCAGTTTCTTTATCTGTTAAATGAAGATAGTAATCATATCTATCTTCTATGGGCATTGTGAGGATTAAATTAGAGAGTCTGTGTAAGAGTCTACTGTCAAAATGCCTGACATATAGTGAGAGCTTAGAGAATGTTAGCTATTCTTATTAGTTACTAAATGCCCATTTCTTTACCTCAGTAAGTGTCACATGTTTTAGTTGGCTAATGTGTGCACTGACTCCCATGATTGGGTTATTACTTAAAATCTAATGTTTTCCAAAGTCATTTGACCACGAAACCATTTTTTCTGAAGTATCAAATAGACCAATACATGCTGGAAGATGGTGAGGTTGAGCTGTCCTGGTGAGTTGAGGTCACATGTCCTTGGAGGATTAAATCAAAGTTTCCCAAGATTTAACTGAAATGTACTAATCTCCACCAGTCACTTCACAAAAAAAAAAAAAAAAAAAAAAAAAAAAATTCTCTTCTGTATCTCTATGAAACAGAAGCCCAACAATTGGGATTCTCATCTCTAAGGAAATTAACTTTTTTTTTTTTTTTAACTATGTTCAACTTTTGGGAGGAAAAGTGTCAGCAAAGCAAATTGTTTTCAGGATTTTTGCACTTGGAAAGTCAGCCTTTGCCTAAGTTTGACAATCTACTGTGGTGAAGGACAATGCAATAGGGACAGTCTAGAAGAAAACAGCATCCTACCTTCAAGGAGCTACCGATTGAATGCGGAAATAAAATGTGCATTCCAACATCTAAAATGCAAAATTAGATATTGCAATTTAGAATGTCAGAGAACTCACAGTGAATGCAAGTTCAAAGAAGATCACAGGTCCCTGGAGTAATACCAATAATTAGTCACATTCTTGGACACTTACCAGATACAAGGAATTCTGCTGAGTACAATAGAATTAACCCACTTATATCTTACAACCAGGTCACAAGGTGGGTGTAGACTTACCCATTTAGCAGATGAGAAAACTAAGCCCCAGAGAAATTAAGTAACCTGCCTGCAGTCTTTCAGGACCTAAGTGGCAGAGTAAGGTTTCAAACTCAGGTCCATGTGATTCTCTGTATCTCTCACCCAGGGAAGACTCCTCAGAGGAGGTAACATGCAATCTGGCCTTGAAGAATAGATAAGGATTGGTGAGAAGGGCCTTCCAGGCAGAGAGGAGAATAGGAGCAAAAGCACAGGAGACTGAGAGAACAGCATGGAAAGTAGCAGGAAGGTTTCCCTGCAGACAAAGTGCATGCATATAGTGCAGAAGGAGATAAGCTTAGAATACTTGGTTGGAATCAGATCACAGAAAGCCTTGAATGGCAAACCACAAAGTTTAGATTTTCTTTTAATGAAGTAATCATTTTGGTTTGTAAACAAGAAAGTAACGTGATGAAAACAATGAATTGAATGAGTAACCAGTGCACAGCTGTGGCAGAGACTAAACTTCCAATTAGGAATCTAGATATGTCCAGGCAAGAGACAGCAGCAGTGGTTGCTCACACAGCTGTTAAGGAGTGGAGGTGCACATCTGGCCCAATTAACACCAAGACTTTGACCATCTCAATGGTCTTTCAAAATGACAACCCTCAGACCTCAGTAAATCCAGATTCTACGTGGGCCTCAGTTTAAACCCTGTAAAATGGGAAGGGTAGGAGGGGCTAGTTGACCTCTGAGGTCTCTCTGACTTCTCACACTCTGTGAAGATAACACTCTAAGCACTTTTATGGAAATCATAAACTATACAGTTCCCTATTCAATCAGCAGGTTCCAAACTTCTCTTTCATATCAAGCAGGCACATTTCCAAAAGAATGTTAGGGTCTACAAAATTTTATGCATTAACTGCTATAGCAATTACATAATAATAGTATTGGCACACAATGATTGGGGAGGGTGCATTTTTATATATTCCTTTGGGAGAAACTTTTTCCATCCTCCTGGCTATCTGCCTTTTGTAAAATTCAACTGTCTACCTCTCATGACCGAGAACTTTTTCTGCAGTTTTTGACATATCAGGATCTCACAGTGCTGTGAATGGTAGTTATTCCTGTAGGTGTCTTATGATCTTCTGCAGCTCCCAAATAGGTGGTAAGCTTTTAGAGAGCAGACATAAATATATCTTTAGATTTTCCAATGCCTTGCAACTATAGCAGGTCTGAATCTTATAAATACAAGTCTGCAAGAAATGTTCTATTTCTTTATTTTCTTGAAATCAACATAAATCTGGCATAGAGTCTATGCCAGCAGGAACTTTAGTTTCTTACATTATTTAGGCTCCTACCTCCACCACCTTTAACACTAAGGTCAGGCAAAAATCCTGGGAGGTATTTCTTCACACCAATTATGCCCAGTCTTATCTCATAAATGACCTCTCCCTTTGGAATCTGTGGATTCTGCTTTCAAGCCCTGCTTGGGGACTAGAAGTCACTGTCAAGGCCAAGAACCTGGTGTCTGAGCAGGACCAGGCAGCCCTCCCTTCTGAGGTCTAGCCAGGCAGGGTGACCATTTCTACTTCTCACAGATTCACCGACCCCCAGTCTTTCCAGGTGTGAGAAAACCTCCCATCAAGAGTGTCTCATTCCCCTCTCCCCAGCATATACTCTTGGGCTTGGAATTTCTGAAAAGAAAGCAAGTGTTATTTTCAATAAGCCTCTTCCTGTTCTGCAAAATCCTTGAAGCAAGGAAATACAGAAGGCTGGGCAACACTTGTGAAATGATAAGGCAGAGGTGAAAAACAACACATAAATTAATATTTAAATAAGGTATTCTGCCACCCAGCAAACAGGTGTTTAATAATCATCAGCAAAATAGGTGGCCAACAGATGATAAAACGGCTTCTTCAAAGTTACTCAGTTTGCCACCAGAGAAGGCATATATTATAATCAGATTAATAGTGTCTTCTTATTAAGTGCCTACTGTGTGCCGTGACTTTATATATACTGTCTCTTTGTCCCTATTGTTTAGATGAGGAGAGGTAAGTAGCTCACCTAACATCCTATACATGCTAAGAGAGGGAGCAGATGTTTAAACTTATATAATGCCGGTCTTTAAAACCTGCACCCTTTCCACACTGCCACCAGGACTCTCAGAAAGGATTTTTTTATTTTCTATTTAGCGATCTGGAGTTCTACTTTTGACTAATCCTTCAGTCATTATTTCCAACTAAAATGTATTTTAAATAGAGAATTTCTTCATGAAATTTATTTTGCTGAAAACTTAGTATGGCTTTGTTAGATATAGTAATGAACCCAAAGAATGGTTTATTACCCCATCTCACTGCTCATCCGCAAGGTTGTGGGGTGAGAAATAAAGTACTTTGTCTAAGGCTAGAGGGTTAGAAGACAGCTCAAACTTCAATACATGTTTGTATGTCTTCCGTCTCCAAGTAGAGGAGAGAAAACTGGTTCTAATTAATGAATTATTAATTGGTTCTAATTAATTAAGACTAATTATAGATTAGTATTAAATATTGGCAGTTTTAGGGCCTTCATGTGCTACCAGTGACATAAAGCCATGGCTCATGTCGTTGCCTCAAAACACATCCTACCATACATACTATGACAGTATTTTGAGAGCTGTCATAAAAACATTCATTGGTGGCCTTTCCAACAGCTAACATGCCCCAAACAGCTTACTCTCTTAAATTGGTAATTTTTTCTGGTTTCTTTCTTGCACCATTAAATTATGTAGAAAGACTTTTTATGAAGTCATTTTAATCCCATTCCTTTCTAAAAATCTAATTTGACCACAGTGGAATCTTATTAAGGGATTCTTTGAATGTATCAGAATTACCAATCCATTTCATCACAGCTGTATCTATCAATTTCCCAGATCATTATTAGCATTCCCTCCTTTCCTTCATAATAAAGACCATATTCCTTGACATGGCCCCAGGAGCCTTTGAAGGAGCTGCTTCTTGACTGTCTTCCTTGTCCATCTCTGTTCCTACCACTCTCCTCTATATTCCCAGTACCAACTCGTAGTAAACTCTTCACTGTCTCTTGGGCATCCTTCTTCCTTATGCAACAGGAATCTGAGTTCATTCTCTTGACTTTATGTGAATGTATAAAGTTTCGAACCTTCAACCACTTTATTACCTGCAAAACAATGGCAACTTTATATGATTCCAATATAATCTAGAGATGTAAAGAAAGACTCCCATTTCTTGAAGACAATTTATGTGCCAGGCTCTTAAATATAATAAAAATGTGTTCATTGTCCTCCTGTTTGTCCTTGGGACTGAGATGGAATGGTGTCCAGATAGACTTTTAGAGTTTATCCAAGCTACCGATCTCACCTTCAGCTTCAATGCCAGCAGCAGCAAAACATTCATACTTCATAAGGCCGTTCCTTCCATTAATACACCACTGGTCACCAGAAAGTTCTTTATTATGCCAGAATCTGATCCTTCTTAATGTCTCACATTCTGATCTTTGCTCTGCTTTTAGAAGTAGCAAGAAAAAGTCATCTTTCCTCTGGCATTTTAAATACTTGAAGACTCTCATCATCTGCCTTCCTGGCCTTCTCCCAGGGTCTTCCTGTGCTTATAGGGAGGACTTTCCCCAGAAACCCTGTGGTTCACCTAGGATATACGTGCCCCTCTTGAAACAGACATCCAGACTTGCTCACCAAATTTCAGATGATTTTCACAACTTGTGCCAACTCCATATGGACGTTCTGGGATGGATAGTGGCTGCCTGAAGCCCTGTACTGAAAAGAATCTGAACCCAATCTGGAGTTAGCAAGAAGGTGTACAGAGTTCAATTAGTGATGTCTAAAGGAGAATCAGATGTTTTCCAGGGCCTCTGTACCCTGGATATTGCCTGACAGCCCAGAGTATGGAACTATTACCCTCTCTGATCTAAACACACTATTTTCCTTAATGCTAAATTTGCATCAGTTTTGCTAGTAAGCCCATCTCATAAAAAGACCAAGTAAAACATTGAGAGTATTTCTTAAACTTTCAGTAAAGCCTCTTTTAGTTCATAGTTAACTAAAAAGTGCCAGTTCCAGCCCTAGCCCTTTCTGGTTGTGTGATCACGGTTAAGTTACTCTAGTTCTCTTTGCTCATCATTGATAATGGTATTAATATATATCTGTTCCACTGGACTCATTAGAAGTATTAAATGAGATATTATATTTGCAAGCTAGAAGATAGTTACTTTAGGAGCCCAATATATTTGGTGGGCCAGCTAATCTTTCTCTTTGCCTCTTTGCTATGGGGGATTTCCTCTCCATGGAGAAATTGATATCCAGTGGGGGATTAAAAAGAAAAGTACAAGCAAAAGGAATAAAAACACACTAAGTACTTAGTGAATGGATTTGCATGTGGGTGTAAACATGTCAAAGGAGAAAATTTCAGTGGAGATGAAAGTATTTCCACAATGCTGTCAAAGCAGAGTGACAAGCAAAGTCCAAACTGCCTCTCCCTGGCTTGCTTTGATTATTCAAGGCCTGGGATGTTTGGTTTGGAATGATTTGTACTTGCCATTTGCTCACACAATTCTTTATTGCTGCCTTCATGCCTTTGCCAACATTCCTCAGGGATATGTTATCAGCAAGACATTAGTGTAGCTCCAGGCAATACACTAAGTCAGGGGCTCTCATCTAAATCTGCAAGACCAAGCAGGAAATGCCCATCAGTAAATAGGCAGGGCAGAGACCCTGGAGACTTAGGTTGCATGCCTTACCTAAAGTGGGCAGTCACTGCAATGCATGGTGTCCTTGGGGCAAAATGGCCCACTGGGGCCAGGTCTTCAGATTTTTCAGGAAAACTCATACATCTGGACATTTTTATGTGAAATGCTTCTATTCTTAAAAGCCTTGCTGTTTTTGACCTATAGAAATGCCAATGTCATATGGTTCAAACTAATATAATCTAGAGACATAAAAGGAATTACCATTTTCTTGCTGTGTGGGAAACCTCAAGAGCCTTTGTCATTCAACACCTATGTCCTAAATCAACATGCACAGGCATGCACAGTGCTCTACAGTAAAACTAGACAGCAGAGCACACTCACTACACAGAAGGCATAGTTGCAGGTAAACCCTCATTCCATCCTCCCAAAACCCCTAGAAGGTGGTACTAGGTTTATTCCTATTTTACACATGAGACCCAAAGTCTGCCATCAGTTAGAAGTGACACATACTTAAAAGAATATGTAATCTCCTTGCCAACAGAGCCAGTCTCCTTGAGTCTCTTGCCACACAGGACTGGAGGAGGAAATGTAAAATGTAAATTTCTGCACATTTCCCCAGAGTGAAGCAAATTGGGGTGACAATGATTCTCCAGGCTCTTCTTGGAAAATTTAAATCTTCATTCCCCGTTGGCCCCTTCTACGGAGAATCCACACCCCTTTCCTCTCTCTTCATCTTTTTTGTACACTCACCTCCCACTCATTCTAAATTCTTTTTTTCTTTACATTTATGCTTTATTTTCTGCATTATATATGACCCCAGATAACCGAAGGGCCTAGCACAGTGCCGGGGATATAGTAGAAACTGCATACATTTCAGTTGGCTCTTTCTACACAGGATTTGAGGCAAAATAAAAGAAATATGCAAAATAAAGCAGTTTAAATGGAAACAGAAAAGCAAAGCCATGACATGAGGAGGAGGAGGAACTAAATATGTGAACCACAAGGACCAATCTGGTTATAATGATTGAGTGTGAAATTTCACTTCCTGGCAGCCAGACTCAGAGCCTTTGCAGACTTAAAGTGACCCGTGTATTCTCTCTTGAGCTCTGGGTAAAGGACCAAAGGAGAGAAAATGAATTCCTTTTCTTTTCTTTGACCCGGGTCTTGCCTTGGAACAAATGTTTTTCCCCATATCTATTTGATTTTCAGCATCCATTAATCTCTCACTGAACATCCACTGCTGTATTGTGCTCAGACTTCACTGAAATCCTATTTAGAAAGATGTTTTGTGTAGTAAAGAATACAAGTCTCATAAGGAAGGCAATTTATAGTTGAAGCTGTTGCTAGGGTGTTGCTAAAGGAAATCTGTAACTCTTAGTTAATCAGAAAGCTCACTGAATACAGACAGAATCAAGATCAAGCTACAGCTGGATGGTTTGTAGGAGAAAAATGTTAGCTAAAAGGAAGGAAGGGAGGGAGGGAGGAAAGAAGGGAGGAAGGGAGGAAGGAAGGGAGAGAGCAAGGGAGGGAGGGAGGGAGGGAGAGAGGAAATGAGGGAAGGAGGGAGAGAGGAAGGAAGGAAGGCAGGCAAGCAGGAAAGAAGGAAGGGAGGGAAGGAGGAAAGAAGGGAGGGAGGGAGGAAGGAAGGAAGGGAGGGAGGGAAGGAAGGAGGAAAGAAGGGAGGGAGGGAGGGAAGGAGGGTGGAAGGAAGGAAGTGAGGGAAGGAGGAAAGAACGGAGGGAGGGAGGGAAGGAAGGAGGGAAGGGAGAAGGAAGGAAGGAAGGAAGGAAGGAAGAGAGGGAGGGAGGAAGGAAGGAAGGAAGGAAAGAAGGAAGGAAGGAAGGAAGGAACGAAGGAAGGAAAAAAGAATTCTGAATCTTTCTTCACTTTTTCCTAAAGTTACTCATTTTCTTTCCCCTGTAAAGTTACTCATTTTCTTCCCCCCGTCACCATTGCCTGACCTCTGAGATCTGCAGATGAATTCCTCTCTCCATCTCTGGCCACTCCCTCTCAGTGGAAATCTAGTCCTTTTCTTCTAACACTTTCTCCTGAACATAGAAATTTAACCACCACCACAAATTCTCTATTTCGTTTTGACCCAGCCCTTTTCCTTAGTTGGTTAATGACTAAGACTGTCATTGCTATATTGGACTAGGGACACCACATGTTAATAGGGCCATTATCAAGCTGAACCAGAGAGAGTGTGGGTGTCCAAGCATAAGAAATCTATTAAAACCAAAGCACATGAAGAACAGTTGCAGGACCTCAGGATAGCTGTCCCGGAGAAAGAAAAACTAATGGGAAATAGGAGACTGATTTCAGGTATTTGAATATCTCCTTTGGGTAAGATGTTTGAAGTAATTTCCCAAGATTTGATGTTAATTACTTAGGATTCTAATCCAAAGGGGTAGCAAAATGTAGGCTGACTCTGAAGTCCCGGTCAACCTGGATTAAAATCCCAGCCTTCAGTTTCCAGGCTCACGCCCTTGGGCAACTTCTCAACTCCATTTCCTTGCTATAAAAAATGAAGATAATAGTATCCATCTCATTAGAGTTTTTGTGAGGATTAAGTGAGATAATATGGTGTTCTACAAATCATAGCTAATATTAAAATTGCTGTTTCTTTTATGGAAGTGAAACAGAAAAGAAAGCATTAGATATGCAGAGTATTGTTAAAATTATAAAATATAAGATTTTCTTTTCTGTCTTCTTCCCTCCCTTTCATCCTTCCTTCCTTCCTCCCTTTTCTTCTCCTCCGTAGCCATCTAGCATGAGCATACATTAGGTAAGCTTTCTAATGAAACACACATTTTAGCTTTTCTTTAACAACACCATAGTAACAACTAAAACTAAAAGTTGCCTTAATTATAAGATTTGCATCTTTTACTACTCGAAAGAACATCCTAAACGAGTTTTGACTGAGATCCTGAAAAAGATTCGAAAGAAGCCATTTGGCAAGTAGGAGAAACAGAGCATTGCAATATTACATAAATAAAGGAGAGTGGGAATTTTAGCTGTTTCTCAACCATGGCTGCACCTTAATGATCAACCAGGGAAAAGTCCCAAAGCCCAAGCGGCGCCCACACTATTACATCAGAATCTCTGTGGGGTAGAACTCAGGTGTGAATAATTTTTTTAAAGCTCCTCAGAGGATTCTAATATGCAGCCGATGTTGAGAACCACAGTTTTAGGGGAAACAGTGGCCAATGGTGTGGAAAGCTGCAGAGCTGATAAGGCTGCATACTGTGTGAACAGCGTGAGGATGTCTGTAACTTTCTAGACTTTGCAGAGGCTTTTCAGGAGAGTTGAATAAATAGAAGTCAGGCTGTGAAAGGAAGGAGTTAGTGGCTAGGGAAAGTCTACACTAAATGTTACTTAGTCCTTCAACAAACATAGAACAATCTGGAAGGAAAGAGAGAGGAAGATAGCTTGAGGAGTTAGCAAGGCAACATAATTTGTTTTTAGAGTATGGGAGGCCTAAGCGTATTTGAACCAAAGGTGCATCTACTGTATCTTGAAAGTTTGCAATTTAAATTTTGGAAAATGATGAGAAAATTTTGCCTCTACCCAGTAGATTTCATCTGATGAGTTCAGATTCATCAGAGAATCTTGACCAAATATGCCCAAGCTGCAGCTCTACACCTCACTATTTATTTCATTTTAACTGCCATTGATTAAATTTCCCACTGTGTGTCAAATGTCATTTAAATACGTCTCTTCATCCTCACAAAAATCCTATAAAATGACTGCTTCCCATTTTAGAACAAGGAAATTTTTCAGATGAGGAAATGAGATTCAGAGAGGTTTGGCAGTTTGTCCAAAGTCATTAAGTGGCAAAACCAGGATTCAAGCCTGGATCTGTATGACCCCAAGACCCACAGTCTTTTCAGTCTGCCACCATGGATGCAACACAAAAATTTAATCCTTGCAGAGCTGCATGCCCCCTCCAAAACCTGTAAAATGACAAAAGCTGTGCGCTGAAAGATAATGTCCCAACACCATGGCCTCTGAATAAAATGAATGAAAAGTGAAAATGTATCAGAGGCTGCAGCTAAAACCTCAGGTTGCAGAAGGGCTTGAGCAAGTTTCAGATTGTTTCACAGAGTGCTGGGTGGGCAAAACAAGACATTTGCCATCATTGACACAAATGCTCAGTAAGGTAGTGGAGGAACAGCCAGAATCAGGATTGCTCATAACTGACATGAATCAGAGAATGCAGCATCTTGCACTAAGGGCAATTGGGGTTTGGGCAGAAATGGCCATTCTCAGCACTGTTCATCTCCACCATCTGCCTAACTCCTTCCTCCTTCCCTGGACACGTAGTCCTTGGCGACTGTTGCCTGCCAAATCATCTCACACACGCCAGCCCATTTGGCCATCTTCTTTGCTGAAATCAAATCTCCATATCCTTGATTACTCCTAAAAACTGATTAGTGTCCATTTGCAAGCAATATTTTCCTCCTAATATATCCAGGTATGCATGATCCAGACGGCTGCTTTGATTTCTGGAATATTAGCTTAGAAAAGAATGAAATCTAATAAAAATATCATATTAGCTCCAAATAGCTGCATAATCTGTGTCAATGAGATGATTTCCATTTGGTGTGCAGACTGTAGTTATTAGAATTAGTTATCCTTTGTACCGAGATGGGGGAGTGAGCAAAATTTTCTCTCCCAATAAAAAGGTCTCAAATCTTGGAAATTGCTGGTGCAATCCCCACTTTAAAAAGCCAGTGACATTTTGTGTTGCCTTTTTTAAAAAAATAGTATTGTATTTTAAAAGAAACTGGCCCTCAAGTTCATTCCAGGACAAGTTTCAGATTCTTTAGGAATCAAGTTCGGTAAGACCATAACAGAGACTGTTTAGTTTGGACAGACAAATTGCCAACATGCCCATAAAAGGGAGGATTGTCTGAGCATTTTTCTTTCAGCTCGTATTTTCAGATTTTCTTCAAAAGCTAGTCTAACAAAAATTTCAGAGGAGCCATGTGACACACCCATAAAACACAAATACCTCAAATAGAACTTGTGTCTCAGACCAAATCGGTCCAGGGAGCCTGTGAAGATGTGGGCAAGGCTACCATCTCTGATGTCCCTAATTGGTTATAAAAGTCATCAGAAGAAAGGAAAGAGGGCCATTTTCTTTTATTATTATTATTATTTTAATATTATACTTTAAGTTCTAGGGTACATGTGCACAACGTGCAGGTTTGTTACATATGTATACTTGTGCCATGTTGGTGTGCTGCACCCATTAACTCATCATTTATATTACGTATATCTCCTAATGCTATCTCTCCCCACTCACCCCTCCCCACAATAGGCCCCGGTGTGTGATGTTCCCCACCCTGTGTCCAAGTGATCTCATTGTTCAATTCCCACCTATGAGTGTGACCATGCGGTGTTTGGTTTTCTGTTCTTGCGATAGTTTGCTGAGAATGATGGTTTCCAGCTGCATCCATGTCCCTACAAAGGACACGAACTCATCCTTTCTTATGGCTGCATAGTATTCCGTGGTGTATATGTGCCACATTCTCTTAATCCAGTTTGTCACTGATGGACATTTGGGTTGATTCCAAGTCTTTGCTATTGTGAATAGTGCTGCAATAAACATATGTGTGCATGTGTCTTTATAGCAGCATGATTTATAATCCTTTGGGTATATACCCAGTAATGGGATGGCTGGGTCGAATGGTATTTCTAGTTCTAGATCCTTGAGGAATCGTCATACTGTTTTCCATAGTGGTTGAACTAGTTTACAGTCTCACCAACAGTGTAAAAGTGTTCCTATTTCTCCACATCCTCTCCAGCACCTGTTGTTTCCTGATTTTTTAATGATCGCCATTCTAACTGGTGTGAGATGGTATCTCATTGTGGTTTCGATTTGCATTTCTCTGATGGCGAGTGATGATAAGCATTTTTTCATGTGTCTGTTGGCTGTATGAATGTCTTCTTTTGAGAAGTGTCTGTTCATATCCTTTGCCCACTTTTTGATGGGGTTGTTTTTTTCTTGTAAATTTGTTTGAGTTCTTTGTAGGTTCTGGATATTAGCCCTTTGTCAGATGAGTACATTACAAAAATTTTCTCCCATTCTGCAAGTTGCCTGTTCACTCTGATGGTAGCTTCTTTTGCTGTGCAGAAGCTCTTTAGTTTAATTAGATCCCATTTGTCAATTTTGGTTTTTGTTGCCGTTGCTTTTGCTGTTTTACACATGAAGTCCTTGCCCATGCCTATGTCCTGAATGGTATTACCTAGGTTTTCTTCTAGGGTTTTTATGGTTTTAGGTCTAACATTTAAGTCTCTAATCCATATTGAATTAATTTTCATATAAAGAGTAAGGAAAGGATCCAGTTTCAGCTTTCTACTTATGGCTAGCCAATTTCCCCAGCACCATTTATTAAATAGGGAATCCTTTCCCCATTTCTTGTTTTTGTCAGATTTGTCAAAGATCAGATGGCTGTAGATATGTGGTATTATTTCTGAGGGATCTGTTCTGTTCCATTGGTCTATATCTCTGTTTTGGTACCAGTACCATGCTGTTTTGATTACTGTAACCTTGTAGTATAGTTTGAAGTCAGGTAGCATGATGCCTCCAGCTTTGTTCTTTTGGCTTAGGATTGTCTTGGCAATGTGGGCTCTTTTTTGGTTCCATATGAACTTTAAAGCACTTTTTTCCAATTCTGTGAAGAAAGTCATTGGTAGCTTAATGGGGATGGCACTGAATCTCTAAATTACCTTGGGCAGTATGGCCTTTTTCACAATTTTGATTCTTCCTATCCATTAGCATGGTATGTTCTTCCATTTGTTTGTGTCAAGAGAGGCGTTTTCTTAGTGTGCACTGTGTGTCTGGCTTGTGCCCTGGGTCCTAACTGGGAGTGAGACAACTAACTCGTTTGGTCATTCTTCCAATTACCCCTCAATGTTGGTATTATTTCCATTTCACCCAGAAAGAAAGAGAGGCTGAGGAAGATTAAAAAAAAAAATCTGGACAATACGGCAAGCATGTAGGGCAAGATATGAGGTGGAAAATGAGGCTGAAACTCCTTGTTTAAAATGTGTTTAAATTTTTTTTTTTTTTTTTTTTTTTTTTTTGAGACGGAGTCTCACACTGTTGCCCAGGCTGGAGTGCAGTGGCGCGATCTCGGCTCACTGCAAGCTCCGCCTCCCGGGTTCCCGCCATTCTCCTGCCTCAGCCTCCTGAGTAGCTGGGACTACAGGCGCCCGCCACCGCGCCCGGCTAATTTTTTGTATTTTTAGTAGAGACGGAGTTTCACTGTGGTCTCGATCTCCTGACCTTGTGATCCGCCCGCCTCGGCCTCCCAAAGTGCTGGGATTACAGGCTTGAGCCACCGCGCCCGGCCTAAAATGTGTTTAAATTAATGAACTTATGAATCTTTGAAGACTTTTAAAAAAGAAATTTATCATATAATGACTCTAGAGGCCCTGATCTATTCTAATCCTTGAAAATTGGAAGCAAATGTGTTGTGGTAATCTAAAGTTTCAGTCAAGGTGCACTGCAATATTCATGGATCTCAGGGAAGAGGCGCCACCTTCTCCCCCAAGGCTGCTGTGTGGAAGGCTGGCTGTGCGCACTTAGTCCTCACCGAAACCTGTTCTCCAACTAGGGTACATGAGGCTCAGAGGTCTCACACCTCATGGGACAGAAGGATGAACAGGGTCTGAAGGAACGGGAGGACTTGCGTAAATTTGGGAACAGGAAAGGAAAGACTCACACAGAGTCTTTGGTGAATGCCAAGTAGCCCTGTTTGGTCAGTGAAGAATGTTCTGGAAAGAAAGTAGTTAGGTAAAGGGTTGGATAAAAGAATACAGGAGAAGCAATTTTGACCTTACTCTGAAGGAAATGGGATTCCATCAAAGGTTTTTGATTGAGACAGACATGTGGAAAGCAGAGTTTTAGGAAGACGAAGCTGACCATGTGTAGGGGAGGGACTGGACGTGGGGAGGCCAGATGGGGAACTCTCCTCAGAAGTATCCCATGACATCTGAGGGTCATGGCTGTTCTGAGGCTCTGCGTGTCATTTGAGCTCGGCTGTGCTCTGTTCTGGGTTCCGGAAAGCCATTTAGAGGAAGCAGCATCTCCAGGCTGCCTGTGCTCTGCCCAATGTGGTTCACATTGGATGGTCTAAATCCCTGGCCTTTGATGTGGAAATGTCATGAGAACATTGAGTGAATTCCAGGAAATCTTCCAGGGAAGAACACACGATAAAAGAGGCCCCACACTACACACATGTTGACCTCAGGAAGCAAAGACACAGTGATCAGAGGGAAAAAGTAAGATTTTTTTTTCCTAATGCTACAAGACATAAATTTACATTATGGGCTCCCAGACAAAAACAACAGAATGGGAAGGGTTCACTTGACCTTGGCCAATACTTTAAGGACAATTTTCTTTAGACATGTTGCCTCACCCCATTCCTGCTCATATATGCATGTTTCACCACAGGATTCTTGCATTGGGAATATCCTAGCCAGGGTGCGCTTTGGGGGATTAATGGGTCCAGGCTGTTTACCAGTTGTAAAAATTCAAGAAGGCTGTGCCACGGAACTAGGATTCAACCTGAGGGCACTCATTAGCCATGTGACCTTGGACAAGTTTGCTCAGTTGCAGAACAGTAATAGAAACATGAGGATCTGAGGAAATAGTACATGACAACATCTTACTCAAAGTAAGGAGTTGATACAGCAGTGAGCAGGACCATAAATCAATGCAGGCAGAGCCAGGCGGCAGATGCAAATGAATGCTGTGGGCTGGGTGAAGACCTGAGGAAGTAAACCTCATGTGACTCACATGAAGAGGGCACCAGCTACTGCCCCCTCATCTGCTGCCATAGGAGAAGTCAGAAATAGAGATTTCTATGTGAAATTGCCCAATTTTTAAATAATAGCAACTAATATGGATCATGTGTTAAATCTCAAACTAAGCAGCGGATCAATTTTGCTGCAAGTCTGCTAACAAGGACTAGCAATTTGCAAGTTGTCACAGATACTGAGATCGTGCACGGTGAAACCACTGGAGAGGTGGCTCAGACCACCATTCAGGCACTTGCTAGTTGTGCATGTTCTCCAAAGCTTACTTTTCTCATCAAAAAAAAAATGTGGATTATAAAGACAACTCTTAAAGGGATGGTAGGAATTAACTGAGATCACGTGCACAGGAGTCCATCAATCAGAAAGAGGCTGGAGCTGGTGAGGAAAGTCCCCTGCCATGCAAGGCATTAACCGTGTGGTTGCTGGTCTTTGGAGAGGTCTGGTGGGTTGGACTGATGGGTAGAAAGCTGGAGCAGCAGCTTTAACAAAAGCCCTAAAAGCCCTTTGCCCAGTTCCAAGCCCTCTGTAATGCTCAAAAAATAGCAACAATATTTTGTTTGTTGATTTGTTTTTAAAAGACAGGGTATCACTACGTTGTCCAAGCTGGAGTGCAGTGGCCCAGTCATAGCTCACTGCAGCTTCTAACTCCTGGGCTCAAACAATCCTCAGCTTCCCGAGTAACTAGGACTACAGGCCCATGCCACCATGCCTGGCTAATATTTTTATTCTTTTGTAGAGACAGGGTCTCACCAAGTTGTCCAGGCTTGGAATGGTTTTTGTTTGTTTGTTTTCAGTTTCTTTTTTTAAATATTATACTTTAAGTTCTAGGATACATGTACAGAACATGCAGGTTTGTTACATAGGTAGACATGTGCCATGGTGGTTTGCTGTACCCATCAACCCGCCATCTACATTAGGTATTTCTCCTAATGCTATCCCTCCCCTAGCCCCTAACCCCATGATGGGCCACAGTGTGTGATATTCCCCTCCCTGTGTCCCTGTGTTCTCATTGTTCAACACCCTCTTACGAGTGAGAACATGCAGTGTTTGGCTTTCTGTTCCTGTGTTAGTTTGCTGAGAATGATGGTTTCCAGCTTCATCCATGTCCCTGCAAAGGACATGAACTCATCCTTTTTTATGGCTGCCTAGTATTCCATGGTATATGTATGCCACATTTTCTTTATGCAGTCAATCATTGATGGGCATTTGGGTTGGTTCCAAGTCTTTGCTATTGTGAATAGTGCTGTAATAAACATATGTGTGCATGTGTCTTTATAGTAGAATGTTTTACAATCATTTGGGTCTATACCCAGTAATGAGATTGCTGGGTCAAATGGTATTTCTGGTTCTAGATCCTTGAGGAATCACTACACTGTATTTCACAATGGTTGAACTAATTTACACTCCTACCAACAGTGTAAAAACATTCCTATTTCTCTACATCCTTTCCAGCATCTGTTGTTTCCTTTCTTTTTAACAATTGCCATTCTAACTGGCATGAGATGGTATCTCATTGCGGTTTTGAGTTGCATTTCTCTAATAACCAGTGACAAGGAGCTTTTTTTCATATGTTTGTTGGCTGCATAAATGTCTCCTTTGAGAATTGTCTGTTCATATCCTTCACCCACTTTTTGATAAGGTTGTTTGTTTGGTTTTTTTGTTTGTTTGTTTGTTTTTGTAAATTTAAGTTCCTTGTATATTCTGGATATTAGCCCTTTGTCAGATGGATAGATTGCAAAAATTTCTCCCATTCTGTGGGTTGCCTGTTCACTCTGATGATAGTTTCTTTTGCTGTGCAGAAGCTCTTTAGTTTAATTAGATCACATTTGTCAATTTTGGCTTTTGTTACCATTTTTTTTGGTGTTTTAGTCATGAAGTCTTTGCCCATGCCTATGTCCTGAATGGTATTGCCTAGGCTTTCTTCTAGGATTTTTATGTTGTTAGGTCTTACATTTAAGTCTTTAACCCACCTTGAGTTAATTTCTGTGTAAGATGTAAGGAAGGGGTCCAGTTTCAGTTTTCTGCATATGGCTACCCAGTTTTCCCAACACCATTTTTTTAAATAGGGAATCCTTTCCCCATTGCTTGTTTTTATCAGGTTTGTCAAAGATCAGATGGTTGTAGATGTGTGGCATTATTTCTGAGGCCTCTGTTTTGTTTGATTGGTCTATATATCTGTTACCATGCTGTTTTGTTACTGTAGTCTTGTAGTATAGTTTGAAGTCAGGTAGCATGATGCCTCCAGCTTTGTTCTTTTTGCTTAAGATTGTCTTGGCTATACGGGCTGTTTTTTGGTTCTATATGAAATTTAAAGTAGTTTTTCTAATTCTGTGAAGAAAGTCAATGGTAGCTTGATGGGAATATCATTGAATCTATAAATTACTTTGGGCAATATGGTCATTTTCACAATATTGATTCTTCCTATCCATGAGCATGGAATGTTTTTCCATTTGTTTGTGTCCCCTCTTATTTCCTTGAGCAGTGGTTTGTAGTTCTCCTTGAAGAGGTCCTTCACATCCCTTTAAGTTGTATTCCTAGGTATTTTATTCTCTTTGCAGCAATTGCGAAAGATCTGTTTGTCTATTATTGGTATATAGGAATGCTTGTAATTTTTGCACATTGATTTTGTATCCTGAGACTTTGCTGAAGTTGTTTATCAGCTGAAGGAGATTTTGAGCTGAGACAATGGGGTTTTATAAATATGCAATCATGTCATCTGCAAATAGAGACAATTTGACTTCCTCTCTTCCTATTTGAATACCTTTTATTTCTTTCTGTTGCCTGATTGCCCTGGCCAGAACTTCCAATACCATGTTGAATAGGAATGGTGAGAAGGCATTCTTGTCTTGCACTTGCTTTCAAAGGGAATGCTTCCAGCTTTTGCCCGTTCAGTATGATATTGGCTCTGGGTTTGTCATAAATAACTCTTATTATTTTGAGATACGTTCCATCAATACCTCATTTATTGAGAGTTTTTAGCATGAAGAGGTGTTGAATTTTATTGAAGGCTTTTCTGCATCTGTTGAGATAATCATGTGGTTTTGTCATTGGTTCTGTTTATGTGATGGATTACATTTATTGATTTGCATATGTTGAATCAGCCTTGTATCCCAAGGATGAAGCTGACTTGATCATGGTGGATAAGCTTTTTGATGTGCTGCTGGATTTGGTTTGACAGTATTTTATTGAGGATTTTCGCATCAATGTTCATCAGGGATATTGGCCTGAAATTTTTTGTTGTCATTGTGTCTCTGCCAGGTTTTGGTATCAGGATGATGCTGGCCTCATGAAGCAGTGGTTATTTTTAAGGCTTAATTAAAGTTTGCCTCTTGTGCCTGCCCTTCACCATACAGAATGGTTTTTATGCAACTTGAAATTATGTTCTATACTAAGGAGGTTAAAAGAAAAGAAGCCAGGCTCTGACTATTAGAGGACATACCACATTTTAATGACTCATCACAGACATGGCAATGTGTAAGTGCCTCCTAAAAGGTGCAGAGGAGACAAATAGGACCAAGGAGTGTGGAGGAGGAGTGCAAGGTAAGCTACAGCATCTAGGCTAGGTCTGACCCTAGAGCTAGGAGTGGACAGAGTAGGATGAAGGGGCTTATAACACTCACAAGCAGTCCCAGGCATGGCAGTTGATGCTCTATGGTCACTGTCTTGAAATTTCCAATAGTTGCATTTTTGCACTTGTGTTTTGCAAGTAAAGTGGGATAACTGGGCACGTACCAGGGGCTTGGACTCTCCTTTCCTCTTTCAGACAGCTCCCTTGTTCCTGCCCGGCAACCACTGCCACCTTCTATTCCCAATGGGCAGCTAGCTAGGCACAGGCATGAGGAAGGTCAGGTGTGCACATTCCGTAAGCCAAATCGCAGGGCAGGGTCCAATGCCTATGAGCATCTGCTCTCACCAACCAGTATCCTTGTGCCCATGGGAGTTACATGAAATAGCAAATAGAAAACACTATGACAAGTCACAAAAGAGACCACAGGAAAAGCGAAAGGCATCTGGCTTTTCAAACAAGGTATCTCACATTTTCATTTTGTTCTGGTCCCATAAATTATGTTGCTGGCCCTCAGGGTAAAATGAGGTGGAAAGAATCTCTGGGAACCCAATGGGTACAAATAAAAGAGAAGTTGATTTACGCTACTTGAATTTTGAGTGCCACAAATCTACCTTATGTAGAACTCTCTAGGGCATTGTAGGACACTTAGCATCCCAGACCCCTTTCCCCCTAAATAAAAGTGTCAATCCCAAATACTTCCAAGGGATTGTGATGCCACATCCCCACAATTGAATTAAAACCCATGGAGGTTTTCTCCCAAAAACCAGGGTGCTCAAAGGAAATGTTAATATAAGAAATGGACTATGAGATCTTTAAAATTTCAGCATTGAAGGGACCTTAGAAGCTGTCGATCAAAATCCCTGGAGTTTTCAACTCCTTGAGAACCCTCGATGACCAGTCTACCCGCAGATTGTCAAGAGTGAGTCTGATTTCCAGTTCCAGGAATACAGCTCAAGCAGGCTCCTTTCCCTTCTGAAGCATGGCCCTTTGCCCAGAGACACATCTTCACAGTGTGTGATGAACACAAGCAAGCCCCAGTACATACTCCCAGCCTTCCTAGACATGGTAAGGAAAAGAGGAGACTTTCTAGACAGAAAGGAGGGGCATGGTTACAGCCCCTTACCCTGTCCAGGCAGAGTTAGACCTGAGTGGTGGCATCATCCCTGCTGTCTATGGCTAGAGATATTCTTGGATTTGGCTTCATCCATCAGGGGTCTGGCAGGTGTAACAGCAATGTTCTATCCACATAAAAGGCCTTCAAAGGCTACCACTTGGACAGCCATGGCTTTGGGATTGGGTTGGGAGACCAGGTGTTTAAGAATTAGGTTCTATGGGTAGAACTAACCCATCAATCTTTTAAAAATACATACAGCTAATTCTCACTATTCACAGTTGTTATGTTCTATAAA
Organism: Macaca mulatta; assembly: GCF_049350105.2. NCBI lineage: Eukaryota > Metazoa > Chordata > Mammalia > Primates > Cercopithecidae > Macaca > Macaca mulatta. Next base: position 14,407,133 of record NC_133410.1, read on the forward strand.
GTCATTGTGAATTTGAACCATTGCTCCCAGGGAAATAAAGAGTTAGGTTCATGAGAGCCCCTGGTCATATTTTTGGCAACTGATCATTACATAACCTTGTTTTACATATGCTTACATTTAAGAACATCTTATTTTACATATATATTGCTGATTCATTAACATTGAATTCATGGTCAACACTGCTATAACTCATGCCTGAACGAAGCTTATCTAACACATGTATTTTCTTCATAAGGCACATCATAATTTTCTTGCACTTAGAAACACTAGTCAGCATTTCTATGCTTGGAGGACATTTTAAATAGCAAAATTACAAACAAAAAGTACAAAAATGCAAGAAACAGCACTAAATATGCTGCCAAAAAGGACACTTGTTTACAGACGGAGAGCTGAAAGGAGAAAGCAGAACATTGTCCTCTTTGACCTGAGAGTTGTGCTTATCCATCCACAAAGGACCAAGAAAGCACCATGAGTTTTGACTGGGGGCTTGCAAATAAATTTTAGCAAGTAGATGAATTTGCAATTATAGAATCTTCAAACAATGAGGACTTTTTCTAAAAGTCATTCACACATTTACCTACCAGAAATAGCATCTGTACTTAAACTTGGCTTAGCTGGTCTCCAGTCAAGTCATGTTAGGTAGGTTTATATCTAAGACCTCTAAGTGGCTAAGAAGACACCATAGTAATCTCTGTATGATTGACGGAATTTAAGGATTTTCTCTTCCTTATCTATTGTTTTTTATGATAAGCTACTATATTTGTAATAAGGAAAAGCAATTCTATTTAGTATTTAAAAGGATTAAAATTAAAACAACTTTTTGGTAATTTCAAGATAAAGTCCACGCCCCTGCTTGGGACACCAGACTTCACAACGTTTACGTCTTGGGTTTCATCTTCTAATATTCTTCAGAAGCACTTTTCACTTCGACCATCATGAACCACCTACAACTTCCCAAATGTATACCCCTGTTTTCCACCTTCTGCTTGGAACATCCTATAGGTTAAGAAACTGGCTTGGGGAGATTATTCAAAATTATACAACTAATGGAATGATAAAAAAACAAAACAAAACAAAACAAAAAACACAGTTGCTCTGAAGCCCATACTATCTCCCCAGACTCAGAATGAAAAACTGAAACTGTCAAGGTGATATTTTTCTAATTATCTTTGTGCCATAATCTCAGCATAGCCACATTAATTGCTTATACTGCTTTCAACGTTATCTGGGAGAAGAAAAACCCTAAAATATACTCTCTGCCATTACCATATATACAGAAGGTCAAAATGATGCCAGAAAGGTGTTTTTGCCTTTTGAGAGGAATGATCCAGTGTATTCAGAGCAATATTTCAGCCAGACATTCAAGCCCAGTTTGCAAACACATGCCCTGTGTAGTCAGATTTCATTAATATGGTCTACTCTGGTTTCTTTGTTTTTTTCATTCTAAGAATTTAATATTGAATTTCAAAACCCAAATGGCATAAATAAATTCCAGATGTCCTCCCAAATCCCTAAATCTCATATTAGACTAAGGAGAGGCATTGCTATATATGAGTAGATGGTTACATTTAATTCCCTGAAAAACCAAAAGGATCTTTGGGAGACTCTTCAGCCTTCTTCCACCAAGAAAACACACTAACTCTCCTGAGTTTCTTAAGAAGCTGAGTTCTCAAGATCCATAGTCTAGCTGTCTGACATATGTTGTGCTGCATTCCTCCCCTCAAGGGGCAAAAGAGCATCGTGGTGAACTGCAGGGCACAGAAGCCAGGCTGACTGGGTTCCAATCCAACTGGTGGCTTTGGACAAGTCAATTAAGCTCACTATTCCTCAGCTTTCTGTAAAATGGGGGTAAACATAGTACCTACACCTCAAAAGGCTGTTGCAAAAATTAATGAGTTAATAATTCAAAGTGTTTAGCACAGTGCCAGCTGCACAGTAAAATGTCTACTCTTATTTCCTAAGAGGTGATGTATAAAGAGCTGACCTGGGAGGTCCTCAATGGCTGAGAAATTCCCTTCCCTCTTTCCCTCTATATAGACAAGTCTAAGTCTTCAACCTTTGATTAGTAAGATTCATCCTTCTGTGGGGGACTAATCCACTAACTTCAGATCTCAGACCCCTCCCCTAAATCTGGCCCATCCCCTACTTTTCCTACCTAAGTCAGCATTCTTGATCCTTGTGCGTTAGTCATAGGCAACTTGATCGGCAGCATAACTCCACTTTCAAAATATAAAAGTTCTGTCTTCAGAACATTTGTGAACATAGCTTCAAGTCTGCAATTAATTAAAGAAGATCATATATGTAAAACACCAAAGGACTTACAATAAGTGATTAAAAAAAATTATAGTTTTCTTCCTTCTTTCTCTTCCCCCATTAATGGCTGGCACCTCTGTTTGTAAGAAACATGTGATTATGACATGAAAGATTCATTGCTAACATTTGACAGAGCATTTACAGCCCATATATCCTTTAGCATCTCAGTTTCATGCCTCTAGACCACACGACAGTGCCAGATGGTAACTGGGCAAGCTTGGCTATTTCACGCTTGACTATCTTTTCACTTTTTAGTAGTAACAAAAACTTGCCTAATAACTTATTGTTTACAAAGTGCTTTCACATACATTCCCTTCAGTACACTCTATATCAATACTATAAGTAAGTATCATCATCATTATCATTATGATTTTGCAGCATGGAAAACACAAACCTGGAAAGGTAAAAAGACTGGCCCAAATTCACTCTGCAGATAAAAGGTTCAGTGAGGATTTGAACCTGGGTTACCTGCCTTGAAATTTTGTAGTTTTTTTCTCCCAAATTTCATTGCTAACATGATAGGATTAAGTAATGAAAACCTTAAAATATACCTCATTAATTATTTGGTTACATATCTTCCCTTGATGGTTTTTTTTTTATTTTAAGCTTTGATTTTTCTGCTTTGTCTGTTGTTACCATGGTTGGGAAGATCAAGCTGAGCTTAGTCTTTCAGCCAAGTGGAGCTGTTTTTGTAGGTTACAGTGATGTGTGTTGGATGGTTGGTCTTTTTTTTTTTTAAGACACGTTTAATTGTTCTTTTTGTTCAAGTAGAACAAAAATTTCATGGTCATAAGAGACCTAGGTTCATTCTACCTTTCTGTTCCTCCATCCTGGTATGTATGGTATGCAGTTCTCCCTATTGTAATCACAAGACATCTACTCTACCTCAATGCCATGCCTGCATTCTGGATCAATGGCAAACTACACAGAACAAAATCTGAACATGTGAGACCACCTGAGCCTTTCTCTTCTGGGAAGCTTTCCCAGCAACCTCTTCCATCAACCTCTGCTTACTTATTATTGTCCCAACTCAGTGGGTCACAGCCTTCGCTAGCCACAAAGACTCCTGGGAAGGTGGGCATTTACCTGGCCACATTGTCTCCCCAGACAAATGAGGCTTCTGTTAACAAGAAATAATGGCAAAATGAACACTGGAAAGCAACTAACAGAATCTTCTAATAAAATTACCATTTTTTGAGAGCCTGAAATGTGTTAGGCACAAACTAAGACAATACGAAGGAAGAAATGTCACTATCTTTGCATTAGACATATAGAAAGTGATATTCAGGAAGATGTAAAACGTGAAGTGAGATGCCCTTGTCTCTGAACATTGCTATATGGGTTTTTATCATGTGATGATACCCAGTTCAGAGCAGACACTCAAAAAATGGCTTCAAATGTTTCCTTCCCTTTCTCTCCTCTCTCGAAATTAGAAATGCAATGTCAGCTTCCACTTGGAATGCCTTTATATTTGCATTGTCTAATTAATCTTGTTATCATCCCACTATGGCTACCATTCTGGCCAGTGTTATCTGTATTCTCTAACCCATCACACCCCTGACTTGTCAGATCCTGTCAACCCTTTTCTGTGTCATGTTCTGTCTTTTTGGTTGACTCTCTAGAGCTGTAATGACATTGTTTTCACTTTTAACATCATCAGCTAAGACACAGTCTTTGGCTTGGTGATTTATCAGCCTCTTCATTGTACTTGGCAATTAGGAGGAGCTCAATGATGTCTGTTGAATGAATGAATCTCAGCTTCATCATTTACCAGCTGTGTGATCTTGGGCACGTTTCATAGCTTTAATGAGTGAGGAAAAAAAATAAATGTTTGTTGTTATAAGCAACTGAGACCTGGGAGGTGTTTATTATGCAGCAGCATTAATAGCAGCATTAGCTGATGACTACAGCCTGCCACCATGTAGATGGGGGAAGGAAATTTATGGAAGAGATGCTCAGCAGATAATGCCAAAAACATTTGCCATAGAATATTATCCATGCTCTAATAAGACACATTGTTTCTCTAGCATTAGTTAAAATGAACAGACAATCCTGGATTGTAATAACTTCACATATAATAAATACTAAAGAAATTACACATAAATTTTCCATATTGTATACATGCTCTGCGATTTTTAAAATAGGTATGGAACACGACCATGGAGGAAAAAAATATATTTCTTGGGCAAGCATCATCCCGTTGCATCAGCGGTCAAGTACATGGGATGATCATGACAATTCAAAATATCCAGAATACTTCTCTCACTGTCACAGCTGCTTTACAAATATGTTGGGTTTGAGGTATGGGAATGGTCTCTCTGAACAGTGAGTAGAATGGGTAAATAATATCTTTTTTGTGAGGCAAGAATAGCACCTTTTGATTGTCAGTGAAAACCAAAGCTGGAGTACTTTTGAAAAGCTGACGTATCATCACCTGGAGCTTCATCCCAAGTGGAATGAAAATACACACCAGAGTTGAACAGAGTTTTTCCTCTTGCTTTGCACACTCATGTGTCTGACTTCTTTTCATGAAACATCCAGTGAAATGGGGATTTTACAAGCAAACGAGCAGATGTTTGGCACCATATATAAGTTCATACATAAAGGTATGAATTAAAATCTAGTATATTTCCAGGCCTTTGTCAAATAGCAAGGGAAAGCTCTTAAGAGATCTCTTTTTTCAGGCAGCATAAACTACTGGAAATATACTTGTGTACCTTAGAATCATGAAGACCTGGGTTTGATTCCAGGTCTGCTGTTTAACAAATGTGCAGCCTTGAGCATATTATCTCTCACCACTAAGTGTTTTCCTCATCTGTGCAAAGGAGATAATAATATTTAAAATGCTTCAAATGGCATTTCCACATTTGCAGTCAAAAGAAGTTGAATATCAGTGATTTCATGTGGTTCAACTTAGACCCGTCTCTCGGGACTGACTCCAGAATAACAGAGCTCATGTATGTCTATTAGTCACAACTCTTTTGGTTGCAGATGAGAAGCACCCATCTCAAACCAGCTTAAGAAAAGAGGGAATGCATGAGCTCATGAAACTGGGCAATCTAGGAATAGTGTTAGCTTCATGTATGGTGGGATCCAGGGGCTCAAAAGATGCTTCAAGTATTTTTTTCTCTTTCTCCCTCTGACTTCCTTCTGTATCTGTTGACTGTCATACATGGTGGAGAAGATGATCAATGACAGGCTTCACTAAGAGCAAAAGGGATTCCTCCCTCCCAAGGGCTGTCTTCCTTGTGTTCCATACTCATCCCTCAACTAACCACTGTTGCCAGAAGTGCAAGAGATGGCCTGTTTTGCTTAGTCTACCCTGGCTGACCCACTCACCCCAGGGAAGGCAGCAGGAGTGAAGGACACTATGCATGACAGCCCAACTAGAACCGCAAAAAATAGGAAAAGCATTACCCAAAGATTACTGGGGTGCTGAGCAAGCAGAATAAAAAGATGTCCACTACAGTGTACACAACATAACACAGATCCCAGCACATGGAAGATGGGTTAACAGCTGGAGAGTTTCCTGTGCAATCCTCAAAGGATGCAAGAGACACAATTTACTGTCTTACTCAAAGGTAAGATGAACAGCTTTTCCTGATTTGCCTGGGACTTCTCTGGTTTTAGCACTGAAAATCCCACGCTGTGGAGAGCTCCTCGGTTTTAGACTGAACTATCCCAGTTTTAAAACTGAAAGCCTCACATCTTAGGAACCCCTTCAGTCCCAGGAAAATTAGGATAGCTGGTCACCGTATCCAAAAATGGCACTTGTGACTGTAAACCTTAGCTACAGTTGAGGGCATGTTAAGTCAGTTTACTGTTGCTGCATCATGGCATAGTATGGCACATGAAAAACCGCAGATAGTCCCCTGGAAAAAAATGCACAGCCCGAGTCTGTGTTACTTGCAGTTACAGCATCTAAGCCTTTGCTTTGCCTCCCTCCTCTGCCTTTTCTTTTTCTTTCACTGTGTCTTTCTCCCTTTTTCTTTTTCCTCACTTTTTCCCCTTCCTCTCCTTCCTTCTTTTTTCCTTCCTTCCAATCTTTCTCTCTTCTCTTATTTTCTTCTCTTTTTTAAATGTTCTTTTGTGGCTACATATTTACCTTTCAAATAACATGTGACTTAGATGTTGTTTGCAATCTCCAAAGGAGCTGCTATATGTTCCTGGACTAAAACAAGCCAGCCTCAGTAAATGTCCTTATCCTCCATGATCTACCAACTAAGTGAGAGCTTCATTGTTGATTAAGACAGGAAGTACATGTGTGATTCCTGTGGACTGGTTGAGACAGCATGGTCATGCTGATGCATATGAGGAATGGAAAAATTGGGGGGAAAAGATAGTGATGATTGTGAAACTAAGAGATTGGAAATTCGAAGGGCTTGATACTAGGTTCTTTTAAGGGACATTTTGGTTCAACTATTTACATAGGGGATGCATCTATTTATCCATAATGAAAATTGCTGAGATTTGGAACCTCCTTCTTCTTTTGAATCAATTAATGAATGAAACTGGGCAATCTAGGAATAGTGTTAGCTTCATGTATGGTGGAATCCAGGGGCTCAAAAGATGCTTCAAGTAATATAAATCAGGAAGTGCTTCTTGGTCTCAAACTACACTTTGAAGTTAGGCGTGCATTTGAATGTTTTCAATCCAAATATTAAAATTAGAAAGAAGGCAATTTCCAGTAGTCTTCAAAGGAGAACTCTTATTCGGGAAAATAGAGTCTTCTAAATTATACTTTTGAGAGTGATATGAATTTTGTTGCTTTTATTAAGTGCTAAAGTTCTAAAGAATTAACTCCACTTAGGAAGCAAATCCAAATACTCTCTCCTGACAAGGTTTCCACCAAGTGGCGGTCATATACTTGGGACTTCCACTACATTTTCAGCATTCATATGTCACTTATACAATTTTCATGATTACCTAGTATTACCAGCACCATTTATTTATCTGGCATTTTTCTACAAGTTGACTTTTTAAATTAGCACACTGAGTTGATGCAGCCAATGCGGCTCACTAGGATGTATGTGTATCAATGTCAGAGGGACCAGGCTGATTCCCAGATCTTGTTTTTGAAATCCTGTGGGAAAGAAAATTATTGTCACCTACAAAAAAAGCAGAGAAAGGACTTGGAGCCTCACCATCTGGCCCTTACCTTGGTTCTACCTTTTGGTAGCCTTGAGATTTGGTTTAACTGACTTTAATTTTCTACCCACACAGTGGTAAAGATTAATTAAGATAATGCCCAGAAGAATCAATGAACTTTGCTAGCAGCTAACAAATGTTAGCCAGGAAACTTGTTAGTCTCACTGGTTGCAAGTGGCAAAGACTTGCATAGTTCTTTAGGGCAGATGGTTCATTTATTCTGGGAAAGCCAACCAAATGGTGAATGTAAAGAGAAGATCATTTTCTGAAATATGTGGTTTCAAGTTGTTACACTGCCTTGGAGAAAATGATGTAAAAAAAAAAAAAATTAAGTTACAGCCAGGGACCATCTCTGCAGGCTAGGATATTTTGAGAGGAAATATGTCTTAATTAGGAAGGGACAAAGAACATGTCATAGTGTTCACTTCCCTCGGCTTCTTCAGACCAGATTTTGATCTCTTGCGGTTAGTGAGTCAGAGGTAAGGATGAGAAGGGAAAGGAAAAAAAAATATTTTAGCAAAATTTTGAGAGTCTCTGTACACAAGTTGTGCTGATTAAGGCTCAAGTGAGAAAACAGCCCAGAATTAGGGAGAGGCGAGTCTCTCCTTCCTCTGCAGGGAAACCAGCATCATTTTAGATTTTAGGGGGTTTTTAAACATTCTATTTTCTGATTATTTTGATATATAGGAAGGCTACTTTCATGCATGTATTTTTGTATCTGTAAATTCTGTTAAACATATATTATTTCTAATGGCCCTTGTTAAATTTGCTGCATTGTTTAGGTTTATAGTTTTATTATCTTCAACAATGATAACTTAGCCTCCTCCTATCCATTAACTATACCTTTTATTGTTTGTTTCCTGCCTTATCATATATAAATTATTTTACCATTATTTAAGAATGATTTTACAAGTTTTCCATTTTTAATCTACTACAGTAAGAATGACTTTGAAAACTGAGCAATTAACAGCCCAACGAATAGCTAAAAATCTTTCGCGGTAACTTACATATAATATAATGATACACTGGGAATGCCTTTGTAATCCTGTGATGAAAACAATGGGAAAGAAGGCCTGTGAAGTTATATCAGTGAGTGATATTTTAATTGAACACATGAATGAACATAATGGAAGGTAAGCACCAAAACTTGACTGCAAGGCTTCAAATGTGAGATAACACCAATAAATTATTAACCACCTCACTCAGCATTCAGTTAAGAAAATAGCATCAGGTAGAGATTTAAGGCAAGAAATTAAAGTCTTAAAGAGCCATTGAAAGAACTGTAAATAATCTATATATGAGATCAAATTGTATTCAACTATACTGAACTATGCAACACACAAGTGAATCTACATAAAAACTGGTAAAAACTGAAGAAGATCTGTAGTCTGCCTAATCCTATTGTACTCATGTCAATTTTTTTATTCTATGATTATTATAGCAATATAAGATGTCACCATTTGAAGAAGCTAGGGTATTTTTGTAAATTGTTTTGCAACTTCTTATGAGTCTATAAGTATTTCTAAATAAAAAATAATTGTTTAAAAGGGGTTCATGAGACCAACAATTGCAGGAAAAAAGCATTCTGTCTGGCTGTAAACCAAGAAGAACAAGCTTGCTGGGAAGCCATAGGAAAGTGTGAGATTCTAGGATCTCACCCAGAAGTTGCTACAAACCATACATCAGCTGGCTGTTTCCACTCTGTAACTGACACCGAAGAATAATGTCCTCTAATTATTTTCTATCTTTCACAACCCTGTGTGTGCCCTCCTTGGCTGACTGTAATTAGGAACTGTGCCTACAAGTGATTCTGGGAAATGTAGTTCCAGGCTTCCAGTCCCTGTTGCCTCAGAGAGAGAGTAGAAAGGGCCAGGGATAGTGCTGAGTTGAAAACATACATCCCCCAACTCACTCATATTCAACAGATACTATAAACTTACATTCTAGCCTTTGAAAGGAGATTAGAAGAAGGAAATTAATCAAAACTTCTGGTTTATAAATAAAAGAAATTTATAAATAATTCCATTTCCCAGCATGGTTTCTTAGCCTAATATTCTAGTTATCTTCATCCAAAGAATTTGTAATAAAAATATTTTCATAGGATTTTTTTTCCAGTTTTTAAAGCAATTCCATATGTACTCTCTCACTGGCCCTCCAAACAATTTTGAGAAATAGATATTAATGGAAACACTTAAGATTTATCTGATACTTTCATTTCTACTATCACATTTCCTTGTAACTCACCAACAAAACTAGGCTTCTTGAGGTTCCCTAAACACAACATGCTGTCATTCCATTTCTTTGCACATGTGGTTCCTTCAACTGAAAATGTCTTTCTCTGGTAGGAATTCCTCCTTGTTCCTACACATCTTCACACCCTGTCCCATCAGCTCTTTCTAGGAAGAGACTGAGGCTGATGGGGTATGAACAGGCAGCCCCATCCTGCAGAGGGTTAGGCTCTGCTGCCCTTGCAGGGACCCAGGCATTGACCAGCAGGCAGCAGATGTGACCCAGGATTTGCTCCTCAAGCTGCCTCTCTTCACATTAACCACCTCATTCTTGATTAGCCAAACCTAGCAAAACAGACAGGGGAAGAAAGCATTTGGTGGTACACAGAGGGCTTAATAAAGGGGCCTCATTAGACTGTTCTCAGACATACGCTTGCTAGTCATACTGCTGCAGGTGAATTTTGAAGGGCCTTTCTTCTACTATTTACTTTTCCCGGTTTGCCCCTGTCTAATCCTCCCTTGCTCCTCTGTAGCATCTCATGTTAGTGTTCTAATGGCTGGACAGCTCTTAGTAAGCAAAGCATCCCTGGCATCAGGGAGCTTACAGACCAGTGAGGGGGACAACCATTATGCGAATTATCTTAGAAATATAGACCTATTGCTATAACCATTACAATAATAAAACAACATTTATGAAATTTTATGAAAGGAGAAAAAATTATAAAGGGGAAGTGTAGGACAGTATAAGAGAATATAGTGGGAAGAGTAAGGGTCGGGAGGGTCAGATCAAAGAAAACATCCCGGGGAAGAAGCATGTGCGTTCCGTTTGAACTAATGAAGGGACTTATTAACGTGAAGGAGGCTGGGAGAGATGCAAGGAGAGAACATTCCAGGCAAACTCTACAGCTGTCAGTCTAAGCTCAGTGGGCACATGAGGGAATCCCCATGGCTTCCTTCTCATGGTGCTCTGGGTAACAATGTCTTGCCTCCAGGCAACTAAATAGGAGAGAGTGGGAAGGGAAAATAAAGGGTCACGGCTCAGAATCTAGGAGAAAAGAAGAGGTGGAGGCAGAATGTGTCATGAGGGGAGCAGGGTTCTGGTCGTCATGGTTTACATTTGGTCACTGCCGCTTACTAGCTTTGTGACCGTAGAAAAGTCACAGCCAACCTATCAATGTTGTTTTGACAATTCAGTGAGGAGAAAGAAAGACTCAATAGGTATTCGTTCCCTTCTTTTACTTCCTGCAGGCTTGCTATGGACTGAATTGTGTCACCCCAAAATTCATGTGTTGAAGCTTTAACCCCTAGTACGACTTTTTCAGGAGACAGAGGCATTCATAGCTAATTCAAGTTAAAAGAGGTCACAGGATGGGTCCATAATCCAATAGGACTATGGTCTCTTAAGAAAAGGAAGAGAAAGATCTCCCTCTGCCCAACATATGAGGATACAGAAGGGAGGCAGCCATCTGCAAGTCAAGAAGAGAAGCCTCACCAGAATCCAACCACGCTGGCACCCAGATCTCAGACTTCCAGACTCCAGAACTATGAGAAAATACATTTCTGTTGTTTATGCCACCCAGTCTATGGTATTTTGTTATAGCAGACCAAGCAAGACTCTACTAGAAAATTCTTCTTACAGATGATAGAGTGCAAATCTTAACTGAAATAACATTTAAATAATAAATTTATAAAAGGGTAAAAGAAGTGAATGGAACCATAAAATATGAGTTGGACTTATGACTTGATCATTTTCAAGGGGGCACTGATCTTGATTCATTTGATCTTTGTTCATGGCTACTTCAAAAATAAAGACATTCACACTTGTGTCAAGACAACATGGATGCCTTTCTGTGTGACCGAACAAAATGTTTTCTCTTTGTTCTTCATTCTTACCATTACACAAAAAATGGAAGGACAATTTGAGCGCTAAGAAAGAAAACCAATAGCAGCAAGCATGGGAGACAAGTACCAAGAGGTGGGTAACAAGGGAAGAAAGACGAAATACACTCCTAAAAGGAAAAGGGGGGAAAAGGTCAAGGCAGAACCCGGGAGCCCTGGCACCTAGTGGTGTCAGCCAATTACACAGATGAAATGGGCAATGGTAGTTGCACATCCCACTGGAAAATACCACTGTCTCAGCCCATTAGTACTGCTACAACAGAATACCACAGATGAGTAATTCATAAACAACAGAAATTTATTTCTGACAGTTCTGGAGGCTGGGATATCCAAGATCAAGGTGCCAACAGGTTTAGGGCCTGGTGAGGTCTCTGTCTCCACTTCCAAGAGGGCACCTTGTTGCTACATCCTCCAGAGGGACAAATGCTATGTCCACACATGACAGAAGGGTAGAGGGCAAAAAGGGCTTAGCTAGTTCCTTCCAGCCTTTGTACAAAGTCATGAATCCCATTCATGAGAGCCCTGCCATTGTGACCTAATAACCTCCTAAAGGCTCCACCTCCTAATATTATCACATTGGATCTTAGGTTCCAATGTATGAATTTGTGGGGAGACACATACATTCAAACCATAGCAACTACATTTTAGTTTCAAAGCCTGAAACATTGCAAAGCACTATCTTGATAAACACCTCATTTGATTCTAACCACAACAAAATGAGGTAAGTGCAATGGGACAGGGATCACATACCCAGTGAGTCAACTGTGTTTTGGAATGTTTAAATGATTCCACAGGGCTCCCTTGGCTGTTAAGTGTTCCAGGCAGTGGTCAAGCTTTGATTTTCTATTTCTAGATCTAGTGTTCTTTCTGAGGCAAATGTTAACATATGCTGTATACCCTTTCATCTAATTTTTACCTGGATTTCCAACGTAAAATTTTCTCCATGTTCTATCTCATTTCCTGGCCACTATACTCCTCCTTCTCCATCCAAAAGTCACTCAATGGTTTCTTTCAGTAAGAAAATAATATTGAATGAAAATGAGAATGGAAAGGAGAAGAGAAGCATGTAAATGGGGCTGGGTCGACAAAATTTCATCTTAGGATACAATTGCTTTCATCCTGGACAAAATGCTTTCAGAGAGATTACCACTTTGTATGACCAAGCAAGGGTTACTATTACGATTTTATTCTGCAGCTGTGAAAACCAAGACTCAGAAACATCAAGGGCCATGTCCAGTGATAGGTATTTTAAGATTGAGAGTCAGATCTCCAGTCCTTGCATCTGCCTCCACCTCCCTACAGTGGACACAGCACTGGCTTGACAGTCGGCTCTTAGGTTCCTGTCCTTCTGCTAACTAGCTGTGTGATCCTGGTCAAGTCTTGTAAGCCCTGGGCATCATTTCTTTTGACTGTCAACCGAAAGGGCTGGGCTGCTTGGTCTCTAAGAACATCCTGTAAAGCAGCTGATAAGAAAGAAATTGCAACAGCTGGTCTTTGAAGACCAGTCAGAGGTGCCCTGATTTCTCCCAGCACAAAAATGATAAGGTGTTCAGCTAATGTTATACTTTTAGAAAAAATATTGTCCAGACTCACTGTGCTATTTCCCAAATATGATTTGGGGAACGAGCCAACAGATAAAGAAGGATATTTATTTTTGTTTGTAATGTCGACGTCTTCTTTCGGGTTCGATCGAACAATCAGGAGATCTGTGTAGGCCACAGCGTCATTGCACGCCGGGGTCCTTGCCCGCTCCCTCTCTCTGCCACCACTCAAAGCCTGGGAGAATGCTTTTGAAAGCGAATCAGGAAATTACTTATCAATCTGAAGCCCTAAAGAGTTATGAATAATCCTTGCTGCCAAAGGAAAGGGGATTTCGAGCAAAAGCTCCACATCTGCGCACACTAGAGTTCAAAGACTCCAGCTGTTGGAAGGTCTTGCGAGCAATGTAAGTAAACAGCCCTCTCTCCATTGAAGTAAACGTCTTCAGGCTTTTTTTCCTTAGAAAGGCATCCTTTGGCTCATGTTGGTGTTTCTCTCTCTCTCTCTCCCTCTCTGGTTTTTGGTTTTTTGTGGGTTTTTTGTTCGTTTTTTTTATTGATGTTCAGGGGTGTTTACCGACTGGGGCTTAGTCAATAACACGACTCCTCTGGGGGTTCCTTTTGCTGAACAAGAGAGGGAAAGCGAAAGTCGTCAGAATCGGCTTTGCTTGGGAAGGGTTAGTTTTGAAAAGCCCTTCCTTGCCAATTACGCTCCTTCATAGTTATAGATCCGTACTCAAGAGGAGTGTGAGGCCGACACTGACACTCGCGGGGGCAAGCAGAAGTGGCTCTGTAACCCTACTCTGAAAAACAGAATTGTCATCGTGTCTGTTCCTACATAATTCACATTGAAAGTGCTTTCTTCATTTTGATACACTGTAAGATTTTAGTAGAGGAAAAAGAAAGCATTAAAGCGAATATTGTTCTGTGGAGATTTCCTTACAGTGGCATAAATCTTGTGTTCAATTTAGCTTTCGTTAAGGGTGTTGATTTATTTACTGTCTATTTTATTTTGAAACAAATGTGCTCACCACTCCACTTGGCCATGGGGGGATAATGCAATCATTGCAATATGGAAGCAGAAATATCTAAATTGTGTTGGTAAAACTATGAGTTTGCATTACCAGTAATTCTATAAATGAAATGCATAATTTCATAAATGATGCATTGTACTGGGGTACATTTCTTTTATAAGTATTTCAAATCAAATTGTGGGTAATGACTGGGAAGTAGTTAAAAGAAATACAACAAACTTGAACGGAATCGTTTTGTTTGGATCAGCCTTTGTTCCCAGGAACTTGAATGTCCATTTTGCAGATCCCTCATCATGAATTCTATGGCTACACGGAACATATGTCCCGAGTCCTCACACTCTATCTTATCATCAGACTATGTATCTCCCAATTTGTTCTGATTCATGATTTCAGTAAGACTCCACACCCTCAGCCTGGGTTGTGTTCTCCCAACTCACTGGAAAGCTCCTCCAAAATAAAGAATAATTGCCCTTAACTCTAGTTGACATCTGACTTCCTTTCTTCTCTTTGAGTAAGTTTGGTGTACACTTCCACATCCTGTACTATTAAGACAGGTTTCATTCCCAATATGTCAGTCATTGTCAGCACACACATAAGCTACTTCCAAGAGTCGAAAAGCTCTAGGTTACTGTACATTTACAACAGCAATTTTCTATGTAGCCCTTTCTCAAGCAACTTATCTATACTTTAATTTAAGGTGATCTGTAACCTTTCACCTTTACCTAATAAACAGATAGTATGTGCCTAACATGCTGAAAGCAATAAAAACCAAATGTGACACAATGTTCCCCTTCTTGTATAAACGTGTCTGTAGTTTTTATGCAGCCCAAGTGCACTTTTGTGTTCACGGGCAATAGCTACATAGGGTTGAACACTGACTGTCTGAGCTGTGCCGTGGACTGCGTAACGAAATAGGAGGATGAAGTTTGTAATGTGAAGTAAGTTATTCAAATTTGGGGAAATATTGACTGAGCATTTGTCATGTGCTGGGCCCTTCCTCATCATGTCTTGTGTGCTCGTGGGAGCAGCAGGCTCACTGGTAAGGCGTAGAGACTCTGAACCAGAGTTCCTGAAGACACAAACCAGATTCACGTCTATGTGAATCTGAGTTGGGTTATTTAACTCCTCTGTGCCTCAGTTCCCTTACAATAAAATAGAGCTCATAACAGCAGGGTTCATGTAAAGTTTGAGAGTTGATATAGACAAAGTATTGTTTTTGTCTCTTTCATATATGAGAAAACCAAGGCTAATGAAGTTTACTTGCCTACAATTACACAGGTAATGATAGCTGGCAGGGCTGGGATTTGGAAGTAAATGACCTGTTTTAATCATAATAGAGAAAGTCCACATTTTAAACCACAACCTCCTGCCCTTTTGTTGTTGGATTCTTTCTTCTGCATTCCTTTATCCAGTTCTTACAATAGCATTCTAAATAAACATTATTGACTATGATGATTTCAGACAAGTAAACTGAAGCTCAAAGACAGGAAGTGACTCATCCAAAGTCACATACCTAGAAATTAGCATCACTGATGTCTGAACACAGGTTTTCAAATTCCAAGTTTGGTGCATTTTTTTTTTTTTCTCTTGCCAATCTGTGAATGAATGGGTCAGGCCCACAACTGCCCTTTGGGAAAGAGTGAAATAAATAACAATGCTAATGGTCACCATCAATTAAGCTCTCACTCTGTGCTTGGCACAGAATCTCTTTAATTAAAGTAGGTCCCTGTGCCCCTTTGGTAATAAATTCTCTAGATGATTCTGGTATGCACTAAAGTTTGACAGTTCTATAATCTGGGACAAAATGGAAATTGTTATATCCAGTATGACCTAACCTGAAGAAGGTGAAAAGTCCTGATAGGGACGAGAAATTTGACATTTTCCCCAACTCAAATTTGTTGATTACCCTGGGGTCAGAATCAACACTATTTCAGGGTTATTTCCTGTCTTGTTGATACCTCCATGCTTTCTTCATCTTTTGGCCCATATCATCTGAACTTTTTATCATCTTTGATTGCATCAGGTTTCAATCATCAGCAGATGGGTGGATTTCTTTCTCTTGTAGGCTTTTCATGGCAAATTTGTGCAACTCAATGGGATTCATCATCAAATTGAAATAAAGCTATAAAAAATATTAAAAAAGAAATAAAGCTATAATATCTATGAGAAATTTACTCAGTAAACTTTATACAGAGAAGCCAGCAACAAAGAGTATTTACTGTGTTGAATATAATACATTCAATATAATATATTCAATGTTGAATATAGTATATTCAAGTTGGTTTCTCTGAAAACTATAGTGCCCAGATAGATATGAGCCAACAAGGGATGCCAAACACAAACTTGGTGTACTAGGAACTTTAGATGCCCGGGAAGAGGTCATGGAGGGAGTAGTGGAGCAGGAACCATTGAACACTGGAAATAATTTCTTGTGATGTCAGGACTTGAAGCAAAATATCCCTGGCTTTCAATTCTGGCTTATCCACTTTCTATCTGACTTTCTAACTGCAAGGCTCCAAGCACATCACTTACCTCTTAGTTTATGTAACACACACAAACAACTTAGCACAGCAACTAGCATAATAGATGCCTAAGAAACAAGAGTTCCTTTCCTCTTTAGCTCTGGTCCATTCAATCCACAAATTTGCACTGAGGACTTACATGTCCTAAACATTATTTTAGATATAATAGTGAACAAAAGCCAAAGTCCCTGCCTTCGTGGAGCTTGCACTTTACAGGAGACAAACCACAGAATCATAAACCAGAATGTAAGTTCAGAAATTGAAAAGTGGTATGAATAAAATAAAACAGAATAACAAGACAGAGTGACTAGGTACCAGGAAGGAGCTAATTCTTTAACATGGTCAAGGACCACCTCATTAAGGTAGGGGCATTTAACTCAAAGCTGAATCATCAGAAAGACAAAATGAGACAAAGCCATGATTAAGTAAGACACTGACTAACCATGGGACACTAGACAAGTCACTGAAGCTCTTTTTAGGCCTGTTTCATCACCTATTAACTGCACAGCTGGAGTAAATCTATGGGGCTTCTCTAGACCCTGCTCTGGAAACTCTGCTTTGGAATTTTCTTTCTCTTTCTTAATATCACATGCCATAAGTAATTATATGAAAAGAAGAGAGAAAAAAATCTCTGATCCAAACTATATTACAGTAGCCGTTTCATTCTTTCGTTCAATATTCTGGGATTTTTCAACATGTTCTTCCTCATCACAGATAAATTAATATGTCCTAAGTGGATGAAGATTAATTAACAATTTTTTTAAAAGCTCATATCATCACAATTCCTAGGGATTACATTGTTGGAGAAGACAAGAACCACCGAATGGCAGATTTTTAGGGATGAATTGTGAGGCTTCACAATTACTTCATGTGTGGCTTCAAGTCTGAAATTGTACATATGTCAGTGGAGTCAACGTGCAAGGCTGCCAGAAGTCAGTCGATCCAACACTCTATTAGCCAAGAACTAATAGAGTGTACAGCTTTTAAAAACAATCCAGGGTCTGCAATGTTCCTTTTCTTAAAATGGCGCAGCAGATCACTTGGGTCTAAGTTAGTGGCCTACTGAAATTGAAGATCATCATGCAGAGAATTTGCACCAGAGAAGTAAACTTTGTCTGTCAATTAGCCTAATAATTGTGGCCAAATCCTTGGCTGTAACAATCCAAATGATTGTCTCATTACTCCATTTTTTCTTTGTCACCATAGTGACCTCAATTATGAATCTGCAACCTAGAATGAGAATTTGATGTGTATAGCAAAATAGAATATATGGGTCAATGTTTTCAATTTTCAAGTACTGTTATTTTTTGCTTACTTTATAAAACTGCAATTCCCCAGAATGCAAAGCACATTTTTTAAAATAATTTTTTTGGAAACAAGTTCCTGAGTTAAGATTCAAGGACTGAAAAATAAGAGTAAACAGGATGGGATTAGGAAATTGGAGTTAATTAGCCTGTAGTGAAGAAAGTTGTGGAGCAATTCATGGTGTTTCTTGGGCTCCGACACAATTTCAACCAAAGAATAGTGGTAAGTAGTTGTCCAGTCAACAGAGAAGGGGAAAAAAGAACTGCTTTCAAACACTTACTTTTATGACAAATAATATTCCCAACATTTTACATATATTAGCTCTGAACCATAACTTTAGGGATTATAGTGTAGCTATTACTTTGCTTATTTTCCAGATAAGGAAATGAAGCTTAGTGATGTTAAATAACAAGAAAGTTCATCAACTAGCAAGCAGCAAAACCACAAGTCAACCCAGGACTGCTGGACTCCACAACCTGCTAACTTTCCACTTGGTCACTCTGCTTTAGAAAAATAAGGGGCTTTTTTTTACCCACATGCAATGCAAATTCTATTTCAGCAAAGGAAGAATTTACTGCGAGTTTTTAAATGTTGACATGGTCTCCTTAGGGAAGAGGCTGTGGAATTGTCTTCTTTGGAGGTCTATTAAAACCAGATCAGTTATCATATATGTCTGGTATGACTTCAGTGTGGTCCTTCCCCAAGGTGAAAAGAGACAAAATGATTCCTCAAGTTCCTTTCTAAACTTTCCAATCAAAGGCCAAGTCTACATCCATGAAGGCAAAATGGTGGGGACATGTTGAGTTCAGCTGTCCTATTCTTTTTTCCCTAACCCAGGCCAATCACTTTGGTTGAAGTGATGTCCAAATTGTCTGGAAGGGCCACAGTTGCTTGGATCATACCATGTGGGCCATTTTCCCATATTGTCTGGAAGGGCCACAGTTGCTTGGATCATACCATGTGGGCCATTTTCCCATAACCAGGGAGTGGACCCAACTCTTTTGCCATTAATGCCCAACAAAATGAATATCTTTCCAATGAATCTGTTGTCTAATTCAAGGGCTATACTTTCAGTATTTGGGAACTACAAATTGTGACAAAAGCTGGCATGAAAATTGAACTGTGTTAGAAAATAGGAATACCTTTTAAAATTCTGGCTATTAAGTGCATCACCTAGGATTATATTTGTAAGTATCAGAAAACACAGTTCCTTTATTATGTACGGGGTTTATTTTTCTCACACAACAAGAAGCCCAGAGGTAGGTCTAGGGATGCTGTAGCTGTCCAAGGATGCCACCAGGAAACCAGTGTCCTTCTCTATTCCTGCTCACTAATGCTCGCATGGGCTTTTATTTTTATGGTGGCAATATAGCTGCTGCACCTCCAGGTATTGAGTTTATATTCCGTGCAGGAAAACAAAAGCCTTTTCCTTGTCAAACTTTGCCTTTTTATTTCAGAAGGGAAGCCTTCTTCCAAGACTTTGCATGTGCATTGTATTGGTGAAACTGTGTAAGTAATAGGGTTACCCCTAGCTGCAAGGGAATCTGGAAGTCTGTGTATTCTGCTTTCCAGCCTTTCGTGTAAAAAAGGTAGGGGGAGGCCAGGCACAGTGGCTCACATGTGTAATCCCAGCACTTTGGGAGGCCAAGACAGGTGGCCAAGACAGGTGGATCATTTGTGGCCAGGAGTTTGAGACCAGCCTGGCCAACATGGTGAAACCCCATCTCTACTGAAAATACAAAAATTAACTGGGCATGGTGGTGGACACTTCTAATCCCAGCTACTGGGGAGGCTGAGGCAGGAGAATCGCTTGAACCTGGGGGGTGGAGGTTGCAATGAGCCAAGATCACACCACTACACTCCAGCCTAGACAACAGAGTGAGACTCTGTCTCAAAAAAAAGAAAGAAAAAGAAAAAAAGGTAGGGGGAGATGTGAATTAGGTTGGGTCTTGAGTGAATCAACAAACCATACTTGTCAAAATATGCCATAAATTCCTATTTCTGAAAACAATAAATATAGAATTTAATATATAAATTGGACTATATTACATAAACATTTACTAGCTGTATCTTTTTTAATATTTAAAAATTAGTGGCCGTGCATGGTGGCTCACACCTGTAATCCCAGCACTTTGGGAGGCCGAGGTGGGTGGATCACAAGGTCAGGAGATCAAGACTATCCTGGCTAACACGGTGAAACCCTGTCTACCAAAAATACAAAAAATTAGCTGGCCATGGTGGCGGGCGCCTGTAGTCCCAACTACTCAGGAGGCTGAGGCAGGAGAATGGCAGGAACCTGGGAGGCAGAGCTTGCAGAGCAGAGATGGCGCTACTGCACTCCAGCCTGGGCAACAGTGCGAGACTGTCTCAAAAAAAAAAAAAAAAAAAAAATATATATATATATATATATATATATATAGTGAACATGAAAATATTGTCTTAAAAAGTGAAAAGGGGCAGATAGGCCTGAAGTAGATAAAATGGGAAAAACATGAATTTGGGTGCACATCAAAGTCTGAATTCCAGCTGTGCACTTAATTAGGTATGGGATGTCTCTGGACTAGTTTCTTCACATTTAAAAAAGAGCAATAGTAGCTACCCATAGAATTTCTTTATAAATAAATAAGATATATAAAATGTTTATATGCCATAAAAAGAGGCTACCATGAAATAGACATTCAGGAAATGGCAATTCTCTTCTCCTTTGCTTTGCACCTTTTATTCAGGAAGTGCATAATGGAACGCAACTTCATGGAACCCAACTCAGACAGGATTGACAGTTGAAGAATCAACTCTTTGATTGTGAGAAATTAAAACAAATCTGCTGAATGATGTGTAGCCTTTCTCTATCAGTGCACTCCAAGATTCTTTCATTTGGGGCTTCATCACATTATCTTAGCAAACCAGACAAAAATGTCTAAGCGATTTCGTTTTCCAAGCTGCATCGTATGTTTCAAAGTGCCATCTGTTTGTAACTTGTTACAAAACAGAGTCAACAGAGCCATTTGGTGACATTTTAAAAAGTGACTTCAGTGTTTGTTTCCAAGGGATATAATTCCTAGAATTTGTGCAATTTGTTCTGTGTTGCTGTGATGTGAAATAAAGCCTTCACAGAGGCTCTCAGCTGTTTCTATACATTATCCTCATCTTAACCGGTGAAGCCAGGTTTCAAATTAGGTTTTCTTTCCATTTTAATTATCTCCCCATGTCACTGTGACCTTTCCAGTCAAAGATTTAAAGCTTGTCACCTCATAGTCACCACTACAAAATTAAAAAGAGGAAAAACACCACCAAAAAAAAAAGAGCATACAGATTTGCATACCGAAATCTATTCACTAGTCAAAAACTCATTTCTGCAAGATGATAAAGCAAAAAAAAATTCTAGAACACAATTCAAAGCCACAGGTTCTTGTTCATGAATGAATGCTGTGACCTTCAGCAAGCTACCATTTAACCTTATTCTCTCTCTTTCCTTACCTGGAAAAAAGAATTAACATACCTGTCCCAAACATCTCACCTGGTCAATATGTAGATTGTTGAGATAATGCATTAGAAGTCACATTCAAAACAATGCATGATATACTCAGGCCTATATTGGTATTTCCTATCTATTGTAGTACAGTTTGCATCACATTGTTACACATGATGAATCCCATACCCTTCTCAAACTCCCATCTGCTTTGTCTCCTTATTTTTGCAGCCAGGCTTTCTTAAAAAAAGCCATTGCTCTTGCTTCACCATCCCCCTTGCATACTCTTAATCTAGCCTTAGTTGATTCTTCCTGGATCCTACTTGATTCAAGCTGTTCGGACTAAGTATCCAGCTCTCGGCAGGTTCACCACCCTTTCCTGGCCCAGATGCTGCCAAAGTCATTACATGTTCATTGAACAAATACTTTATTAGGGCTTACCAAATCAGGGGTGATCAAAACAGACAAAAATCCCTGCCCTTATACAGAAAACATTTTATTTCTCTGGACTCAGGAGCCTGAGCATACTGATAAGGACACTCAAATGTCAACAATCCAATGTCATGCCCTCTCCTCTCACTGAGCAACTTCACCTAAGTGTTTCTTGATGTCTGTGTGCTGTGCCCACGTGTACTCAGGAACTCCAAGGCAGCAGTCACCATGCAAACCAAGGACTCTAATATTGTCCTTCTTGACAATGATAATATTTATGTGACAAATGCAATCTCTAATCCTCCCCCAATCCCCCCAAATGATAATCTTCATGCAGCCAGAGTGTTGCTAGGTTCAGGGCAGAGGTAGAGAGACAGAAAGCCACTTCACTCTCTCCATAAAGGCTTAAAACTAGTCACTGGGCAGACAACAAAAACAATGTGTCCTCCATTGTCCTAACATATCCCCTTTCCATTTAGGTTATTTGTGCATACTCACCCCGCACGCCTTTCACTCTTAATGGCCAATCTCCAACTCCTAGCTGGCCTTAGCCAGAACACTGTAGAAACCAATGAAATTTAGGAAATTTATCTAAGGCTTTGTACCTTCAAATTGTTATTGTTCAGAAATAGTCATTCACACCTGCTCCCAACCACAGAATACTAGGCACAGCTGAATGCTTTCAGGCAGCAACGTCTGTAGTATCTTTGGAAAGAGCTGATTTGCGTTCTTCGCGCCTTGCTAGTCCCAAAAGATGCCTTTAACCTTCCAGGTCCACCTTCCTTGGAAGGACAGAGATGCATGGTGTTTGAGGTGGCTATGGGAGCCAAGTCAAGGTTATTTCAGAATGGACAAAAATTGAACATTTGTGTAGGTTAAAAGCAACCAGCCAGTGGTAGAAATGGAGGCTATCAGAGAATGAGAGAAGGTAGTTAGACCAGGTAATCTTAGAGAGGCAAGAGGTGGATCAAAACAACCACCTACGTGGAGGACTTGGGCTTGAACAAGCGTGGCTCCTGACTCACAGCTGTGTCCACTGAGGCAGGTGAGAAGCAAGTGAAGATGGGGAGGAATTTGAATAAACTGGGGATAGTAGGGAAATTGAGGTGACTATGATAATGTTTTTCTCTAGGAGGTTGAACCTGGGATCATTGCTTAAGTTAAAGACAGTGAGCTGATTAAATGTGTGCTGAGAGCTCCCAGGCCAGTGCTTGTCATAGAGTAAGCGCTAGAACGAAAATATATATTCACTTCTGTCTTCCTTGACAGATTGAAATGATAGCAATTGTTTATTTACAAAAGATCTCATCTAACAATAGCCCATGACACCATGCATATATTTTGCCTTTCAAGTGAAACACAAATACAACTTTTTAAAAAAATTTTAAACCCTAAACTATAGTGACTTCTCTAAGTTCATCTCAGCTTTGAAAATAACTTGGCCCAGGTGTATACTATTCGAGAAGACCTCTGACCACACATACTCTCTTTCTATGACCCCTGAGCCTAGAGAATGTTCTGGAGCTTCGCCAGCAAAGAGGTGTGTGCAGGAAGAAAACTGAATTCTGGAGCTTTTGTGTTCAGTGTTATAGAAACGGTTCCAGACATGACAAATGAAAGGGAGTTAATCTAAACCATAGACTGTTTTTATACTTGGCCTTTGAAAATTTTCGTAAGCGTAAACTTCCCTGGGCCAGATCAGGTTCTTACCTCCAAATGTTTCTGATTTTGACTGTCTTCCTTTAATTATTTGAAATCATAAGGGCTGGTTTGGGGAGGCAGCTGGCAGGCAGACCAGAGCAAGTAGTGGCCTCTGGGGAGTGGGGTTGCAGGATTCTCTTCTACCTTGCCCTACCAGCCCTCACCAGCACCACAGCAGGGAGAAGCAAGAACTGGGGTGGATGGCCCCAGGTTCAGCCAGTGCTTCAGGGCTCCCAAGAGGAGCATTCTCTTGCCAGAACAAGGGTTAGGAGCTTGCGATTTCTTGAACACTGGTTCTCTCCCTCTCTTTCTCTCTTTTTCTGTCTTCCCAATCTCTTGTAAATAAGTACTGGTCTCTTTGACTTGTTTTTTTAGGAATTCTAGTTACCCGCAAGACCAGCACAATAACAGAGAGGCAGGACTAAGGGCTCATCCAGTACCTGGCACTATTGTGGGTGCCTGGGACAGAGCTGTGATCAAAACAGGCAAAGTCCCTCCCTTTAGGCCCTTAGAGTCCACTTGAGGGGTGACAGACAAAGAAAACACGAAGACGTACATGTCAGAAGGACCACAGAAAAGAAAGTGGCGTAGTGACAGAAAAGCGTAGACAGGTGAGTCAGATAAGGCTGGGAGCCATGGATAGCCAATGTTAGAGCAGAGACACGAGCCACATCAGCCTCTAGGAGAACAACGTTCGCAGCTGAGGAGTGACAAGCAGGACAGAAGGCAGGATGGACTGTGCTTGGTTTCTTTCAGGAACAACAAAGATGCCAGGATGGCTGGAAAGGATCCCATGAGGCAGAGACTTGAGGTCAGAAGGCAGTGGGAGGGAGATCACCTAAGGTCTTGAAAAGACTGAGCTCTATCCCGGGACAGGTGGGAAACTACTGCAGGGTTTTCAGCAGAAGAGTGACTGACAGATCTGAAAGTCCACTAAACTGCTATTTGGAAAATGCACTGTCAGCAGGCAAGGCAAGGTGGATTATACTATCCCCGCTCCAGTTCTCAGTACCCCAGCTGGGCAATTTCAACAAGGGCGGGCTCGCTTGGTGAAGAATTCACAGGTCAAAACAAAACAGACACACACCGAAAATTTAACAACCACCTTCCTTACGGCGTATATATTACATTAGATTACTCTGTTTGAAGAGAGACATATCACATCATAACACGATAATAAAATGAAATTAATTTTACTAAGGACAGTTCTATTTGTAGCATTTTGTTTCAACAGCCAGAAAAACTCAAATACCAGACTGTTATGCTCAAAAACCAGACCTGGAAGCCAAAACCAAAAGCCGTCTATTCTCCTTCCTTTTCCTTGGATCTGCCTCTCCTGGCAGAGTGCTGTCCCTCAGAGAGCAGGGAGGATGTCCGCATCCCAGCCCGGCTCTGCAGGGTTCTGGGCTCCTCCTCAGGAGTTTGAGGCCAAAGCTCCAGATGGCACACACTGTTCCTTTCCCTGGCCTTGTCTCTCATGCATGGAGCTTTTGAGGAGACCATGGAGGAGGCTAGTACAGAAACTAGCTCACTGAAGTCTTAGATATGAGAGGTCATAGGTCCCAGTCAAATATTATTTGTCAACATTTATAGCTTTTATTTCATTTTTTCATCCAACAAATGCAGGTCCCTAATATGCACCAGACACTGTTCTGGATGTTCAGGACTCAGTAACAAAAAGTCCAGACAAAAATACCTGCCCTCGTGGAGCTTCCATTTTATGGAGAAGACAGATGATCAAAAACAGAAATACGTAAAATACGTGGTACCTTAGATGACCATACACACAATGGAGAAAACAAAGAAAAGGGGTGTGGAATGGTTTGGTCTGTAATTTTAAGGAGAGTAGTCACAAGAGGCTTCACGGGCAAAGTGAAATTGGAGTATAAATCTGGAAGAGGTGGCAGAGCAAGATGATGCTATAGATAGGTATAGGTGGAGTCATAGCCACACACATCTGAGGGAAAGGCTTTCTAGGCAGGAAGAACAGTGTGTGCAAATGTTCCATGGCAGGAGCATGCACAGCAGGCTTGAGGAGCAGCACAGAGACAGGGTGACCAGAGTTGAAGGAGCAAAGGAGAAAGAAGTAGAATATGACGTAGGCTGGTTGGGAGAGACAGGCCACGGAAGGCCGCCTGGCTCACTCTAGGCCTTTAGCTTTTACTCAGAGTAAGAAGGGAAGCCATTAGAGAGTCCTACCAAGAGGGCTCTGTCTGCTGAGTGGCTTCTGCAAGGGCAGGAGCAGGAAAACCAGATAGAGACTGTTGCAATCATTCAGGCAGAAGACAGCGTTGAAAGGGAGGAAGGTGACAGCAGTAGGGATGGGGAGAAATGCTGAGACACTTGAGGTGATGTTTATGGGGAACCAAAAGGATTTGTCAATGTACAATTTGCAGGAAAAGGAGAATCAAGGGGGACTCCAAGGTGTTTGGCCTGAGCATCCGAAAGATTTGCTACCAATTATCAAGACGAGGAAGTGTGTGGGGGTGCAGGTTGAGAGACAGAAGGAGAAGGTGCTGGATGAGTTAGGTTCATGAAGCCAATCAGACATGCATGTGGAGGTGTCTAGCAGGTAGCTGAATGTGAGTGTGGCATTCAGGAGGAAAGTCTGGGCTAGAAATAGACATTACAAGCCATGTGGCTAGACAAGATCACCAAGGGAGAGTGCAGGTGGAAAGTAAAGGTATCCCAGGACTGAACCTGGGCTTCCAACATTTTCCAGATTCAGAAGAGAAAGGGGATCTGGGAAAGGGGGCAATGAGGAGTCTAAGGGGCAAGAGGAAAACCAAGAGACAATGGTTTCTCAAGGACAAGAGAAGAAAGAGGGAGAAGCAAGGGGGATTCCAGTGACTAGTGGGACAGAAGCCTGATGGGGTGGGTTTCAGAAAGAATGGGAGGAATGCAACTGTAGAAAGTGAATAGAAATCCTTTATTCAAGGACTCTGAGATGGAAGGGAACAGTGAAATAAGGTAGTGTCTGAAAAGAGAAGTGGTAGTATATACAGTAATATATATGCTATAAACAGTAATATATATCACTGCATATATTTAATTTACTTTGCATATCTAATTTTACATACATGACTAGATTTTTATATCTGTATATATTACATATATATAGTCATACAGATATATACATTATTCTTCAAAGAGAAGGAAATGTATGCAGGACAGAGAGGAGAACCACTGTAGTGATGTCAGGAAGTAAGGGAGAAGAGGAGAGAAGATGGTATCCAGGGCACAGGTGCAAGGTTGACCTTGGATGGAGGCACTAACCATTCATTCTTATGGAAGAGGAAAGGCCAAGCACACCAGCATGATGCAGTGAAAAAGGGGTATCTATGTGGTGGTGGGAGATTGTATATCTTCTGATTACTTCTCTTTTCTCAATAAAAATGGGAAATAAAGCCATTCATTGAAAGTAAACAGGGGAGAAGAGGTGCCAGAGGTTTAAAGATAGAGAAGATATGAAATGGTTATAAAGGAGAGTTGTATGTAAAGAAATATGAGAATGTAGTATCATTGACATGCAACATTAATGAAGGACTATTTTGAGGTGAACCATCATATGTTGAGATGGAGAGCAGTCGACATGGTTCTGTATTTTCCTCCAGTGCGGGAAAACATCCAGGCAGAGTGGTGGATTAGCCAAATAAGTTACAATATAAAGAGGGGCCAAGGAGTCAAGTATGTGTTCAGAGAGCAATTAGACTCTAAGCAGAGTAAGGATGGAGGTGAACATGAATAAGGTACAAATTAAAGGTAAAGTGTGCAAGTGAAGTCAAGGAGTCATGGAATTTGGGATACACATGAACAGAAAGGATAGAAATGGTGGCAGGACAGTGGGGAGCTTGAATTTGAATTTGTGAAGGTGCTGTAGTTACTGGTAATGACAAGGTCAATGATATGATCATGTAGGTAAGAGGCTGTGGTGAGAGGAAGACAAAACCATTGGAAGAAAAAAGGTCCAGGAACTGTGAGACCAAGATATGTGATGAGTTTTCCAAGCAGACACTGAAATCACTGAGAGTTATGACAGTAATGTTGGAGAAAGTGACAGGGGACCAGGAGCTGAAATTTCCAAGAAATGAGGAGGGTGGTATAATTAGTAGATGGCATCATCCAGGAGGACTAGTAAGTGGTGTAGACAGAGGACATGAGATTCACCTCTGGAGGATGGATGGTCTAGAAAGAGCAAGGAGGAGCAGGGAGGTCACCCATTTCACATCCAGGCTCAGTGGAATGAGGAATGAAGGGTTGAAAACAGCCTCCACCTGGTGGGGTGCAGGAGACGAGGTGTCCTCAGGGGAGAGCAAAGCTTCAGTCCAAACAAGAAGGTAAAGGACATTCAGAGGGATGGTGAGGATACAGGGGACTTTGCTGATGAGTGGCCTTGAGTTTTAAGGGGCAGTGGGGAAGGGCTTCTGAAATCAAGAAGGGATGGGAGATGAGCCAGGAAGTAGTCATACGAGATGAAAGTTCACAGGATGAGCAGTGACCAGGGGAGTCTGGAAGAGCATGAACTGGGGAGAAGGGTGTGATGAGAGCCTCCAATGGCCTAAAGGCAGGGCATGCTGGTGAGGCTGTAAGTGGTTGGTGGGAGTGAGGTGGGGTCTACACAAACCATGACAGGTCTGTGGCTTCTCTTCACTCCTGTCCATGATGATTGGAGGTGGAAAAATGAGGCGTCTTTTTCTTTTTTAGATGGAATTTTGCTCTTGTTGCCCAGGCTAGAGTACAATGGTGCAACCTCGTCTCACTTCAACCTCCATCTCCCAGGTTCAAGCGATTCTCCTGCCTCAGCTTCCCAAGTAGCTGGGATTACAGGTGCACACCATCACGCCCAGCTAATTTTGTATTTTTAGTAGAGACAGGATTTCACCATGTTGGTCAGGCTGGTCTCGAACTCCTGACCTCAAGTGATCCACCTGCCTCGGCCTCCCAAAGTGCTCGGATTACAGGTGTGAGCCACCACACCCGGCCCAAACTGAGGAGTCTTGTGTGGAGCACCCAGAAATCTCTAGGGTGCCTTCCTTGATCCCCTAGAGCTTTTTATAAACTATCTTGAGAGGCACAGGTGTATTGGTAACACTGGATTATAAAATGTGAGTAGGTCAGGGGGCAGGAAATGAGGCGCACACAGTCAACAGGGCAGGTTATGGAGAACTGTGCATCGTGTTAAAGACTTCTTCATTAATCCTACAAATGAGAGTCATTAGTCTGTGGTGTGAGAGAGGTACTTTGGAACTATGAAGATTATGGACTCTCTTCTACTCCCACATAATCCTACACAGCCATTATGCCTACAATTTCAGGGAGAGGAGGAATTTGTCAGCTGTATACAAGACTATTCAAACAGAGAAACAGATGAGTAGGAAATATATATTAAGAGGCATATTGCAGGGATTCAGATTATGCAGATGTGGGTGTTGGCTGGAAGTCTAAAATCTGTAGGGGAGCCCTCCAGGAAGGGCAGGCTGGAACACTAAGGAAGGAGCTGATGCTGCGGTCCACAGGCAAGCATCAATCAAAGGATTGAAGCTCTGCTCTTCAATCCTTTCAACAGATTGAACTGAGGCACCCAGATTATCTAGGAAAACTTTACTTACCATCAACAGATTATTGAATGTAATCATATCTACAAAATACCTTTACAGCAAAACCCAGAGTGTTTGATGAATAACTAGGGACCCAAGCCTAGCCAAGTTAATGCAAAAAACTGACCATGAAATCAGTGTATTTCCTGAAACCTACAGATCCATGGCTGGGAGTTCCTTTTGTGGGCAGGGAAGGAGCCCACGAAACATTACAGGAAGAAAAATGAAATGGTCCACTTTGCATTTCAGAAAGATCAGATTCTCATGATTAAGTGGTAAGAAATCTTAGTAAAGAATCTGAACAAACAGTACTAAAAATAAAATATAACTTTCTCCAGTGCAAATCCATGTGAATTATAGCTGGTCTCAGTGGAAAATAAAGCAAGCTGGGAAGAACCCCAAAGAAAAGTTATTCCAGACTTCCCTGAACACTCAGGAAAGGAACTATTAGTCCAATGTGCAAGGACTTTTAAAGTAATAGATCAAAACTCCCAATAACTATCTAATCTTCCATTGATTCATGATTAATGAATTGACAAGCATTTATGGGCACCTAATCAGCACCAGCTTGCTCATGAAAATAGAAAAAGAAATAATTAGCCATAGTTTCTGCCACCTCCCACCCTCCCAAAGAGACAGTCTATTTGGGGACTCCATCGGTTTGCACTCTTTCAATTGAAAGTGATGGAACACACAACTCAAAATGCCTCAAAGCAAGAAAATGGGGAAGGGTGTTTTTGAATGCATATAACTAAAGTCTGGGGGTAGATCTTCTGATTTCATGTTGTGTTGAATGCAGGTGCTCTAAGCATACGGTCTGAACTCTGTCTCTCCACATCTCTTAGTTCTGCTTATCTCTGAGATGCTATAGCTGTTGGTCAGGTCTCTCCTTGTAACGAGAGAGAGCATCACCAGCAACTCCAGGTCTACACCCTAGTAACTAAGCAATCCCTGTTGAGAAGATTCCTGGACTCCCAGGGTTGGGTAGACTCCTAGAGTCCAGTCTCAGTGGACTCACTTAAGTCACCTGCCCTCCCATGAATTAATCACTCTGGAGCCATGGAATATCCTGGAGATGCTGGAGCATGGGTGGGGAGACCCCACCTGAACTGTATATTTTGAGAGAAGGAGAAAAAAAGGTCCCAAAAGGAAAATTAAGAGGCTATTTCCAAAGAGGGAATTGGGTGTTGGATAAACAACAAAAGTCAGTGCCTTTTCCTGGGGACATCATACCTCAAGCCCCAGAGACCAATGCAAACCAGCACAGACCTGAGAATTCCACTGAGCATCCTGCCCTAATGTAAAGCCCAGTTGCCCCATCTCCAAAGGGGGAGTAATAACAACACTTGTTATTAATGTGTGTTTGTGTCTCCCAGCAACAACATGCATTATTAAAAATCAAAGGAAATAACATATGCAATTATGCCTTATACATAATAAACATTGCATACAAATAAGATATGATGAAGGCCTTATCGATGGGGTGGGACTTCAGTTTGTGGTGAGAAGGAAAAGGAGGAAGAAAAACAAGCAGGAAGAAGTACCGCTATTTGGGCAGTTAAGAAGGTGAGATTTGAACACAGGTCCAAAACCCAGGTTCTTTCCATTGGCATTGCAACGTGGGTCTTATGAAAACAGACAGGCAGGGAGAGAGAGGAAGGGAGTGGGGAAAGCGTTCGTGAGTGCCCAGGTCCTCAACCCGGATTTAGTTTCAGCAACAGTTAGCCAGCTGAAAGTTTAACTTAAGCTGTGGACTGAGTGATATTAATTAGAATGAATTTGTTAGATAATGTTTTAGCCAGGACAAAAAGAACTGAACATTTTAGGAATATGTCATAGACACCAAGCTGAATTTAAATGCTCTTCTGTCTGAGTCCCTAAACCCTCCATTCATCGAGATATTGAGAAAGATTCCATTTCTTGCCAGGAGACTGGGCTTCCACATTCATCAGATCCATGGTCCACACCTGTGTATATCTAGGGGTTGCTTACTTAAATCATCTCATTCATTTTCCACCACTGCCCTCTCAGTGGATACAGCATCCTCTCAGACCCAAGGTACACACACAATGGAGTGTGAACTGCCAGTATGTGAACCAGACTTCTCACCCCAAGCCCGGTGCCCTTTCAGCCCCATCACAGGTGCCTGGGCAGGGAAGCAGCCCTCACCCAATGATGCTAGCCCTGCCTTCCACATTCCAAAAAGCCCTGAGGCACATCCACATCCACCTGGGCCCCAGCTCAGCCTCTCCAGGGAGGCACTGGTACAGCCCAACTTCCTCACTTCTCTGAGCGTGGAATGATGCCAAGCATCTCTCAGGCACTGGCAGAAGAAGCAGAGGGTGTGATGTGGGTGACATTTGGGCCAGGCATTCTGTGTGAGTCTGTTTTGCCTCCCTCTGGGCCTATTTCCTTTCTCCCTCGCCTAGCAATAAGCACCAATAATTATGATATAGAAAGGAGCAACATGGGATTTTCAAGGGGAATTTGAATGAAATGAAAATGTACAGATGAGAGTAACCTGGAAAACAGGTGAATGCCAAACCCTGAGAGTTTGCTATCCTCCAACAAGGAAGTCAACATCATGACTGCAATAAAAGCCCATGAACAGAGACCCTGAGCTGGCCTGGGAGACATACTCTGATATGGTTTTGCTGTGTCCCCACCCAAATCTCATCTTGAATTGTAGCTCCCATAATTCCCATGTGTTGTGGGAGGGACCTGGTGGGTCATAAATGAATCATGGGGGTGGTTTCCCCCATACTATTCTTATGGTAGTGAATAAATCTCATGAGATCTGATGGTTTTATAAGGGGAAACCTCTTTGGCTTGGCCCTCTTTTCTCTCTTGTCTGCCGCCATGTAAGACATGCCTTTTGCCTTCTACCATGATTGTAAGGCCTCCCTAGCCATGTGAAAATGTGAGTCCATTAAGCCTCTTTTTCTTTATAAATTACCCAGTCTTAGGTATGTCTTTATCAGCAGCATGAAAACAGACTAGTATACAATCCCTCTAGCTGGAAACAACGTGGGTCCCACAGTCCTCTGCAGGCCATTCTGCAGGACTCTTCCACTGTGGTAAGTACCTACAGGCCCCAGGCTGCTAAATCTTAGAAGGAGGCCGTCCAGGAAAGCTTAATCACACTAGAAGTCAGAGGTTCTCAACCCTGCCCTTTCTCAGAATCATCTGGGATCAAGTTGAAATGCAGACTCTTGAGCCCCACACCCAAAGATCTTTATTCTGGAAATGTGAGGTAGGGCTTGGGCATCTTTGCCTTTAACAGGCTTCCCTGGAAATTCTGAGGACCAAAGGATTTGATAACCACCACTCCAGGGAACTTCCTTGCTGTATGACTGGGGCAAGGGAGTTCACCTCTCTGAGCCTGTTTCCTCAACTTTAAAATGAGGCAAACCTACCTCTTCCACAGGGTAGTTGTGACTACTAGACACCATGAGAGCACTAGCGCCAAGACAGGGCTACTCACTCATTCATATGTTTGTTGAGGCCTACTATGTGCTGGGCCCTTTCTGGATAGAAGAGACACAGCAGTGAACCAGACAGAAACTCTGTTCCCACACAAGCCTTCCTTTCTAATGAGGATAGACAGATAAGAAACCAGTAACCATTTCCTACATCAGATAGTGACTGCATTAAGGGGAAAAGTGAGGGGAGAGGAGGTGGGTAGGGCCAAGGCAGGAGGGCTCTATTTCATATAGGAGGGAGGGGAAAGGCTCACAGGTACATGATATTTGAGCAGAACACCTTCGCCTGAAGGAGGTGAGTGAGAGAATGAGCCTGTGAAGGTCTAAAGTATAAACATTCCAGGCAGAAGGAAAGTCCCGTGCAAAGGCCCTGGGATGGGAGGATATTTGGAACACTTGAGGAAAGCACATAAGGTAAATGTGGCTGGGGCAGAGAGGTGCAAGGGATGATAACAGGAGCTGAAGTTGGGGTGAAGCCCAAGGCCAGATTGTATAGGCTTTTCCAGCCTTCTACATGGAGAGTGGGCTCTCAAGAAACAGTGGCTAAATCTAAGACAGCCAAAATGTGCCCAGTAGGGGAATGCCCAAATAAGTTACAGTCAGCTCATACTGGAGAATGCTAGGCAGAGAAGGATAGTCACCATATATTGTTTAGTGAAAAGAGCATGTTGCAGAAAATAGGTATGTTTGGATTCCATTTCAAAAAGAAATTCATCTTCATATGTGTACATATTTGTGCAGAGTCTTACAAGGTGGAAGAATGCACACACAAAAGTATGAACAGTGGGAATCCTTGAGGAATTGGGTTCAAAGGAAGGGATCTGTGTGTGGGGACTCCCACGTTTTACTTTGTGTAATTCTATATCGTTTTTGTTTTTATGACAAATATAATTTTTATAATTTTCAAAAATTACAAATATGTGTTGGATTCCGATGGAACTAGACTCTCTACTCTTCACATTTTGGGGATCACGGGAGAGATGACGATGGGTCTCAGAAGGTCTCGAACCATAAGGCCTGGCCCTGGTACTTTTTTATCTAAAGCATCCAAAACTGCCTTAGGATAGAAATTGGTGGCCAAGAGGATTCTCACTATTAAAAACAATTTGAACACCTCACCTGTTTCCCAAAAGAACTTGAGTAGGACTGTCTTAAAATGTACCTGTGGGATTTTAATTTATGGAGGTGACTCCGTGACAACACAAACAGACTAATGCCATTGAAAGAAAAGTTTTATAACTTATATTTCCCAAGAGGAAGGGGCACACCATGCCACATAGGGCCACATGGGAAAGAGCCTGGCCGGTCACAGGGCAGAAGAGGGAGAGGAGAGAGCCTGGGCCAGAGCCTTCATTGTGTTTTCCATGGGAAAAGCAAGACAAGGTGGCATAAACAGTTTAGGACTGGCTAGTTGGAATCAGTCTGATGGCTTTGGAGCATAGGGACTGTC